>NC_091154.1:46497556-46833806 GCF_040958095.1 Procambarus clarkii
TTTGTGCTACAAGCATGGTAGACATCCTGTATTCATTCTTTTTAAAGAAAAGGAAAGATGTCATGTTCATAGAAAACGGAACCATCCGTTTGTATGTGTTGTGGCTCAGACGCCAGAGAGAAGGTTAACAAAGAGCGTACAGGACGCCCGCCAAGCTTGGTAGCTACTAGTCATGTATCAGTTTAACTAGTAAAGTCAGTAACTAAGCAATGACTTTATATCAACCCAACAATCAAGACTTCCTCAGTAACACACAAACACCACAGTATCATATCCATGAAAAATTCATTTGGGTTATCAATCTTTAGTGCGTTTAATGGCTCACTGAAAACAGAGTCGTACTGCGTCCTCAGCAGCTCGCTCATTTCTTTGTTGTCATCGGTGACAGTTCCATCTCCCTTTCGCAGGGGCCCGATACTTGATGTGGTTTTTGATCTTGATTTTGCATAGGAGAAAAAATATTTCGGATTTCTCTCTATTTCACTGATGGCCTTTTGCTCTCTTTGCCTCTCCTGGGTTTTGTATGATTCTTGTAGCTTGAGTTCAATTGTTTCTATTTCTCTACCTAACCTTCTTCGCCGTTCTTGAGATAAGGTGCGACTCTCAAGTTGTTCCGCGATTCGTTTTCTTCGCCTATATAGGGAACGACGTTCCCGTTCCAATCTGCATCTCTTTCTCTTTTTTTTAGGGGTATGCGGTTTGAACATATTTCTATTGCTACTGAGCTTATTTTTTCCAGGCACTGGTTCAGGTTTGCATTTTCTAGCTGTTCTTCCCAGTTTATTTCTGTGGTGTCCTGGTTTATTTGCTCCCAGTTTATCTGTTTATTATTGAAGTTGAATTTGCTGAAATCTCCTCCACCGGGAATCTGGACTGGTTTTGAAGGTCTACTCCCCATACCTGGTTGATACCTGGTTGATGGGGTTCTGGGAGTTCTTCTACTCCCCAAGCCCGGCCCGAGGCCAGGCTCGACTTGTGAGAGTTTGGTCCACCAGGCTGTTGCTTGGAGCGGCCCGCAGGCCCACATACCCACCACAGCCCGGTTGGTCCGGCACTCCTTGGAGGAATAAATCTAGTTTCCTCTTGAAAATGTCCACGGTTGTTCCGGCAATATTTCTTATGCTTGCTGGGAGGACGTTGAACAACCGCGGACCTCTGATGTTTATACAGTGTTCTCTGATTGTGCCTATGGCACCTCTGCTCTTCATTGGTTCTATTCTACATTTTCTTCCATGTCGTTCACTCCAGTACGTTGTTATTTTACTGTGTAGATTTGGTACTTGGCCCTCCAGTATCTTCCAGGTGTATATTATTTGATATCTCTCTCGTCTTCTTTCTAGTGAGTACATTTGGAGGGCTTTGAGACGATCCCAATAATTTAGGTGCTTTATTGCATCTATGCGTGCCGTATATGTTCTCTGTATTCCCTCTATTTCAGCAATCTCTCCTGCTCTGAAGGGGGAAGTGAGTACTGAGCAGTACTCAAGACGGGACAGCACAAGTGACTTGAAGAGTACAACCATTGTGATGGGATCCCTGGATTTGAAAGTTCTCGTAATCCATCCTATCATTTTTCTGGCTGTCGCAATATTTGCTTGGTTATGCTCCTTAAACGTTAGGTCGTCAGACATTATTATTCCCAAATCCTTTACATGCTCTTTTCCTACTATGGGTACATTTGATTGTGTTTTGTACTCTGTATTATGTTTAAGGTCCTCATTTTTACCGTACCTGAGTACCTGGAATTTATCACTGTTAAACATCATGTTATTTTCTGATACCCAGTCGAAAACTTTGTTAATATCAGCTTGAAGTTTTTCAATGTCCTCAGCCGAGGTAATTTTCATACTGATTTTTGTGTCATCTGCAAAGGATGATACGAAGCTGTGACTTGTATTTTTGTCTATATCTGATATGAGAATAAGGAAAAGCAGCGGTGCAAGGACTGTACCCTGAGGTACAGAGCTTTTCACTGCACTTGGACTAGATTTTATATGGTTGACAGTTACTCGCTGAGTCCTGTTTGACAGAAAACTGAGTATCCAGCGTCCTACTTTACCGGTTATTCCCATTGACTTCATTTTGTGTGCTATCACGCCATGGTCACATTTATCGAAAGCCTTTGCGAAGTCCGTGTATATCCCATCAGCATTCTGTTTCTCTTCTAATGCCTCAGTGACTTTGTCGTAGTGCTCAAGTAGCTGTGAGAGGCACGATCTTCCCGCTCGAAATCCATGTTGGCCTGGGTTGTGAAGGTCATTGGTCTCCATGAAATTGGTGACCTGACTCCTAATCACTCTCTCAAATACTTTTATGATGTGCGATGTTAGTGCAACTTTGCTCCCTCCCTTGTGTAGAGGGGCTATGTCTGCTACTTTAAGTGCATCTGGTATCTCCCCCGTGTCCAGGCTCTTCCTCCACACTATACTGAGTGCCTGGTTGTCATGACTTCAATTAAGTTGTGATCTGAGTAACAGGTATTTGTAATCATTATGTTCCTGATCAATTCATCATTATTAGTGAAAATGAGGTCCAGCGTGTTCTCCTTCCTAGTTGGTTCTAATATTTGCTGGTTTAAGGCAAACCTGTCGCACATCCGTAGCAGGTCATTTGCATGTGCCTGTTCCTTTAGGCTACTTCCTGGTATTCTTTCTGATATTACTGTATTAGCCAGGTGCTTCCATTTCAGGTGCCGTAGGTTAAAGTCCCCAAGCAGGATGATGTTCGGAGCTGGATTAGTGAGATTTTCCAAGCAGTGTTCTATTTTCATTAGTTGGTCTTTAAACTGCTGAGGGTTTGCCTCCGGTGACTTATATACAAGGACAATAACTACATTTAGAATCTCTATTTTGATTATCAGCACTTCCACCATATCATTTGAGGTGTTTAGCAGCTCAGTACAGATGAGTGTGTCTTTGATGTAGAGGCTGACCCCACCCTTGGTGGGAGCCGGTCGGCCGAGCGGACAGCACACTGGACTTGTGATCCTGTGGTCCTGGGTTCGATCCCAGGCGCCGGCGAGAAACAATGGGCAGAGTTTCTTTCACCCTATGCCCCTGTTACCTAGCAGTAAAATAGGTACCTGGGTGTTAGTCAGCTGTCACGGGCTGCTTCCTGGGGGTGGAGGCCTGGTCGAGGACCGGGCCGCGGGGACACTAAAAAGCCCCGAAATCATCTCAAGATAACCCTGAAGCCGGTGTTTCCTATCACATCTGAAAAGATTGTACTCTGAGATCCATATTTCACCATCATGGTAGTCCTTTGTGTGGGTTTCTGTTAGGGCTGCAGACACTGCATTTGCCTCATGAAGGAGACCATCAATAAAGTGAACTTTGCTGGATTTGCTGTTTTTATACCCTGGATGTTGGCAAATATAAATGATGTTATCGTGTTAGTGGAAGTGCTGAATGCCTTACTTGGTATTAATATCTGAGGCTCTGGTAAGGAGGCCACTGTGTTTGCGTCCAGGGTGTGTTTTTTGGAAGTGATTCGTCCAGTTTTGGTAGTAGGACGGGTGTTGTGTGATGTAGCACCTGTGTGTTTGTTGATAGTTTGTATTCCAGTCTTGTGGGTATCTCCGTTCCCCTCTGTAATCCTGTAGTGGTTCCATCTGACTGTTCCTCTCTCTTATATTTACTACTCTGTTTCTGCCTTCCTCTAAACAATTTCCAGTAGTGTTATATTGATCTTCCCGTCTATAACGCTGTGTACCTCTCACGTGGAATTCCGGTCACTGAAGATTGTAGCATTTTTTGTCCCTAATTGAAAATTGACATAATTTAGGGTGGAAGTATCTACACCCTGTTCCAAAACGGCATGTACCCCTCGCCAACATGTTCCTGCATTTTCGAGGATGCAGAAAATGGCATTTTGCTCCTAATTTTCCATATTTGCATATTCCTTTAGCGTAGAATTTGCAAATGTGTTCCGGTTTTGCGTTTTTCAAGGTATTTATATCTGTGACTGTCTTGTCTACCTCTTTATTGGAGCCATCTCCGTTTTTCGTCCCAATTCCTTCAACTATGCACTCTGTCTCACTGTTGCTCTCATCGTTTATATTATCTGGCTCTGTAATATTGCTGTTATTTTGTACCACAATAGTCTCCTCCTCCACACTACTGCTGCGGTTCTCTAAACTATCTGTTCCTGAGTTTTGGTCGTTATCCAATGTTGTCTTTTCCCAGTCTGCATATATCACTGGTAGCCTGTCTGTGAATGGTAATCTCTGTGACTCGGGAATGTTTTTCATCAGTTTAGTTATGTTCTCTAGCATTAATCTGTCATCTTTGCAAACCCAGTAAATTCCTTGCCTTTTTGTGCATCCTGGAGATACTTCTGTACAGCCGAGGTGAAATCTTATGTTACAGATGCAACACGTTACGCCTACATTACGTTTTCCCAGTACTCCCGAACACTCGCCACACCTCTCCATTGTCTGATGTATTGTGTTGTATTTGTGGTTCACTGTATGGATCACTTGTTGATGTCAGTCCTTTTAACTCTTTATAAAATTATATGTATATATTTATATATTTAATATTTATAATATTATATGTATACCGTATATTTGTAATATTATGTATGTTATTTTGTTCAAACTTTACGGCAGGTACTTAGCGTAGGGTAGCGAAGCTGGTCCCCGGTCGGTACAGGTGACCTCTTGTGGCCCAGGTTGATGTCACTAGTTTCCAGTTACTCGATTTATAACCACTGATGCCGCCTCTTGCCACTATTCTATATTTCTAGTATTCTATGCACGATTTTCCTACACTTCCAACTTATATGTTGTTGTGATACCCGTTCCACTTCACTGTTCCACGAATCACCGTTCACTATTTTTTCCTCATACACGCATGTGCACAAAGCCTCGTGCACTGGCTCACACGCGGTCTCTCGTTTATTCTCTATTTAACACAAAGTTCTATTGTTAATGACTGTTTTCAATTTTCCAGTGGGTCACTATGCACTTTGTTATGTCTGTAATCAGTAATCCATGGCAGTAGTCCTAAGAAATCCTGGTTAATGTCACGATTTTAACGGAGCGCGCACGATATGTCTTCCCCCTCGACCGCTTCGACTTTACTCCCCTGGTACCTGGCAGTTATAGTCAGCTGTCACGGGCTGCTTCCTTGTGTGTGTGTGTGTGTGTAATTACCTAAGTGTAATTACCTAAGTGTAGTTACAGGATGAGAGCTACGCTCGTGGTGTCCCGTCTTCCCAGCACTCTTTGTCATATAACGCTTTGAAACTACTGACGGTCTTGGCCTCCACCACCTTCTCACTTAACTTGTTCCAATCGTCTACCACTCTGCGAAGGTGAATTTTCTTATATTTCTTCGGCATCTGTGTTTAGCTAGTTTAAATCTATGACGTCTAGTTCTTGAAGTACCAGGTCTCAGGAAATCTTCCCTGTCGATTTTATCAATTCCTGTTACTATTTTGTACGTAGTAATCATATCACCTCTTCTTCTTCTGTCTTCTAGTTTTGGCATATTTAATGCTTCTAACCTCTCCTCGTGTGTGTACTCACCTAATTGTACTCACCTAATTGTGCTTGCGGGGGTTGAGCTCTGGCTCTTTGGTCCCGCCTCTCAACCGTCAATCAACTGGTGTACAGATTCCTGAGCCTACTGGGCTCTATCATATCTACATTTGAAACTGTGTATGGAGTCAGCCTCCACCACATCACTTCCTAGTGCATTCCATTTACTAACTACTCTGACACTGAAAAAGTTCTTTCTAATGTCTCTGTGGCTCATTTGGGTACTCAGCTTCCACTTGTGTCCCCTTGTTCGCAGCCCTCCAGTGTTGAATAGTTCATCCTTGTTTACCCGGTCGATTCCCCTGAGGATTTTGTAGGTTGTGATCATGTCCCCCCTTACTCTTCTGGCTTCCAGTGTCGTAAGGTGCATTTCCCGCAGCCTTTCCTCATAACTCATGCCTCTTAGTTCTGGAACTAGTCTAGTGGCATACCTTTGGACTTTTTCCAGCTTCGTCTTGTGCTTGACAAGGTACGGGCTCCATGCTGGGGCCGCATACTCCAGGATTGGTCTTACATATGTTGTGTACAAGATTCTGAATGAGTCCTTACACAGGTTCCTGAACGCCGTTCTGATGCTAGCCAGCCTCGCATATGCCGCAGACGTTATTCTCTTTATGTGGGCTTCAGGTGACAGGTTTGGTGTGAAATCAACTCCTAGATCTTTCTCTCTCTCTGTTTCATTAAATACTTCATCTCCTATTCTGTATCCTGTGTCTGGCCTCCTGTTTCCACTGCCTAGTTTCATTACTTTGCATTTACTCGGGTTGAACTTCAACAGCCATTAGTTGGACCATTCACTCAGTCTATCTAGGTCATCTTGTAGCCTCCTACTATCATCCTCTGTTTCAATCCTCCTCATAATTTTTGCATCGTCGGCAAACATTGAGAGGAACGAATCTATACCCTCTGGGAGATCATTTACATATACCAGAAACAGTATAGGTCCAAGGACTGACCCCTGCGGGACTCCACTTGTAACGTTTCGCCAATCTGAGACCTCACCCCTCACACAGACTCGTTGTCTCCTGTTGCTTAGGTACTCCTCTATCCACCGGAGTACCTTCCCTTTCACTCCAGCCTGCGTCTCCAACTTTTGCACTAGCCTCTTGTGTGGCACTGTATCAAAGGCTTTCTGACAATCCAAAAATATGCAGTCTGCCCACCCTTCTCTTTCTTGCCTTATTTTTGTTGCCTGGTCGTAGAATTCAAGTAACCCTGTGAGGCAGGACCTGCCATCCCTGAAACCATGTTGATGCTGTGTTACAAAGTTCCTTCGCTCCAGATGCTCCACTAGTTTTTTTCGCACAATCTTCTCCATCAGCTTGCGTGGTATGCAGATTAGGGACACAGGTCTGTAGTTCAGTGCCTCCTGTCTATCCCCTTTCTTGTATATCGGGACTACGTTAGCTGCTTTCCAAATATCTGGCAGTTCCCCTGTTGCCAGTGATTTGTTATACACTATGGAGAGTGGTAGGCACAGTTTTCCTGCTCCTTCCTTTAGAACCCAAGGGGAGATTCCATCTGGGCCTATAGCCTTTGTCACATCCAACTCTAGTAAACACTTCCTTACTTCCCCGCTGGTAATCTCAAACTCTTCCAGTGGTTCCTGGTTAGCTATTCCCACACTTACCTCTGGAATTTCTCCTTGCTCCAAGGTGAAGACCTCCTGGAATTTCTTATTCAATTCCTCACACACTTCCTTGTCATTTGTAGTGAATCCTTCCGTCCCTATCCTTAATTTCATAACCTGTTCCTTTACTGTTGTTTTTCTCCTGATGTGGCTATGCAACAATTTAGGCTGAGTCTTTGCCTTGCTTGCGATGTGTGTGTGTGTGTGTGTGTGTGTGTGTGTGTGTGTGTGTGTGTGTGTGTGTGTGTGTGTGTGTGTGTGTGTGTGTGTGTGTGTGTGTGTGTGCGTGCGCGTGGTGTGGAAAAAAAAGTAGTATTAGTAGTAGAAACAGTTGGTAGTTGAAACAGACAGTTGAGAGGCGGGCTGAAAGAGCAGAGCTCAACCCCCGCAAGCACAACTAGGTGAATACAACTAGGTGAATACATTCAAGCACAAACATACACACACACACACACATATACACCAAAGAGCCTGGACCTAGATTCACGAAGCTCCATGTATTTCTTCGTAAGTGGGTTTGCTGCGAAGGTTCCTAAGTGTGCCCTAAGAAGATGCTTAGGTGCAATTCACGTAGGTCCACTTAGGAAGATATTTGTTGGTTCACCTACGTGCCGATAGAGGTCACTACTGTGTTTCGTTTGGCCAATCAGAGAGCAGCAACATTCTTCATATTGAAGATTTAGCGCTGGCTTATCGAAGCTCTACTGCCTCCTATTTATGTCGAATATTCTTATAAAATTAGTATATTTCGAAGTAAATCAATGTTTTTTCAACTTCTACAGCAAGCAGCACCGACATTGTAGTAAACAAATATGTTACATTTGTTGTTTACCTACGTAATTCTAAGAGACACTGTGTAGCTGTCCTTGTTGCTCGGAAGATGCGCTGACAATTATTGTATATATTTGCTGAATTTACCCAAGGGCCACTAACTATATATTGGCCTCGATGAGGACAGAAAGCCGGCGGCTTGTTAAAGGGCCCGCCAATTGACTTAATGATATTTTTTACCTTGAATTTGGCATTTACGGCTTCAGCGGGTAGGCGGTTCTATGGATTAATTAACCCTCTTGGTGGAAAAAACATTTGTTTTCAGTCCTACTTGAGAGAACATACTCTCCAACACTATATCTGTGATTGCCCGGTTATTAAAAACTTCATACCAAATGGTATGAGGTACTTTGAGCTCTGTAATTACTTCATACACTCAGGAATATTGGAAGATATTAATGTGCTGCACCTAGATTTTGCCAGTGGAGGCTAATAGATCAGCATTAAGTATTTTGTTCTCTTCTGATTCCATGTATGACTGGCCATCCTGTGAGGTGAGGATGTTGGATGAGCTTGTAGCTGGTTTTTGATCTACACTGTGTGGTCCTTTATACAGAATAGGGAAGCAGCACATTGCTGTGTATACCTAAACATGTTAAAAAATACATTGTTTGAGAGGAGTCGTGTAGAAACTGGTAAGAGTAATTATAATATAATGTTTCCATGATTCAGTGCTTACCTCTTGTGAAAATTGCGAAGAGTTGTTTACTCAGAGTTGATTTGTTTTTTGTATTGAGGCTGGTATTTTCTAAATTGATTCCATGTATGTCTAACCATCCTGTGAAATGGGAGTACTGTATTAGATAAACTTATAGCTAGTTTTTTATCTACACTGTGTAATATTCCATATAGAATAGGGTAGCAGCACATTGCTGTGTATACCTAATCTTCTTAATAAAAAAAATCAGTAATAAATATTTTAAATTATAGTTTGTATTATTACAAATACTGTATTATCCTTATTAAATCATGTTAACCATGGATCATTAAGATCTCATGTTGATATGTAAGTCATATTTCTTTTGAACTGCTAATCCATGCTAATCATTCATTAAATTGTGCATTATACCTCAATTTTTCACTTCCTTGGATATACTGTACAGTACAAAAAGACAGGATAAAAATAAACCAGTAATATTTCTTTCATTATATTTTTTTAAATAACTGCATCAATATTTTTACAGCTGACAGGATTTGTTTTACCATACAGGTGCATTATTTGTTAAAAAGAATTTGGTTTATTGTTACACACAAAGGTGCTACATAGCCTTCCCAGCTTGGTGCCTTCTTTTAATACTTACTGATTAATAAATAAATAATAATAAATAAATTTTATTCAGGAAAAGTATATACAGTTGATTTACAAACATAATGTTGGATTTATAGACAGAGCTAGTACATACAATACCTAAAGCCACTAATACTCATAGCATTTCGGGCAAGGTGTGGGGGAACAAACACTTAGACTAAAACTTAATAGTAATCGGGATTAGGTATAAATTGTGTTGAAAGAAGGAATAAAAAATACAAAAAGTGGGGTTAACATAGCATAAATCAGCAATTGTACACGTTGGTGAACAGCGTTGTTTAAAAATTAGCAAGACATGGGTTGACATTTAAGGGGTAAGTTAGGTTACATGGAGTTAATTAGGTAGTACTTGGTTTTACTCTTAAACTGGTTGAGAGAGGTACAGCCTCTGACATGATTCGGGAGGTTATTCCACATTCTGGGTCCCTTGATTTGTAGAGCACTTCTAGTTTGGTTACACACAGCCAAATTGTGTAACAGGAAGAGGTCTTGGACACAAATTTGTTCCATGCTAAATGTAAAGGAATCAGCTGAGTATTCCTCAAATAAAATAAGTTGCCTCAGCTTATAAGGTAAATAAAAAAAACATTTCTCAAATAAGTAGCTGCCTCACCTCACTGCCTTACTGCTACATAGCCTTCCCGGCATGGTGCCTTCTTTTGATAATTACTTGTTCCACACCCAAGTTGTGTAACAGGAAGAGGTCTTGGACCCCTACTTCCCTCTCTTTTTTAATAGTCCATATAGTCATAATTATAGCTTTAAGTATTCAATGAATAAAGTTTTTGACATTTTTACCCTTCTTACCTAACATCATTTGTGCAGCATATTTTTATTTTGTCTCACTTTTATATTGTGGGTTGGTGGTGTTGTCGTCGTTGTTGATCCTTCTTTACGGACAACCCAACCCACAACTCGGTAGAGTGCTTATACTTTACCAGGAGATCACACTGGGCACTTCCGGCTCTTGGAGAGGGGCTCAACGTCACACGTTTAGGGGATGCGGCTCCAATGCTTAGCCTCGCTGTCAAGTGCACACACCCACTCGAGCCGCTGTGACTCCCCACTCTCTCCTTATGTGATATAATCTCCTCAATCCCCTTTGACTTATTAGTTTTACCTTCTACCCTGTCCACAGCAGTGGTTCTTGGTTCTTTCTCTCTCTCCTTCTTTAGTACCTCCTGGGAAGCCTCACTAGGACAAGGGCAAACACCAGCAAATTTGAATACATTTACTGGACCAAACACATACACAATACATACACACATATAATAATAATGAGGAATCCTACACTCTATACTATTTCAGTCAGGTTGCACTCCAACACCATCAGAACTCTATCATCTGCTTATCAAGTGGTATTCTGTCTCCTGATTCACCACCTAATATTACCAACCTCCTCAAGTAGGTCAAATCTTATAATACAATGTTGCACTATCAGCAAGAGAATATATATATCTATAAACATGTACAAAGAAAATTAGTGTATGAATGCAATAACATATATATATATATCACTATAAATGTTCCTTGATACACAACAGTTATCAATCGATCACCCTATCAGTCCTAGAACACATACATCTGAAGGTAATCCAGCATACGACTGTAACTCTATACTTCAGTATAAGTACTCCTTGGCACAAAAATGGCAAACAATCACTCACCTTTCACTGCGTCTTGCACGCTAAGGACAACCAAACACTTTACCAACTCCCTACAAGTAATCACCCAGAACTTCCCTTCTACATCTGGAAATTCACTACCCTGATCTCTTCAGGTTCTTCCGGGTTTAACTACCAGGATCCTCTGCAGCTCCTCCAGGCTGCTACCATGAAGTTTCCTTCAAACAACTAAGGTGCTTCACCACCTCTACAGAAGCACGTGACACTCTTCACTGCTTCTCCTCACAGCTCGAGGTCCTCTTCTCCACTACCCTGGAGTCTCATCAACTACACCCTCTGTGCTGGCTTCGAAGTTCTCAGCAACTTCTTCCCCAAAGACAAACCTGCAACCCATTGGCACTCCAATAAAAATGTTTCCCTTTAAACACATAAACAAAAATAATCACACAATATGTTCGCCTCTAACATCTATATGCTCTCTACATACTGTGAGAGTGGACTCCCTCGTTTGGGGCTGGTCCATGTTCCGCCTTGCCAGGCGGGCCTCACTCACTCTGAGAGGGTCCTCTGCTGCCAGGAGCTTGGCTCCCTCAGTCACCTGCCAGCGCTCAGAGGAGATGGACGTCGCTCCGTCCTCCAGGATGTTCCTCCCTCTCCACTCTTATTTCAGGCTTTCTGCCTTATCAAAACATGTCTAACTTATCAATAAACATTGCTACTGTCGCTGGGCACACGACCAACTACAAGTAATTGCTATAGACTGGCTTAAATCATGCTTACCACAGATTGCCTAGTCGAGGGCGCTCCTCTCTCTGACGAAGTCTAGTCAGGGCACTCCCACGGCCCACGATAATGTCTCTGGGCGGCTTAATAAACACTCCTTGCCGTCCAGGACTTGAGACCACAACGTTCCCAGCTCGATTCCACAGCTGGCACGTCTGCACACTTCTCCTTTCTTGGAGATATATCACTAGGGGTTCCTTTCTGACAGGAGCTCAACGGAGCACGGCTTCCCCTTGCGATGTTTGGCACTCAAGTGAGATCAAAGCCCTCCAGAAGCGAGCCTCACGCCTCCAGCAAATTATCCACATCTCCTAACCAGTCATTTATTTATTTACTTATTCACTGCCCATAGTCTCAAATTGTTTATTAAATTCAATTAACTATTTCACATCTGTGTTATCACCTCTATATTTACTAGACCTTCTAGCCAGGTCAGGCTTGATAGAATAATTCTCAAAGGGGAGACTCGTTTTTCGGCTGCCTGGGATCATAACACTTACCCAGATTTAATTTCAAAATAAAACCAAACTAAATAAATTAGAAATGGGTATGTATAGCTAAGGTACACCCTTACTACTAGGTGAACAGGGGCATTTGGTGATAGTAAATGATCCCATCATGCAGGGCTCATCACCTTCTCTCATATTTCATGTTCACCAGTGTTTATTTACTTAATAACTACAGGTATAATATCTTGCTATTATAAAACTAATTCTAATATCATAAAAGACATATTTACTCAAAGTTTCAAGCAGAGAATGCATATATAACTAACACAAAGGACTCCTCTTCACAAGATTAAATTTTTATAATCTTTTGTTTATGTTCCAAAATCTTAAAATCGATCCCAGTGTTATGTAGTAGAGGAAAAATTGAGCTATATCCAGTTTACGTAAAGCTACGAGTGGTCGAAACCACACTTAGATCCCGGACCAAACTTACGAAGGTTTTTCGACTTACTGTAGCTACCTGAATACCGACGTAGCTGCCACAAAGGCACTAAGAAGGAAAACATTCGTAGCTAAGAAGAAAAACCTTCGTAAGTACCTTCGTGAATCTGGCCCCCGCAAGCCCAACTAGGTGAGTACACATACACACACACCCAAACACATACACACACTCACACATACACACACACAAGGGCCTCGTAGCCTGGTGGATAGCGAGCAGGACTCGTAATTCTGTGGCGCGGGTTCGATTCCCGCACCAGGCAGAAACAAATGGGCAAAGTTTCTTTCACCCTGAATGCCCCTGTTACCTAGCAGTAAATAGGTACCTGGGAGTTAGTCAGCTGTTACGGGCTGCTTCCTGGGGTGTGTGTGTGTGTGTGGTGTGGAAAAAAATAGTAGTTAGTGAACAGTTGATTGACAGTTGAGAGGCAGGCCGAAAGAGCAAAGCTGAACCCCCGTAAACACAACTAGGTAAATACAACTAGGTGAATACACACACACACACACATACACAAACTCACATTAGGTAATTGATACTTAATATAAATTCTAAATGCTATAAAACGTCATTTATATATTTGTTAAAAATGTCTACGATTTCATTGATTGGAATTAACGTATATTATACGTTCAAAAGACGACTTTATATAAAAAGTTAAGTGCCACCATTCTGCTACCAAATGGAAACGTCAGAAAACGTTTTGTGTTTGCTGGGCCTCCCTTCCCATGTGTCTCCCTCTATCACTGTAGCTGACCGATCCGTCGCCTCCAGCTGCTTATCTCTCTTATCTCCACCCTTATCTCTCTCTCTCTCTCTCTCTCTCTCTCTCTCTCTCTCTGTCTCTCGCTCTCTCTCTTTCTCGCTCTTTCTCTCTCTGTCTCTCTCGCTCTTCTTTTATCTCCTTCTTTTCACTCTCTCTTGTTCTCTTGCTTCTTCTCTTTTTCTTTCTAAATAATTTAAAAACACACAACACTTGTATCCCCTATTAGACTATTTTCCAGGAACTTCTTTTCGACGGCTCATAAAACGGAAGAAAGGGTCCTGAAAGATATTGTTGATAGGAACGTTATCCCTACAGACAAAAATCAGAAAATACAACTGATAATTTATTACAAAACCAAAAACACGGCCAATCTACTCATGAAAAACTCCACAGACACCAAGCAGAACGCCTTGAAGGAAACCAATGTCGTCTATGCCTTTAACTGCTCACTTGGGGACTGTAAGCCCCAAAGAACTCAGTACATAGACAAGACAACAACGTCTCTTTCCAGGCGACTAACAATGCATAAACAACAGGGCTCCATCAAGGAACATATAATCTCTTCTCACAACCAGACCATCACCAGAGAAATCTTAACAAACAACACAGAAATCATCGATTGGTACAGCAATAGCAGGCGGCTCGACATCAGCGAGGCACTACACATCAAAAAGTCAACACCAGCAATCAATAGCCAATTAATACACAACTATATTCTACCCACTTCAAGGCACCGTATGGGCCAATAGGCCCTCTGTAATTACTTCCATTCTTATGTACGCACCTCACCCAATACCCACCTCACCCAATACCCACCTCAGCCACACGCTGATCGGGGTCACAAAACAACCAATACAGGGAAGCAAACCCCTACCAGAAGCCTCTAGCAACCGGCTAGCAGTACTTCACAACAGGCACCTTACTTTCGTCCGTTTCTCTCCTAAACCAATCCCGGGGGTTGGCCGAGCTCTTCCAACATTACATAATCGCCTGGCGTTCCGCGAGCGCTATGTCATGGGTTCGTATCCTGGTCGGGGAGGATTTACTGGGCGCAATTCCTTAACTGTAGCCTCTGTTTAACGCAACAGTAAAATGTGTACTTGGATGAAAAAACGATTCTTCGCGGCAGGGGATCGTATTCCAGGGACCTGCCCGAAACGCTACGCGTACTAGTGGCTGTACAAGATTGTAACAACTCTTGTATATATCTCAAAAAAAAAAAAAAATCGGCAGCTTGCACACAGCTTCAGATCAGCGGTGGCTTACTTAGTCGTCTTCCAGGACCAAGTTGAGAGAACGTGGACTGCCCAAGGTTAACTGCCCTCTTCAGTAAGACTGCCTCCACATGTCACCTCTGTGGACATGAAACGTCATCAGTTAAATGGACGGTACACTGGGGAAACCATGAGGTAACACTCACTCGACAGGGTATTGACATTATGCTCTGTAGCACAACAGATGGCGCTGATCGTGACACGCCACCCAACAGAGGTCATCCACAACGACCCCTCTGTCTGACCAAGGCAGGAAATAGGAGTCATTTGCCGCAGTCACGCCACCACCAATAGATGATGTCGTCTACGTAGCGTCCAATACCAGGGAAGTTTGAGTGCAGACTCTTAGATCGTGCTGGAATTACCAGGTCACACTCAGACGGTGGCGACAATACCGTAACACTCCATTGAACCCCTTGGATATGCCTGTGTCTCCTAATGCAAATTATTACTATCAGTGTATCTGAGAGTACCTTTAAGCAATCTACACCTTTTTTTCTATAGTTTTGTATATTTTTTATATCTAGATCTTTTTTATAATTACCTTTTTTACCGTCAAACAGCCCTCTTATGAAAACAAGTATAGACCCGGAACTAAACCTGTTATCTAGTTTCTATGACAATCATCACTTTAATGATCAAAATTGCAGGTATTATACAGCACATGATGTAAACAATGCATTAATCACAATGTTTCTGTAATTAACTTGAATGTAAGTTCTCTAAGCAAACACTTGAGGATGGTAATGCCCTGATTCAAACAGTTGACAGCAAATTCTCTTTTGTTGTGCTTACGGAAACGTGGTTAAAAGAGGATACCACACAACTCTTCAACATACCAAACTACTCAGCAATTCACAACTACCAACCAATTCAGAGAGGTGGTAGTACTGCTCTTTACTACCACCAAGAACTGACTTGCTTAAAAGTAATTAGAACTAGAGACTCCTGTGGAGAGTATATCTTTGCCTGTTTCAGAGTCAAGGGTGGCGAGTCAGTCCTGACTGTGGGAGCATTTTATAGAATTCCTAACACTGATATGTCTGAATTCAATTCTAACCTTAGAAATCTAATACTTGCAAACAGACTGAACAAAACCTATCTAATAATTTCAGGGGACTTTATTATTGACCTCTACGAGCCTGATAACCCTACTGCTGCTAGTTTCCTCAACTGTATGAGTTCCTGCTTGTTCATACCCTTAATCACTAAACCTAGAATCACTGATAGTACTGCCTCTGCTCTTGACCACATCTGGACCAACATAACCTCTCCACTTGCTTCAGGAATAATAATTGATAGGACCACAGACCATTACCCCACATTTCTCCTAACCTACATTAATAAACCATTCCAAGAGTACGACTTAGTCAAACTAGAAAAGCTTTACAAATCAAGGGACCTCGAATGTGGAATGACCTTCCCAATTATGTTAAAGTCTGTACTCTCCCAACCAGTTTAAGATAAAAACTAAGTACCACCTAATTAACTCAATGTAACCTACCTCACCCCTAAATGTCAACCCATGTCTACGATTTTTAACAATGCTGTTTGTTGACCAAATTGTATTTTTGTTTTTTTCTGCCATGTTCGTTCCCCCCCCCCCCCCCAGCCCTTTTTCATTTTCATCTGATTTTTTCACAACACAATTAATACTTTAATTTAAGTTAGTATTAAGTTTTAGTCTTAGTGTTTTTCCTGCACGAAACGCCTTGCGTAATAGTGGCTTTAGGCATTGTAAGTACTAGCTCTATCTATGAATCCATCAACTTTTGTATTTCACCTTGTATGTATGTATTTTACCTGAATAAATATTTGTATTTTTGTATTTGTATAAACCACCTGAAGATACAATAAAGAGGAGCTTTAGGTTTCACAATGAAACTTCTATTAGCAACTTTATTACTGTTGCTGCTAATATCAAAACAAATCAAATCAAATCAAATATATATTCAGGTAAAGTACATACATACAAGGTGAGATAAAAAAGTTCATGGATTTATAGATGGAGCTAGTACATACAATGCCTAAAGCCACTATTACGCAAAGCGTTTTGGGCAGGAAAAACACTAAGACTAAAACTTAATACTAATTGAGATTAAAGTATAAATTGTGTTGAGAAAATAAAAAAAAAAATAAAAAAAAAGGGGGGATATGGCCGAAAAAATAGCAAAAATACAATTTTGTCAACAAACAGCATTTTTTAAAATAGTAGACATGGGTTGACATTTTGGGGGTGAGGTAGTTTACATGGAGTTAATTAGGTAGTGCTTAATTTTTATCTTAAACTGGTTGGGAGAGGAACAGTCTTTAACATGATTGGGAAGGTCATTCCACATTCTCGGTCCCTTGATTTGTATAGCATTTCTAGTTTGATTAAGTCGTACTTTTGGAATATCAAATAGGTATTTGTTTCTGGTGTGGTGCTCATGGGTTCTGTTACAACCTTCAAGGAAGATTTTAAGGTCAGGATTGACATTACAGTTCAGCGTTTTATATATATAAAATACACATGAGAGGATGTGCAGAGACTTAATATCTAACATATTCAGAGATTTGAGTAAGGGTACCGAGTGATGTCTGGGGCCAGAGTTGGATATTGTCCTAATAGCAGCTTTGTGTTGAGTAATTAGAGGACGTAAATGATTTTGGGTAGTAGAACCCCAAGCACAAATACCATAGTTGATATAAGGATAGATGAGGGAGTAATAGAGCGTCACCAGGGCAGGGCGAGGTATATAATATCTGATCTTAGAATTCCAACAGTTTTTTAAACTTTTTTTATATATTTAGAATGTGTCCCTGGAAATTCAGCTTGTGGTCAGTGAGAACGCCAAGGAATTTGCCATCTACTTTGTTACAAATTTGGGTATTGTTTATCCTGAGATTTATTTGATTTGAGGATTTATTGCCAAACAAAATAAAGAAAGTTTTGACAATGTTTAGGGTGAGTTTGTTGGCAGTTAGCCAAAGATGGACTTTATTTAGCTCAGTTAGTTATATAGTTATATAAGTTATTCACTGTGACATTTGGAGGATGGGGGTCAGGACTGGAGTAAATGTAGGTTGTGTCGTCAGCAAATAGAATTGGTTTGAGGTGTTGGGAGGCATTTGGAAGGTCGTTAATGTAGATGAGAAAGAGGAGAGAGCCAAGTATGCTGCCCTGAGGAACACCAATGTTGATGGGTAGTGTCGGAGAAATTGAATTATTCACAGAAACATAATGGAGCCTGCCCGTAAAGTAAGAATGAGGTATTGTAGGGAGTGACCTCTGACTCCATAATGATGTAATTTAAGAAGAAGGTTTTGGTGGTTGACAGTGTCAAAAGCCTTATGCAGGTTCACAAATAACCCCACAGGGAACTCATTTTTATCAAGAGCAGCATGTATCAAGTTAATCATCCTAATAAGTGTATCGTTAGTGCTTTTTTGGGGGTCTGAAGCTATATTGACAAAAGCTAAGTATATTGTGTTTGGCTAGATAAGAGCAAAGCTGCTTGTAGATTAGTTTTCAAATATTTTTGACAAGTTAGGCAGGATTGATAAAGGTCTGAAGTTGTTGACATCAGTGAGATCACCACATTTGTGGACAGGGGTTACTCTCGCATTTTTTTTAGAATATCTGGAAAGGTTCGGAGTTCAAGTGACTTGTTGAAGAGCAATGCAATA
Organism: Procambarus clarkii; assembly: GCF_040958095.1. NCBI lineage: Eukaryota > Metazoa > Arthropoda > Malacostraca > Decapoda > Cambaridae > Procambarus > Procambarus clarkii. Next base: position 46,515,934 of record NC_091154.1, read on the forward strand.
GCAGGGGCTAAAGATCTGGAGGCTTTTTTGTAAATTAAAGTTGGTATCTCCTCAAGGGCACTAGACTTGGTTTTAAGGGAAAGGATTATCTCATTAATATCAGTGGAATTTGCAGGCATTAGGTACAGAGACTGTGGATAGTTACCTGTAAGATAGTCCTGAACATCAGTCCTGGAAGATGGAATATCATATGCAAGGGATAACCCAATGGAAAGGAAGAACCTATTGAACTCAATAGCAGTATCAGAGGCTGTAAGCTGACCATCGTTATTGGACAGGAGTATTGGTTTGTTATTTAAAATCTTCTTTGATCCCAATATTTGGGAAATTGTGCTCCATGTTTTTTTAATGTTGCCCTTTGTTTTGGTAAATTTATCTTGGTAGTATTTAATTGTGGCTCTTCTAATTATTTTAGATAGCAATGATGAATAATTCTTTGAAAATACTTTGGAGACGATTCCTAACCTATACTTCTTCTCAAGGTCATGTTTTTTATTAAAGGATTTAAGTATTCTCTTTGTAAGCCAAGGATTGTTTAGCCTTTTAGTTGTGACTTGTTTCGTTAGCATAGGACATTGGGTGTTATAAAGGCTGAGAGTTTTTTGAAGAAAAGATTGCACTGCTTGGTTGATGTCCCCTATGTTACCTAATTCGGACTCCCAGTTGACATTAACGACAGCAGCTATAAAATTGCCTATAGCAGTTTCATTGTGCAGCCTAAAGCTTATCTCCCTTATCTCTGGAGGTGGTTTGTTAATGTTGGTAATAAGGCGTTTGACGCTGTCAACCACCAAAACCGTCTTCTTAAATTACATCTTTATTTATTTATATGCAAGAAGGTACATTGGGTTTGTGAGAATACATTGCATGGTATTTACAATCTTGTAAAGCCACTAGTACGCGCAGCGTTTCGGGCGGGTCCTTAATCTAACAGATAATTTTAAGTAGGTAAATTCTAGCAGAATTAATAAAATGATAACAGATACATTGAAAGAAAAAAATGAGATGAGAGAGATTAGTAGGTATATTAAAGCACAGTGGTATATTAAAGCTCTGATTGATTGCATTGACAGCTTGATTGGTAATTTGAACAAAGATTAATATGCACCATACAGCAAATTGATAGCATATATAAGAAGATAGCAATGATCACAATGGTAAAGTACTTTAGATTGGGTACATATAGATTGGGTAGCAATACAGATTAATTTTAAAGCAACAATTAAGGTAGAAAACTATGAAGATGAAATTAGGTATTTTTTAGTTTTGTTTTTGAATGACGCAAAAGTTGGACAGCTTTTCAATTCATTAGGGAGTGAGTTCCATAGACTAGGTCCCTTTATTTGCATAGAGAGTTTACGCATATTAAGTTTGACTCTGGGGATATCAAAGAGATATATATTTCTGGTGAGATGATAATAGGTCCTATTACTCTCCCTATCCAGGAAGAGTTTCAGAGCAGGATTTGCATTTAAGAACAGGGTTTGAAGATGTAGTTGACACAAGAGAATGTGTGGAGTGAGATTATGTTTAGCATGTTTAGGGAGTTAAACAAGGGGGCTGAATGTTGTCTGAAAGCAGAATTTGTTATTATTCTGCTAACAGATTTTTGCTGGGTGATGATGGACTTGAGGTGGTTTGCAGTGGTTGAACCCCATGCACAGATACCATAATTAAGATAGGGATAGATTAGTGCATAATATAGTGAGATGAGAGCAGAGTTAGGTACATAATATCTGATTTTGGAGAGTATACCAACTTTTTCATAGACTTTCTTAGTTATGTATTGAATGTGGGTGATGAAGTTGAGTCTCTTGTCTAGGAATAGGCCAAGGAACTTTCCATCATTTTTATTACTAATGTTAGCATTGTCTCTCTGAAGCTGAATTGCATTTGCTGATTTGCTTCCAAATAAGATGTAGTAGGTCTTTTCTATGTTAAGTGTTAGTTTGTTGGTTGACATCCGTAAGAGGGATTTTTTTAGTTCATTATTAACAAATAAATAAAATAAATAAATATTATTTATTATTACTATATTTTAAACAACATTATTTAGTGTATGTGGGTTGGGGGGTCTGAATAGATAAGGGTAGTATCATCAGCAAACAATATAGGTTTCAGAATATTAGAGACATTAGGCAGATCATTGATGTATTTAAGAAATAGGAGAGGTCCCCAAGATGCTGCCCTGAGTCACTCCAACGGTTATTGGTAGAGTGGGAGAGGTTATATCATTGATGGCTACACATTGGTGTCTGTCACTAAGCTAGGATTGGGTATAGTCCAGTGTATGGCCTCGGATTCCATATTGATGGAGTTTACTTAAGAGGTAGTTGTGATTAACAGTATCAAAGGCCTTTTTCAGGTCAATGAAGAGTCCAATCGGAAACCCATTTTTGTCAAGGACTGAGTAAATTATATCAAGGAGACTAATAATTGCATCGTTGGTACTCTTTTGGGAGCGGAAGCCAAACTGGCAGGGAGGGGCTGAGTATGTCGAATTTTACGATGTAGGAGTAGAGCTGTTTGTAGATCATTTTTTCAAATATTTTTGATAGTATGGGTAGGTTTGATATTGGTCTATAATTGTTTATGTCCGCCGGATTTCCTCCTTTAAGAACTGGCGTTACTCTTGTTTTTTTAAGGATATCAGGAAAGGTATATATGACACTCTAGGGATTTGTTGAACAGCAGAGCTATAGGTGGCGCAAGGGCATGGGAGGCGCTCTTGTATACAATGGATGGTATTTCACTGATGTTCCCAGCTTTGGTTTTTAGTGAGTGTATGATGGACACAACATCTGTCGGGCTGACTGGTGAAAGGAGAAGACTGACTGGTGTTGCCTTTTGTTTCTTTAAATCTAATCTCATAATATGAAAGTTTAGCTTTTCTTATGATACTGGTAAGCACTGATGAGTAACTTTTAACTACTTCCTTTGTAACTAGGCCAATCCTAAATTTCTTTTCGTATTCATGTTTTTTGTTGATTGATTTGATTATGCCACTTGTGAGCCACGGATTGTTTATCATTTTGTCAGTTACTTGTTTGGTAAGGAGGGGACAGTGAGTGATGTAGAGGCTTAGAGTTTTGGAGAGAAAGAGGTTAGTTAATAAGTTTATATCCTGTGTATTATTGAATTCAGATTCCCAGTTAATATTGTGAAGTGCATTAGAGAGATTGCCTAAAGCTGATTCACTATGTAGCCTGGATGAGAGTTTCTTGCTTTCTGGTGGTGATGTGTCCAAGTTTGCTATGAGGAAGGTAGGATAGTGGTCAGTTGTTCTGTCATAGATTACCCCAGATGTAAGGGGAGCTGTTATATTAGTCCATAGGTGATCCAGGGTAGTGGCAGATGTTTGAGTGACTCGGGTGGGCTTGGTGATTGTGGGGATTAGCATACAGAAGTGCATGCTGTTACGGAAATAGTCAACTTGAGGGTTGTTTTGAAGACCCAGGTCAATATTGAAATCACCTCCCAGAATGATGTGATTTTTGTTGAGATTGTTATTTATGATAAGATTCCTTACGTTGTCTGAGAATAAAGCTATGTTGGTATTAGGAAATCTATAGATGGCACCGATTATCAGGGAGAATTTAAGGGATTTACTGGAGAACTTGGCAAAGGTATATTCACAATAGTCGTCTCTATCACTAATAACACTATTGCAGATGAAGGTATCTTTGTAATATATTGCTGTACCACCACCTTTTTTATTAGGCCTACAGTTATGAATGGCTGTATAACCAGCTAAATTGTAGAGTTGGGTATAGTCTTTACTTAGCCAAGTTTCTGTTAAAATGATGAATGATAATTTAGTACCTAGTGCTGTGAGTAGTGCATTTATATCATCAAAATGTTTACCAAGTGATCTAACATTTTGGTTATAAACTGATAAGCAGGTGCTATTTAGGAGTTTGTTTTTTGCAAGATTTTCTGTGTAGTACCTGCAATAATGATGATCAATGTGCTGGTTGGTGTAGATCTGAGACAGAAGATTTCGATCAGGATCAGTATCAGTGTGTATGTAGATGCAATGGGGTCACGATACAATAAGACAAGCAGTAACAGAATCAGTTAAATACTAAATCTGCTCTAAATAGAAAGTAATTATAGCAGAACACAACAATAAATGCAAATACACATAAAACAGAAACATATAGAAGTAAAGTCAAGATCACCGTAGACAGCGAGGAAGGATACAGAAGTTAGGTTAAGAGAGAAGACAAAAAATCAGTAGACTGAGAAGATTAATATATAGCAAAAATAATAAGACAAATAATAATCGTAAAGTACAATAATCTTAAAGATAATTAGTCAGATAATAATTAGTTAGTTAGATAATAGTAGTTAGTTTCGCTAGAGAATCTAGCGAACCGCGCGAATCTCCATCATCAACAACAAGAAATAACCCTCCTCCGCGAGGAAATTAGAAACTTTAAGGCTAGCCAAGATCAACTCCAGCATGACTTGAATGATCTCCGTGAGGAAAACAATCTTCTGAAAACTTATGAAGCCATAAAAAAACAAGAGGAAGCACTCAACAAAATGACTGCATGTTGTTGTTGTTGAGTTAGGGGCGACGACGATCGTGGGATCGGATGCGCCCCGGCGTACCCGTGAAGGGTGAATAGGAAGCCAGGAAAGGCGAAACGCCAAGCCAAAACACAAAACGAGTGACGCCAAGCACTAGAAACTAATACGCCACACGGCAAAGCAACGCCCAAAGAGAGAGGCAGAAGCACATAATAGAACAGGGCAAACAAACAGCCAGAAGGGCACACAGCATGTCATAGAGCAAATACACAGGAAATCAGAGCACATACTTGCCCGGGAACTTAGAGCATAATTTCGCAAATATTGGGATCTAAGAAGATTTTAAATAACAAACCAACACTCCTGTCCAATAACGATGATCAGCTTTCAGCCTCTGATTCTGCTATTAAGTTCAATAGGTTCTTCTCTTCCATTGGGTCATCCCTTGCAAATGATATTCCATCTTCCAGTACTGATGTTAGGGACTATCTTACAGATAACTGTCCACAGTCTCTGTACCTAAAGCCTATTAATTCCACTGAAGTTAATGAGCCTTTCCCTTAAAACCAAGTCTAGTGCCCTTGAGGAGATACCAACTTTAATTTACAAAAAAGCCTCCAGATCTTTAGCCCCTGCTATTGCTTTGCTCTTCAACAAGTCACTTGAACTCCAAACCTTTCCAGATATTCTAAAAAAAAAGCGAGAGTAACGCCTGTCCACAAATGTGGTGATCTCACAGATGTTAACAACTACAGACCTATATCAATCCTGCCTAACTTGTCTAAAATATTTGAAAAACTAATCTACAAGCAGCTTTACTCTTATCTAGCCAAACACAATATACTTAGCTCTTGTCAATATGGCTTCAGACCAAAAAAAAGCACTAACGATGCACCTATTAGTATGATTAACTTGATTCATACAGTTCTTGATAAAAATGAGTTCCCTGTTGGGTTATTTGTGGACCTGCGTAAGGCTTTTGATACTGTCAACCACCAAAACCTTCTTCTTAAATTACATCATTGTGGAGTCAGAGGACACTCCCTGCAATACCTCAAATCTTAGCTTACTGACAGGCTCCAGTATGTTTCTGTGAATAATTCAATTTCTCCCACCCTACCCATCAACATTGGTGTTCCTCAGGGCAGCATACTTGGCCCTCTCCTCTTTCTCATCTACATTAATGACCTTCCAAATGCCTCCCAACACCTCAAACCAATTCTATTTGCTGACGACACAACCTTCATTTACTCCAGTCCTGACCCTCTTGCTCTAAATGCCACAGTAAATACTGATCTAAATAAAGTCCATCTTTGGCTAACGGCCAACAAACTCACCCTTAACATTGACAAAACTTTCTATATTTTGTTTGGCAATAAATCCTCTAATCAAATAAATCTCAGAATAAACAATACCCAAATTTGTAACAAATTAGATGGCAAATTCCTCGGCGTTCTCATTGACCACAAGCTGAATTTCCAGGGACACATTCTAAATATATCAAAAAAAGTTTCAAAAACTGTTGGCATTCTTTCTAAGATCAGATATTATGTACCCCACCATGCCCTGGTGACGCTCTATTATTCCCTCATCTATCCATATCTCAACTATGGTATTTGTGCTTGGGGCTCTACTACCCAAAATCATTTACGTCCTCTAATTACTCAACACAAAGCTGCTATTAGGACAATATCCAACTCTAGCCCAAGACATCACTCGGTACCCCTACTCAAATCTCTGAATATGTTAGATATTAAGTCACTGCACATGCTCTCATGTGTATTATACATATATAAAACACTGAACTGTAATGCCAATCCTGACCTCAAAAGCTTCATTGAAGGTTGTAACAGATCCCATGAGCACCACACCAGAAATAAATTCAGTTTTGATATTCCAAGAGTACGACTTAATCAAACTAGAAATGCTCTACAAATCAAGGGACCCAGAATGTGGAATGACCTTCCCAACCATGTTAAAGACTGTACCTCTCTCAACCAGTTTAAGATAAAAACGAAGCACTACCTAATAAATTCCCTGTAACCTACCTTACCCCTCTATTGTCAACCCATGTCTGTTTTTTTTAAAACAACGCTGTTTGTCGACCTAATTGTATTTGTGCTGCTTTTTCAGCCATGTTTCCTCCTTTTCTATCTTTATTTTTATTTGTTCTCAACACATTTTATTCTTTATACTCAATTAGTATTAAGTATTTAGTCATTAATGTTTTTCCTGCCCGAAACGCTTTGCGTACTAGTGGCTTTAGGCATTGTGTGTACTAGCTCCATCTATAAATCGATCAATTTATGTAAAATCTCTTGTATGTATGTACCTTACCTGAATAAACATTTTATTTATTTATTTATTTATTTAGATAATTAGATTATTATGGAGTCAGAGGTCACTCCCTGCAATATCTTCAGTCTTACCTTACTGACAGGCTCCAGTATGATTCTGTGAATAATTCCATTTCTCCCACCCTACCCATAAAGGGGGAAGCGAGTATGGCCAATACTCAACTTCGCCAGAGCTGTTTCCCATCGCCAGTTACGGTGGTAGGAGGACGGCCACCAGGACACACAATTCTTAAGAGTACGCAGTTTGTTACCAGTAACAGACGACCAATAAGCCTGCCAACGGGTATGGATGGAGGAATGGATAACTGGGTAAAAGTCGGAATAAGGAATACCTTTACGAGAGATGGGACAGGAGCGGACAGCTTCCCTTGCGGTAGCATCCACACGCTCATTTAAAGAGACACCAATATGGCTGGGAACCCAACAAAACTTAACCGACTTAAATTTACTGTGAACAAGAAACAGCCAATGCTGGATCTCGGCAACTACTGGATGAACCGGATTAAAGGACCCGAGAGCCATGTGGGATAACCTACGAGAGTCAACAACAACTACAAAGGAAGCTTGACAACGAGAAAGCAGGACACAAAGAGCATAGAGAATAGCATAAAGTTCCGCTGTGAAGATGCTAGTCTCCGGAGGTAAGCGACACATATAAGTGAAATCAGGAAAAACAACAGAGTAGCCAACACTGTCCGCAGACTTAGACTCATCGGTGACTTTGGAAATGGAGCGGGAAAAGAAAAGTGCTCAAGGAAAAGGCGTTTGAGAACCGTAGGAGGGGTAAAAGCTTTGGTGATGCAGGTTAAGGATGTACAAAACTGCAGAAGGGGGACTCTCCACGGGGGCAAAGAAGGAACAACACGAGTAGAATTATTAAAAATACGAACTGAAAGAGAATCCTGTAAGCAAGATAACCGGACAGAAAGAGGGAGGTGGTGAAGAGGAACAGGAACTACAGGAGAGGTAAAAGTTAAAGCACGACAGAGGCGAGAGGAAGGATGTTGCAAGGACCGTGCAAGATAGTGAAGACTGTAGCGATCACGGCGGTCCTGGAGAGATTGGAAGCCAGTGTCAACATACAAGCTGAGAACGGGAGTCAAACGAAAGGCAGCAGAACTGAGGCGCAATGCAGTATGGTGCAAAGCATCAAGATGGTGAAGAGTAGAAGGAAAAGCAGACGAGTAAGCAGGGCAATCATAATCGAGCTTAGACAGTACGAGAGAGGAATGTAAAGTGAGTAGAGTGCGCCTATCCACTCCCCAAGAAGTATGGGACAATAGCCAAAGGAGGGTAAGGCGTTAGAGCATTCAACACAGTGGTACGAGATATGGGGCGACCAAGACAAACGAGTGTCAAAAATCAACCCCAAAAGCTTAGCGGAATCCTTGTACACAATGGGGTGACCATAAGTGACAAAGAAGGACGAAGAACGACACGCTTCTGAGTAAAAGTCATAGCACAAGTCTTAGATGTAGACAACCTGAAGCCACGATCGGTGGCTCAAGACGACATGGCATCAATCACAAGTCGAAGCCGGCGTTGAAGGAGAGGCGAATCATTACCCTAGCTGACAGCAAAGGGTAAGATCGTCGACATAAAGAGCGGAGAAGACGCCTGAAGGAAGAGAGGAAAGAAGACCAAGGAGTCTTCAACCGGCTCCCCATAGGAGCTGGTGGGCCAAGGTAGGGTGGGCCTCACCGCAATTGAGGCAGCGAGCCTGGGAAGAAGTGCACTCCGACTTAGAGTGACCTTCGCCCCAACACAAAGGACAGAGAGGGACCGTTCCAGAGCAGCGGAGGGTACCATGCCCAAACCTCCAGCACTTATTACAGAGCCGAGGAGAGGGAATGTACTCCTGGACAGAGCACCTGGCACCAGCAAGAATGACAGAGGGCGTAAGGGTCCTACCATCAAAGGTAATCTTCACAACCCGAAGGGGCTGACGGCGACGACCACAAGGGGGACGAGTAAACGTGTCTACCTGGAGGACAGAATGGCCTTGGGCATCAAGGATATGCCGAATATCATCGTGGCAGTCCTGCAGATTCCGAACACCGGTTGCAACATGGGGCGGGAGGAGAATAGTGCCAACACTGGCAGCATTCAACCGAGCGTTCTTGGTGACCCGAACAGGGGTCTCGCCAAGGCAGGATAAGGCAGCCAAGCGGAAAGCTGCATCCTGAGAAGGAGCAGCAACGGCACGTGTACCGAGACGAGTGGGGTTGAAGGTAACAGAGGCATCTGCCGAAATCAACAAGATGCCAATGGAGGGAGAAATCGTCAGGAGGCATAGAATCAAGAGGGAGGAGATCAAAGTATTTGGCCCACGAAGAGGGACCAAACAAGGCCTGATACGCATCAGTATGGGAAGGAATCGAGCGAGTGCGGCCGTGGCGTGGACGTTGAGAATCCCCAGAGGGAGAGGGGTTAAAATGCGCAGTAGTCACAACGAGAGACTGAGCCGTGCCAGGGGACGAGGTGATCACCACTGGGAGCTTGTGGCTCGACCCAACCACAGAGGAGGGAGGGGAGCCGAGGGGAGAAGTCAAGAGGGTCAAAAAAGGAGCAAGGTCAGGGCCCAATGCAGCGTGGGCTACAGAGCCCAGTCTTCCAATACAGTCCAACTCGGGGGCTTGGTCGCCCACCCCACGAGCCTGAGAGGGTACAAGAGAAACATTCAATGACATAAAAACAAAAAGAGACATTTTCATTCACGAATGTGCTCCCTCACCCACCATGGAGCCACAATTAGAGGCAGGACACCCAACAAGAAGCTATCGCCGATCATGCCAGGGTCCCCTAGGGGTGCGTCATGAGAATATGCCCCACAAACGCCACCTTAAACGCCGTCAGTCCATCGAGATCGGGTTCAGCGACGAAAGGGGGATTGACAATAAAAGGTTTCCCTCGCTCGAGACGTTGGGTACTACAGTTCTACGGGTGCAAGAGTATGCCTCCTCAAACACCCGGGCGTCAAAACAAAAGAAGGCCAAAAGAATGATCAAAACAAGCACAAGGTCAGCAGAAAATGACAATGAGAAAGGAGAAGAATGGGGAAGAAAAACGAAACAAAAGGAAAAGGAAAAGGTGTCCAGCAAAATTTGTGAGAACAGCAGCAGGAGCACAAGGCTACAAAAAGACAGGGGACTGCCCTAAGGAGCATCACACTCTGGCTGCCGCCCACCAAGCCCCTCCACGGCAACAACGAGCTGGACAGGGAGGGGTTAATGTTCCCAAAACTCTGCTCTTGCACGGTGAAATTCCTGAGGGCCAAGACTTCTATAATTTTTCCTTCTACCCAAGGCTTACCAATTCCAAAATTCCTTGCATATACTGCCTTCCCCTCTCTTATGACAACAATTCCTCTTCCTGGGCCAATTGATTGGCCAAGCTAGTTACATATTTTTCTTTATCTTGATCTATCTTTATTGCTTCATGTGCACTTTGAAATGCCTATTAAACAGTAATTCAGAAGGAGATTTACCAGTAGTAAAATGAACAGTTTACCTTTGATTACAATCTACAAACCCTAGCATTAATAGTACCTTCCGTAAACTGCTTCAACCCTTCTTTCAAGGATCTCACTGCTCTCTCCGCTAGATCATTTGAAGAAGGATTATAGGGGGCAGGTGTTACATGTTTAATACCATTTTTTCTAAAAAAAATCCATTTCCCCAGAAACAAAATAAGGAACATTATCTGAGACAACCATGTCTGGTAATCCAAAATTACAAAATGTTTTCCTTAGCAGGTCACAAGTTACAGATGATGTGGTGGAATTACACACATGAACATCCAGAAATTTTGTGTATGAATCCACCACCACCAGGTAATATTTGTTATCCATAGGTCCAGCATAATTTATATGAAGTCTAGACCAGGGTTTTCCAGTGCATGACTAGGAAAGTACTGGGGCTTAGGGGTTTCTGATAATTCTTAAAGCAAATATGACAATTTTTTGTTACCTCAACAATATCCTGGTCCATTTTTGGCCACCAAACCCAACTTCTAGCTTCTGCGTTCATAGCATTTATGCCATTATGGCCTACATGCAGCTTTTCCAAAATCTTACATCTCAGTTCCCCAGGCACCACCACTCTACTCCTATACAAGAGTACATCCTGGTGAATACTAAGGTCAGCCTTTACTGCAGCATACTCTGACAATAATAAATTATCATTCCTACCATATTTGACATACTTCATCAGTAGTGTAATGTGCGACTAGAACCGCGCGCGCCATCTGCCCAGGTGGCTCTATAGAGCCAGCTGGGCAGGTGGTGCGCAGGTGTCTAGTCGCAAAGGGTTTGGGGGGGGAATTTTCCCGGAAGTTTGACGCGTGTGAGCGTCCGGTGTTTGGGTATGTGGTCAAGAAAGATGGGAGGTCATGTTGTTGGGGGTGTAGGAGAGTATGTGTGGTATGTGGTAGAGTAAGAAATACAAGGATATGAGTGGAACATGTGGAAAGAGTAGTTAAATATGTATGTGTGTTTGCCGTAGACTTAATCCTGTGTGTAGATAATAGTTTTGATGATAGTAAGTAAGCTATGTAGAGGCTGAGTGTAGGTGTGAGGGGTCTCAACATAGGTGGATATGTTGTTTGGGGATGGGTGATGGAGGGGTGAGGGGAGCTTCCCCTCGGCGTGAGAGTGTTTAGGGCCATTTGTGGTTTAGACATCCATTATTTTCTTGGAGCTATGCACACAGCCAGAAGTGGGAGAGGAGGGTAGAAGAGAGCAGAGTCCAGGAGGAGGGATGTGGTCCATTTGCCTTAATGGCTTTTCGATGTCTTCAGAGTAGTCTTGGAGATGTTCACCCCAGCATGGCTCTCCCTCCACTGCGGATTTGTTAAGGAGGGGCGAGGTTCTTACTCCCGCCAGCAGGCCCTCACCAGCAGGCCCTCACCTGCCAACCATCAATCATATACCTACCACATAGCTATGAGGAGTGACACCACATGTCCACATGGGTTACCTCTTCAAAGGCTGAGGCCTAACTGTTGCAAATGTCATCATCAACCTCTAACATAGTCAGTCATCCGCCCCCCCCCCCTCCATCCACATAGCAGGACATACCACATACCAACACCACCACCACCACACTGCTGGGAGTGACAGCAATACGGCATACCACACTCTCTCCTGACACAGCTCACACCGGCACATAGCATTGAGTGTGACAATGTTCTTTCTCAAAGGTGAGCCATGAGCGCAACATACAAATTCCAAAATGCAGTCCTGGGAGTTTGACACACATTGATTAACAAGCTATCTGATTATTTATACTTCTCTCTCTCTCTCTCTCTCTCTCTCTCTCTCTCTACATTATATGCGGGGTTACATAGTGTGTCAAGAACTACCTACGTGATGCTAAACAGTCCAATCTCACACAAGGCAGTCATATGGGCAGTAAAGGCTTGCAGAGACGCATAAAGGAGTCCAGGACTGAACCCCAACAATTCATTTTTTAGCTAAGCAAGTTACAATCATGACGAGCTAGTTACAAATTTCAATATAAGTCAACACATCGTCACGGAGACGCGATCTCTACCTACAAATTGTTCTTGTTAACTGTGATCATTGAAATGTATGCATGTTTACTCAATCTCCATCACCTCTTCTTCCTACAGCCATTACTGCTGTGCAAACCTTGTAACACACAACGGCGTTATCATAGCAAGACAATGTCACAGAATGTTCAAGACTCCTGAATGAATGAAACAGCAATCCGTCTCGTTAAGGTCTAACCTTCGTGGCGGTTTGAGGCGTTGTGAGATGGACGAGGTAGTGGGATGGCCTTACCCTCTCCCCATCCACCCCCACCAAACCCCTACCCCCCTTCCAAGCCCAAACCATCAAGCATCACTACACCTTTCCCAGACCGGATGTTCTGTGCAAAGCCTTTAGTATTATTTCTGATCATATGTGTAACCTTGTATGGCAATGTGACCAACATGGTATCATCATTCTTTGCTCAAATAGCATTTTTTAAGAATATCCAGTCATAAGCTGGTCTTCAATCTTATTATTATAACAAATCATAATTTGTTGTAAACACAACTGCATGGGATATACATAGCAGTCAGTGGTTTCTCTCTCTCTCTCCAGATCATTTAATAGTTGGGGGAAAGTAACATCAATTCCTTTCTCCTGCCGCCGCTGTTCACGTATCTTTTTTTAATTTCACTTAGACCGACAGCGCACCAGAGGATGGACGACTAAAGTCAATTTTCGAGCCCCCATCACTCTCACCCTTATAACCTCGTAACGTAACACGACCAATATGATGACATCGTTCTTGCCCAAATATCATTAATGTAACGTGACCAATATGGTAACTTCGTTCTTTGCCCAAATATCATTTTAAGAGTAACGAGCAACTTTCTGTCCGATGTCTGAATAATGAAATGTGAACCCCATTTAGCCAAACACAATATCTCCATTACATCTCATACCATATAAATATTATGGTCTGCAAGTTTTAGCCCTCTGTAACATATTGTAACGCAACGCATATCAACTTTCTGCAGTCCAAAATATCATTTTGAAATGAAAAGTGAGGCTTAATCGATCTCCATTTCATCTCTTACCATATAAATATTGGTGTCTACCAGTTTTAGACCTCTGTAACACATTGTAACGTAATGCGGAAATCATCAAATTTCTACAGACCAAAATAACATTTTTAAATGAAAGTGAGACTTAGTCCATCTCCATTACATCTCCTACCATATAAATATTACTGTGTGACAGTTTTAGCCCTCTGTAACATATTGTAACATAACGCATATCAACTTTCTGCAGTCTAAAATGTCATTTTGAAATGAAAAGTGAGGCTTAGTCCATCTCCATTACATCTCTTACCATATAAATATTGGTGTCTACCAGTTTTAGACCCTGTAACACATTGTAACGTAACGTGGAAACATCAAATTTCTACAGACCAAATAAAATTTTTAAATGAATGACTTAGTCCAGCTCCATTACATCTCTTACCATATAAATATTGGTGTCTACCAGTTTTAGACCCTGTAACACATTGTAACGTAACGTGGAAAATCAACTTTGTCTGATGACCAAATAACATTTTTAAATGAAAGTATGACTTAGCCCATCTCCTTTACATCTCATACCATATAAATATTACGGTCTGCAAGTTTTAGCTCTCTGTAACACAATGTAACGTAATGTAACGTAAAAACGTAACGTAATGAAAAGTGAGGCTTAGTCCATCTCCATTTCATCTCTTACCATATAAATATTGGTGTCTACCAGTTTTAGCCCCTGTAACATATTGTAATGTAACGCATATCAACTTTCTGCAGTCCAAATAACATTATGAAAGTATGACTTAGTCCATCTCCGTTACATCTCTTACCATATAAATATATATAGACGGGTTCAAGTAACAAATGGGCCCACAGGAAATGATTTCGACGTTCAGTAAACACTTACCGAGTGGATAACTGATTGCCCGACAGCCCAATATGGGGTTGATGATAGTATTTAATTTAAGATTGTGAAACTTAAAACTAAACTAAATGCTCACACATGTGATAATTTCCACGTTCAGTTAACACTCACTGAGTTGTAAACTGAAAGACTAAGCCAGCCAATGCATGGTTGATGATGATAGTAATATTTTAAGATTGAGAAACTTTAAACTAAATGACCACACATGTAGCGATTTTGCATTCAGTAAACACTTACTGAGTTGTAAACTGAATGCCGGAGCCGGCCAATACAAGGTTTGTGATAGTAATATTTTATTTTTTATTTACGATGGAGAAACTTTAAACTAAAAAATGAGGTCACATGGAGGGATATCTATGTTCAGTAAACTGTTACTGAGTTGTAAACTGAATGCCGGAGCCGGTCAATACAAGGTTTGTGATAGTAATATTTTATTTTTTACGATGGAGAAACTTTAAACTAAAAAATGAGGTCGCATGGAGGGATATCAATGTTCAGTAAACAGTTACTGAGTTGTAAACTGAATGGTAGAGCCACCCAATACCTGGTTAATGATAATAGTATTTCACGATGGAAAAACCTTATCCTATACTAAAAATGAGCTCACATAAAGTGATTTTCACTTACTGAGTTGTTAACTGAATGCCTGAGCTATCCAATACATAGTTGGTGATAGTAGTATTAATTCAAGATGGAAAACTTTAAACTAAGCTAAAATGAGCGCACATGAAGTGATTCTCACGTTCATTAAACACTTACTAAGTTGTTAACTGAATGTCTGAGACATCCAATACATGGTTGATGATAGCAGTATTAATGACATTGATAATAAGAGGTCTTGAACTAGATACTGGCAGGGGGACAACAAAGCTGTGATATTGAAAAGAAACTGAACTGAATTTGAAAATTGATTAATATATGTAATGTGAAGCCAATCTACTGGAAAACAGTAAGCAAACTTTATTTGAAAAGAATATGAGAAGACTGAAAAGCTGAGGACAAGAAAAATGTTAAAAATAAGAAGTAATGATCTTCATAAACATAACATAACATATCCCCGACCATAATTAATACAGTGTGAACTCTCTTAAACTATGCTCACCATGAAATCTCGTCACTATGCATAACTTGTCACTCTGCGAAACAAATTATCAACTATAGTGCGTCAGTGAGAATAAAAATGACCTCTTATGTTTTGGAGTGCTATTTTAGTCAAGAAATACTGTAAAGGATGATTATTGACTAAGGGGAATTTCGCGGACTGCTGGTGTTTGATGTGTTGAACTGCTTAAAGGAAGCATATTTGCTAGAAAAAATTCCTGTGAAATAATGCTTGTTATATGTTTTGACTATCTAGCTAATAGCATATTGCCTGGCTAATAATGAAATGTCACATTTTGTCTGACTCACTTAGCACAAGTGAAGAGAAAACATTTAAAAACTGGCAAAGGTTAAAAACTCTGTGAAATCATATCTGGTATGTTAAGTTTTGACTAGCTGCAAGCTATGTTTGCCTTCTCTCTCTTTCTCAATATGGAAGTGGGTTGGTGAGGGTTATTTGTGTGGACTCGGGAGATATGATCACTACTTATAAGTTTCTCAAAGAAAATGATAAGCTATGTAAGGACCTTTTATTTAAAACATACACACACACACACACACACACACACACACACACACACACACACACACACACACACACACACACACACACACACACCTCGTAGGCCTGGTGGAGGGCCTCGTAGCCTGGTGGATAGCGCGCAGGATTCGTAATTCTGTGGCGCGGGTTCGATTCCCGCACGAGGCAGAAACAAATGGGCAAAGTTTCTTTCACCCTGAATGCCCCTGTTATCTAGCAGTAAATAGGTACCTGGGAGTTAGTAAGCTGTCACGGGCTTCTTCCTGAGGTGTGTAGTGTGGAAAGAAAAAAAAAAAAAAAAAAAAAAAAGTAGTTAGTAAACAGTTGATTGACAGTTGAGAGGCGGGCCGAAAGAGCAAAGCTCAACCCCCATAAAAACACAACTAGTAAACACACACACACATACACACACACACACACACACACACACACACACACACACACACACACACACACACACACACACACACACACACACACACACACACACACACACACACACCAAGGATAGTAGTAGCAGTAATATATAATCCTCCACCAAATGACAGAAGACCCAGTCAAGAGTACGAAAGCAACAACATGGCAGTTAACACTATAATTGAGAGGGCAGCCTCTTCTGCCTGTAGAAATAGATCCCACCTGCTCATCATGGGGGACTTCAATCACGGCAGGATTGATTGGGAGAACAAGGAACCGCATGGAGGCGAGGATACGTGGAGAGCCAAACTACTGGAGGTGGCGACTAGAAACTTCTTAACCCAGCATGTCAGTGAACCCACAAGGATGAGAGGAAATGACGAACCAGCGAGACTCGACCTGGTTTTCACCCTGAACGACTCTGACATAAGAGAAATCAGTTTTGAGGACCCAGTAGGAATGAGCGACCACAGTGTATTGGTGTTTGAGTACCTGATTGAAGAAGGGTTATTGAACTCGAGGAGGGATACCGAAAAAAAAAGGTTAGCATACCGAAAGGGAAACTATGAGGAGATAAGAAAATGCCTAGCAGATATAGCATGGGAAACAGAGCTCAGGGAAAAGACGGCCCAAGATATGATGGAATACATCACGCAAAAATGCAAGGATTCAGCAAACAAGTTTGTCCCAGTCCAAAAGGAAAACAGTGAAATGAAGATGAGAAACCCATGGTTTAATCAGAGATGTAGGCTAGCTAAGCAGCAAAGTAAAAGGGCATGGAGAAACTATAGGAATAACAGGACACTGGAGAGCAGAGAAAGATACCAGAATGCCAGGAATGAATATGTTAGGATGAGAAGAGAGGCAGAAAGACAATACGAAAATGACATCGCAAGCAAGGCAAAGACTCAGCCTAAATTGCTGCATAGCCACATCAGGAGAAAAACAACAGTTAAGGAACAGGTTATGAAATTAAGGTTAGGGGCAGAAGGATTCACTACAAACGACAAGGAAGTGTGTGAGGAACTGAATAAGAAATTCCAAGAGTTCTTCACCTTAGAGCAAGGAGAAATCCCAGAGATAAGAGAGGGAATAGCTAACCAGGAACCACTGGAAGAGTTTGAGATTACCAGCGGGGAAGTAAGGAAGTGTTTACTAGAATTGGATGTGACAAAGGCTATAGGCCCAGATGGAATCTCCCCTTGGATACTAAAGGAAGGAGCAGAAGAATTGTGCCTCCCACTCTCCATGGTGTATAACAAATCACTGGCAACAGGGGAACTGCCAGAAATTTGGAAAGCAGCTAACGTAGTCCCGATATACAAGAAAGGGGATAGACAGGAGGCACTGAATTACAGACCAGTGTCCCTAACCTGCATACCATACAAGATGATGGAGAAGATTGTGTGAAGAAAGCTAGTGGAGCACCTGGAGCGAAAGAACTTTGTAACACAGCATCAACATGGATTCAGGGATGGCAGGTCCTGCCTCACAGGGTTACTTGAATTCTACGACCAGGCAACAAAAATAAGGCAAGAAAGAGAAGGGTGGGCAGACTGCATATTTTTGGATTGTCAGAAAGCCTTTGACACAGTGCCACACAAGAGGCTAGTGAAAAAACTGGAGATGCAGGCTGGAGTGAAAGGGAAGGTACTCCACTGGATACAGGAGTACCTAAGTAACAGGAGACAACGAGTCAGTGTGAGGGGTGAGGTCTCAGATTGGCGAGACGTTACGAGTGGAGTACCGCAGGGGTCAGTCCTTGGACCTATACTGTTTCTGATATATGTAAATGATCTTCCAGAGGGTATAGAATCGTTTCTCTCAATGTTTGCCGATGATGCAAAAATTATGAGGAGGATTGAAACTGAGGACGATAGTAGGAGGCTACAAGATGACCTAGACAGACTGAGTGAATGGTCCAACAAATGGCTGTTGAAGTTCAACCCGAGTAAATGCAAAGTAATGAAACTAGGTGGTGGAAATAGGAGGCCAAACACAGGATACAGAATAGGAGATGAAGTACTTAATGAAACGAACAGAGAGAAAGATCTAGGAGTTGATATCACACCAAACCTGTCTCCTGAAGCCCACATAAAAAGAATAATGTCTGCGGCATATGCGAGGCTGGCTAACATCAGAACAGCGTTCAGGAACCTGTGTAAGGAATCATTCAGAATCTTGTACACCACATATGTAAGACCAATCCTGGAGTATGCGGCCCCAGCATGGAGCCCGTACCTTGTCAAGCACAAGACGAAGCTGGAAAAAGTCCAAAGGTATGCCACTAGACTAGTCCCAGAAATAAGAGGCATGAGTTACGAGGAAAGGCTGCGGGAAATGCACCTTACGACACT
Source organism: Procambarus clarkii (assembly GCF_040958095.1). Classification (NCBI taxonomy): domain Eukaryota; kingdom Metazoa; phylum Arthropoda; class Malacostraca; order Decapoda; family Cambaridae; genus Procambarus; species Procambarus clarkii. The sequence goes on from NC_091154.1 coordinate 46,534,717, forward strand.
GGAAGACAGAAGAGTAAGGGGAGACATGATCACAACCTACAAAATCCTCAGAGGAATCGACCGGGTAAACAAGGATAAACTATTCAACACTGGGGGGAGACGAACAAGGGGACACAGGTGGAAGCTGAGTACCCACATGAGCCACAGAGACGTTAGAAGGAACTTTTTCAGTGTCAGAGTAGTTAACGGATGGAATGCATTAGACAGTGATGTGGTGGAGGCTGACTCCATACACAGTTTTAAATGTAGATACGATAGAGCCAGTAGGCTCAGGAATCTGTACACCAGTTGATTGACAGTTGAGAGGCGGGACCAAAGAGCCAAAGCTCAACCCCCACAAGCACAAATAGGTGAGTACACACACACACACACACACACACACACACACACACACACACACACACACACACACACACACACACACACACACACACACACACACACACACACACACACACACACACATACACACGACATCCGTGCAGTAGTGAGATTCCCCTTTGATGGCTGTGCAGGTGACAATGTAAAATTAAAATGTGCAAAGATGATTCGGAGTGCTATTTAGTAGAGAAATGATACAAAATTGTGTTTATTGACTAGTGAGAGCCCGTAGCATGTATGGTGTGGGATATTGCGGTCCTTAACCTAGTCAAGCGATAGACAGACAGACAGACAGACAGACAACAACAATTGGTAGTGGTCCTCGTGTCTATTTGATTTGATAGAAGAAAAAAATTAAGACTAGTAGTCCCTGTTTTTTAAGATGAAAAACTTTTAACTATAAAAATGTTTGACTGAGTGACTGACTGCTTTTCTGGACAGGTCTGCAAGAAATAATAGTAATGTAGGTAGGGAACATGTCTCCTCGGCTCTTTTATCTTCCACAAAGCCTTTCCTCCTATCTCAACCCTATTAGTTCATGCTCTCGTGTTTCACTTTTGTTAAAACTAAATCTACACACGCGATATGAAATGTGAAAAAAATCTTACATTATGCTATGTTAACAGTGCTTGAATAAAATTATTAAGAGTGCTGAACATTCTGTGTCATTGTCTTGCTACGATGCTAAAAGTCTATGTTTTCGCTGGGGCTACTTTTGTGCTCAGTCATCTCGCTAAGGCGGGTCGGTGTCAGAATTGTCAAAATGATGTACCTTGCATACATCAAATCTTTAGTGGTTTATGCGGTACCTCTGCTTGTTTTGATGACTGAAAGGAGTTTGATGATACGAATAGTAATTGCTGACATTGAGCATATTCTCAAAACATAGTTTCTGCAAAAAAAAAAATAACATTAAATTAGATGCGAGCTGTGATTTGAAAACAGAAGATAGGTGATGTGTGGCTTATTGTGTGGACTCTGGAGATATGATCACCACATATAAGTTTCTCAAAGAAAAGCGGTAATATTTTTCTGTGTGTTTGGATGTAATGGCTAAACATGGTTGACATTTTCAATAATGTTATTTGGTCATCAGACAAAGTTGGTTTTCCACGTTACGTTACAATGTGTTACAGAGGCTAAAACTGGTAGACACTAATATTTATATGGTAAGAGATGTAATGGAGATGGACTAAGTCATACTTTCATAATGTTATTTGGACTGCAGAAAGTTGATATGCATTACGTTACAATATGTTACAGGGGCTAAAACTGGTAGACACCAATATTTATATGGTAAGAGATGAAATGGAGATGGACTAAGCCTCACTTTTCATTTCAAAATGATATTTTGGACTGCGAAAAGTTGATTTGCGTTACGTTACGTTACGTTACATAACGTTACATTGTGTTACAGAGAGCTAAAACTTGCAGACCGTAATATTTATATGGTATGAGATGTAAAGGAGATGGGCTAAGTTATACTTTCATTTAAAAATGTTATTTGGTCATCAGACAAAGTTGATTTTCCACGTTACGTTACAATGTGTTACAGGGTCTAAAACTGGTAGACACCAATATTTATATGGTAAGAGATGTAATGGAGATGGACTAAGCCTCACTTTTCATTTCAAAATGACATTTTAGACTGCAGAAAGTTGATATGCGTTATGTTACAATATGTTACAGAGGGCTAAAACTGTCACACAGTAATATTTATATGGTAGGAGATGTAATGGAGATGGACTAAGTCTCACTTTCATTTAAAAATGTTATTTTGGTCTGTAGAAATTTGATGATTTCCGCGTTACGTTACAATGTGTTACAGAGGGCTAAAACTGGTAGACACCAATATTTATATGGTAAGAGATGAAATGGAGATGGATTAAGCCTCACTTTTCATTTCAAAATGATATTTTGGACTGCAGAAAGTTGATATACGTTACGTTACAATATGTTACAGAGGGCTAAAACTTGCAGACCTTGGTATTTATATGGTATGAGATGTAATGGAGATATTGTGTTTGGCTAAATGGGGTTCACATTTCATTATTCAGACATCAGACAGAAAGTTGCTCGTTACTCTTAAAATGATATTTGGGCAAAGAACGAAGTTACCATATTGGTCACGTTACATTAATGATATTTGGGCAAGAACGATGTCATCATGTTGGTCGTGTTACCTTACAAGGTTGTAAGGGTGAGAGTGATGGTGGCTCGAAAATTGACATTAGTCGTCCATCCTCTTGCGCTGTCAGTCTAAGTGAAATGAAAATAAGATACGTGAACAGCGGCGGCAGGAGAAAGGAATTGATGTTACTTTCCCCCAACTATTAAATGATCTGGAGAGAGAGAGAGAGAACCCACTGACTGCTATGTATATCCCATGCAGTTGTGTTTACAACAAATTATGATTTGTTATAATAATAAGATTGAAGACCAGCTTATGACTGGATATTCTTAAAAAATGCTATTTGAGCAAAGAATGATGATACTATGTTGGTCACATTGCCATACAAGGTTACACATATGATCAGAAATAATACTAAAGGCTTTGCACAGAACATCCGGTCTGGGAAAGGTGTAGTGATGCTTGATGGTTTGGGCTTGGAAGGAGGGTGGGATGGGGGTAGGGGTTTGGTGGGGGTGGATGGGGAAAGGGTAAGGCCATCCCACTACCTCGTCCATCTCACAACGCCTCAAACCGCCACGAAGGTTAGACCTTAACGAGACGGATTGCTGTTTCATTCATTCAGGAGTCTTGAACATTCTGTGACATTGTCTTGCTATGATAATGCCATTGTGTGTTACAAGGTTTGCACAGCAGTAATGTCTGTAGGAAGAAGAGGTGATGGAGATTGAGTAAACATGCATACATTTCAATGATCACAGTTAACAAGAACAATTTGTAGGTAGAGATCGCGTCTCCGTGACGATGTGTTGACTTATATTGAAATTTGTAACTAGCTCGTCATGATTGTAACTTGCTTAGCTAAAAAATGAATTGTTTGGGTTCAGTCCTGGACTCCTTTATGCGTCTCTGCAAGCCTTTACTGCCCATATGACTGCCTTGTGTGAGATTGGACTGTTTAGCATCATGTAGGTAGTTCTTGACACACTATGTAACCCCGCATATAATGTAGAGAGAGAGAGAGAGAAGTATAAATAATCAGATAGCTTGTTAATCAATGTGTGTCAAACTCCCAGGACTGCATTTTGGAATTTGTATGTTGCGCTCATGGCTCACCTTTGAGAAAGAACATTGTCACACTCAATGCTATGTGCCGGTGTGAGCTGTGTCAGGAGAGAGTATGGTATGCCGTATTGGTATGCTGTATTGCTGTCACTCCCAGCAGTGTGGTGGTGGTGGTGTTGGTATGTGGTATGTCCTGCTATGTGGATGGAGGGGGGGATGACTGACTATGTTAGAGGTTGATGATGACATTCGCAACAGTTAGGCCTCAGCCTTTGAAGAGGTAACCCATGTGGACATGTGGTGTCACTCCTCATAGCTATGTGGTAGGTATATGATTGATGGTTGGCAGGTGAGGGCTTGCTGGTGAGGGCCTGCTGGCGGGAGTAAGAACCTCGCCCCTCCTTAACAAATCCGCAGTGGAGGGAGAGCCATGCTGGGGTGAACATCTCCAAGACTACTCTGAAGACATCGAAAAACCATTAAGGCAAATGGACCACATCCCTCCTCCTGGACTCTGCTCTCTTCTACCCTCCTCTCCCACTTCCGGCTGTGTGCATAGCTCCAAGAAAATAATGGATGTCAAAACCACAAATGGCCCTAAGCACTCTCACGCCAAGGGGAAGCTCCCCTCACCCCTCCATCACCCATCCCCAAACAACATAACCACCTATGTTGAGACCCCTCACACCTACACTCAGCCTCTACATAGCTTACTTACTATCATCAAAACTATTATCTACACACAGGATTAAGTCTACGGCAAACACACATACATATTTAACTACTCTTTCCACATATTCCACTCATATCCTTGTATTTCTTACTCTACCACATACCACACATACTCTCCTACACCCCCAACAACATGACCTCCCATCTTTCTTGACCACATACCCAAACACCGGATGCTCACACGCGCCAAACTTCCGGGAAAATTCCCCCCCAAACCCTTTGCGACTAGACACCTGCGCACCACCTGCCCAGCTGGCTCTATAGAGCCACCTGGGCAGATGGCGCGCACGGTTCTAGTCACACATTACACTACTTTCATCAACTAATTTAATTTGGAATCTCTACTAGTTGCCTTCCTAATAGTCTGGAATGAAATATCCTCAAAAGACATAGATTTCACCAGGTTAACATATTCCACTGGAATACTGGAATTCAGCTCTTCTGTAACAGTTAATCTACTTAATGCATCAGCCACTACATTATTCTTGCTTAACTTAAATTGCAAATAATACTCAAACTGTGAAAGTAGCAATGCCCACTATTGAATTCCAGCATTGGCATTAACTGGAATTTGTTTACCTCTGCCAGACAATCCTAGCAGGGGTTTATGGTCTGTTCTAGCAAGAAATGTCCTTCCTAGCAGAAAATACCTCAGTTTTTCAGTGGGGAGCCCCCTGGAGCTACCGGGCTAATATGTAATTTAATGAACCAAGGCATTAGTCAAAGGAGTTCAGCCTACCAGGGACCATGCGCCAGAATCTGGCCCCCTCAGAGAGGCACATGGAGCAATGACCCTGGAACCATGAGGATGGGGGGGGGTTCCTTATCTGCCATCGACCGGGATTTGGCACTCAGAAAGGTAGACATAACAAAACAGACCCCACATGGTAAGAAAATTGCAACCGAAAACCGAACAGAGAGGTAGAACTCCCTCAATTCCCAAGGAAACAAGCAAAGTCACACCACGCCGCTCTTCCGCACTGCCTCCCCCCCCCCCCCCCAGGAGGGGGAGGGGGGAGCCCCGAACCCACCGCGCCAGCTACCCAACCTCAGTTCGTTGGCTAATGCTATCCAGGGTGGTCATCATCTCTGGCCTCGGTTCCCTAAGCAGTGTTTTTGCCTTTGTGGTGTTCTCTGCTGTCAGTGGTGTAGTGGCCAGGTGTACCTGAAGTGTGCCAGAGCTGCACGTGTGAGAGAAGTTGGATTTTTGGCCCACTTCTCAGCTAGCTTACATCTGTTAGGTAATAGAAGGGAAAAGCATTTTGCCTCAGAAAATTGTGGAGATGTGCTCAGGGTGTGCACAAAAGTCTATCTTCCTTGGTAGTAGAGATAGACTAGTGAAATCACATCTCTTTCGAATGGGGATGCCTTCAGCATTCCAAAGAAGTAACTTTTGTTGCCGTAAGTATTCTGTGTGAATAATTACAGCTTTTCCCTAAATTCTGTAACACTGGCCCCCCCTGGCAAAAAGAGAGAGAGAGAGAGAGAGAGAGAGAGAGAGAGAGAGAGAGAGAGAGAGAGAGAGAGAGAGAGAGAGAGAGAGAGAGAGAGAGAGAGAGACAGAGACAGAGACAGAGAGAGACAGAGACAGAGACAGAGACAGAGACACACACACACACACACACAAACACACACACAGAAGCTGGGGGCCTGGAAGCCTGGTGGATAGCGCGCATGACTCGTAATTCTGTGGCGCGGGTTCGATTCCCGCACCAGGCAGAAACAAATTGTTAAAGTTTCTTTCACCCTGAATGCCCTTGTTACCTAGCAGTAAATAGGTACCTGGGAGTTAGTCAGCTGTCACGGGCTGCTTCCTGGGGTGTGTGTGTGGTGTGAGGGAAAAAAAGAGGTTAGTAAACAGTTGATTGACAGTTGAGAGGCGGGCCGAAAGAGCAAAGCTCAACCCCCGCAAACACAACTAGGTGAATACACACAAGGGGTACCATTTCAAGTACCTACGGCTCCCCCCTTGCCGGTGATGTGACGTCATCAGCGTCGCCTGCCAGCTTATTTCCTCTTATTGGTAGCAGCACGAGGCCTCAGCCGATGCTCGAACCAGATTGGTCGAGTGCCTGGGCACCAGGAGAGCCGCGGCCCCAAGATTTCCCGCCTTAGGCGACATTCTGTGTTGAAGAACTGTGCTGTCACGACGTGGGAAATCAGGTCCTGGCCAAGACCTTGGTTTTCCCATTTATATCAACCTCCAGCCAGCCTAAATCGACCCTACGCCGTTCCCCGTTGTAGTCACAGAATCCTGCTACGAAGGAACGCCACTAGTGGTAAAGAAGGGAAGATAAGTGAAGTCATAGCCATTACCTGTGCTACCCGCAGGTGCCCCAGGACTGCTTCAAAGTGATCGCGGATCATCGACTTTACCTAGAGCAATCCGTAATTTCATTGCTCCGTAACTCGGAGAAAGAAGAATCAGGAAGCAATTCTATGTGTTTGAGTGATAATCGTGTGCAAATCTTCGATATTGTAAGCGTGGACTTAGATTATTTCCCGTCCTCGCCATTGTGTTCCCGGCGTCCCTCGTAGCGCCCTTATTCATACATATATAGATACATACATCTGTGCCATCGTGCTTTCATTCAGCCTTCAGCAATATATCACACTTATGTTTAAAAACCGGTGCATAAGTGTGAGCGCATTTCCAAGTTTATTAGTGGAAAAATATTAGGCGACTTTCGCCTCTATTGTCGCGAGCGTGCGGGAAACACCAGCTCCCCGCCACACCTCACCACCTCAGGCCCTTGGGCCTGATCTCGCCTTATCACGCTCACTGCCTCTGAGCGGAGTGTCCCACCTCAAACCTCCACCTCTCTTCGTCGTCCTTGGCTCGTGCCAAGGACGAGCCAAGGATCAACAGCCGGGGCTAGTGAGTGCGATTGATTGCTTGTGGGTGTGTCATACCGGTATAAATTAACGTGAGTACTCAAACAATATTTATCTGTATCTTCTATTGTTGTGCAAATTCCTTGTGTTGAATTTAATTCAGCCGTCTGGTGTTCGTTCTCACTAGTTCCCCTACGGGACCGAGTTCGATTCCCCGAGGAAGCACGATAGGTAAAGACGTGCTACAGCTTTTCTGTGTGAATACTGTGGCCAGTATTCACCAGAAAGCCAGTGTGATTATCATCTTACACATTCAGTTTTACACATTTAGTTGTCTTAGTGACGTGTGTATTTTACTGTGTTTACTGTGGTTAGTGTGAGTTTCCATATATACCATCACTGTGTGTTAACACTGTCCATGCCCTTCTGTCTTTATTTCCAGGGGACATGCTGTAAGTCCAAGTAAGATTATTTTACTTTGTGTTTATTATTGATTTATTGACACGTGAGTGTGTCAGTGTGGTGTGTTGGTTATTACTATTTTATGTGGTCTCTGTGACCCGGTGTACTTTGTTATAGTTTATTGTTGTTGGTCTCAGTGACCTGTATTGTTGTTGGTCTCAGTGACCCGTATTGTTGTTGGTCTCAGTGACCTGTATTGTTGTTGGTCTCAGTGACCCGTATTGTTGTTGGTCTCAGTGACCCGTATTGTTGTTGGTCTCAGTGACCCGTATTGTTGTTGGTCTCAGTGACCTGTATTGTTGTTGGTCTCAGTGACCCGTATTGTTGTTGGTCTCAGTGACCTGTATTGTTGTTGGTCTCAGTGACCCGTATTGTTGTTGCTCTCACCCAGCAAACACAGAACGTTTGTGGACGTTTTTAAATGGTTCCACAAAGGTAATACTGTAACTTTTGACATAAATACGTATATCTGATGTTCTTAAAACCAAAGGATATAACTAAAAACATATATTCTTGAGACACAGTTTTTTAAGATTTATGTAAAAATTTAAAAATAATAGTGAATGCTATGGTATTATAATGTTTTCATGCTTTATATTTAAGAATAAATAATTTTCAGTCAACATTTAGTTTTTTTTGTTTACTTTCTGTAAAGCTATCCAATTTACGTTCTTATAACATAAATATAACATTTATATGACGTCAGTATAACGTTATTTACACGACATCATTACGTTATTATGATTTTATATTAACGTATAATTCCTGTGTGAAAACCAGAATATATATTGAACTTTATGTTTTAAACCTTGTAAAGTTATCATAAAACTTGGAATAAGACGGTAAGCATGCTTTACTTATGAAAATATACAAACAAATCAACAAAAACATTTTAACATAAAAAACATAAACATAACATAAATTAATTGCATGCATGGGAGTTAACTGGAACTCTGTAATATTGCATACATGAACCTTAAGGTACAAACCCAGTGTATTTACTCATGCAGTTCTTTCCTAAATCTAAATTTTTCCAATTTTTACACTTTGTTTCGAGTTCTGTCTTGTGTTGCTACTTTTAATACCCCATTAATGTCCCCTTTGTTATGTCCATTCATCCCATTGTGCACCTCTACCATATGTCACTCCTAATTCTTTGCTTTTCTAGAGAATGTAATATAAGCTTTGACAATCTTTCTTCATATGACAGGTTAACAGGTAGAACAAAGATTACCATTTATATATGGATAACTATTATAAGTCGGTTTGAATGAGTGAATTGCTGCTTGAAGATAGGTATATACACCTGTGGTACTATCAGATTGCATCGTGGTGAGCCTAAAACCCTTCAGATCCAAGCAAAGGGTAAAATGCCAGCAGATACAATTGCGAACACATTGATACCAAAATGAAAGACATATGACGAGAATTGAGGTAACCAAAGTGAAAAGAGTGTTCACATTACATTGCACTAGAGTGCTCCCGGGTTACTTTCTCTCACTTTCTCTGTTTTGTGCGGATGGTACACCTTGCTTTTGGAGTTTATATGCATTTAAACCTGTAGATAATTCTATTGCTAACACATTGATACCAAAATGAAAGACCTAGGATGACAATTGGGGTGACCAAAATGAAAAGAGTGTATACATTTTATCGCTCTTGTGCGCTCCCTGGTAACACACTCTCGCTTACTCTGTTTGTTGCGGATGGTAAGCCGGGCTTTTGGAGTTTATATGCCTTTAGTCCTGTAGAGAATTCTATTGCGAACACATTGATGCCAAATTGAAAAAACTAGGATGAGAATTGAGGTAACAAAGTTGAAAAGGGTATACACTTTTCAGTATTATCACGCTCTCTAATGTAATGAGAGTTGCCTGAGGGTGGCTCAGCTTTCTTTTTCTGGTACCCTTGGCCTACATTCATCTTGTCGGCGGGTGGAGCGCGCTGCTGTCTTTGACATTATATGCACATAGTTCTGTTGGGAATTCTATTGCGAACGCATTGATACCAAAATGAAAGACATAGGACGAGAATTAAGGTGACAAAGTTGAAAAGAGTATACACTTTTCAGTATTTCCGCGCACTACCAGGGAATGTCCAAACAAAAATGGAGAGAGTGGAGGGGTAACTTGCCCAAAACGCGAAAGTGTTTGGGGAGATTAACTTTCGTTCAATACTATTATGCAAAAGGAGCCACACATCTATGGTTCATCCAATAAAATCAGCAGACTTCTAGATGTTACTACTGCTCGGCTTAGACTCGGTTACAAGTATTTCTGGGAATTCCCATTATCTGCCGATGTAGACCTGACCAAATGTTAACTGTCAACAAAATTATTCGCACACCCTCCGTCACTATGTGATAGTGAATTCAGAGACAATTCTATAACCAATGTACCAACGATGTGTCAATATTTCATTCAAAATGATCTGGTACCAGAAATTTTAGCCAAATATCCCCAGTTTGCTAACTGTAAGTAGTAACTAAGTGATTGTAACCTATCCACCGCTGCCCACTGGATGGGGAGCGGTGTGCAGGACAAACATATCAATTGTGACACTAGCTCTCCACATATGTCAGTTGCTTAATTTAGAAACTGTACTTGTGATCGATCTCGAACCTATTGTTGATGTGACGACTTATACTGAATTTTGTAACTAGCTCATCAAGATTGTAACTTGCTTAGCTAAATGAATTGTTGGGTTCAGTCCCTGAGCCCATTATGTGCCTCTGCAACCCTTTCCACTACCGCCCACAAGATGGGTATGGGGTGCATAATAAATGAACTAAACTAACTTTAAGGCATCCTGAAAGAAAGCTTGGAGGGCTTGAAAAATTGCAGAACGAAGCCTTGAGGATAATCCTTGGGTGCCTTCGTACCACAAAGATACTTAATATGAGAAAGGAACTTAATATTCCGAGCGTTGTTTATCGTGTTACTGAAAATAACTGTCAAATTGGTATAAAAATGCTTAGGCTAGCTCATCCTAACCCTTGCACAGAAGCCCTCCAGAATTTCTTTATTGAATGTAAACATTGTTTCAAATAGATAAATAAAATTGGAACTGAACTCAGAAAGTATCAGATTTATAATTTGTACCAAGAGAGACAACAATAGCACTTTCCTGCACTGTAGGAAATTACACCCTTTTCAATTTTAATCCCTCCCTTTCCATCAAAGGAGCAAATTAGAGATCAGTCCCAGCTTTGTCTTGAGGCAAAGCTCAACGTCTTAAGCCATATTGATGCTCTGTCCACAGAGCATTCTCTCTCTCAAATCATATACACTGAAGGTTTCCTACAGCGCCCAACGGGTGCAGCTGGAAGTGCAGTTGTCCTGGCAATAGGATATGACTTATATTTTGAGTGGGGAGTCCGTATAAACAACTGGGCCTCTATCCTTCAGACTGAACTATTTGCCTTGCTCCTTGCACTGAAATGTGTACAAGTATCCAAACTTGATACATTAGTTGTAAGTGACTCTTTATCATCCTTAATTGCTCTCAACTCTTTAAGACATAACTGTAACATGCTTGTGTCTGAAGCTAGACACAAATACAATCTTGTACAATCAATCAAAATACGATCTTGAAACAGCAACTGAATTTAATAGCTTCTTTTCATCGTTTGGTGCTCACCTTGCCCGAAAAATCCCAGAGACTCAGACATATGTTACCACATATCTTTCACGCAGCTATCCAAACTCTCTTCTCCTCTCTCCGGTCAGCCCTACAGATGTTGTGTCCATCATTCACTCGCTAAAAACCAAAGCTGGGAACATTAGTGAAATACCATCGATGGTACACAGGCGTGCCTCCCATGCCCTTGCACCATCCATAGCACTGCTGTTCAACAAATCCCTAGAGTGTCATACCTTCCCTGATATCCTTAAAAAAGCAAGAGTAACGCCAGTTCATAAAGGAGGTAACACGGCAGACATAAATAATTACAGACCCATATCGAATCTACCTATATTATCAAAATTATTTTTTTTTTTTTACAAACAGCTCTACTCCAATCTTGTAAAATTCAATATACTAAGTCCCTGTCAGTTTGGCTTCCGCTCCCAAAAGAGTACCAATGATGCTATTGTTAGTCTGCTTGACTTAATCTTCTCAGCCCTTGACAAAAGTGAGTTTCCAATTGAACTCTTCATCGGCCTGAGAAAGGCCTTTGATACTGTTAACCATAACTACCTCTTACTTAAATTCCACCATTATGGAATCCGTGGCCTTGCCCTAAACTATATCCGATCCTATCTTAGTAACAGACACCAATATGAAGCCATCAATGATATAACCTCTCCCACTCTACCACTTAATTACCGTAAAGGTGCCACAGAGCAGCATCCTAGGACCCTCCTGTTTCTTATATACATCAATGATCTCCCTAATGTCTCTAACATACTTAAACCTATATTGTTGGCTGATGATACTACTCATCTACTCTGACCCCAACCCACTCATGTTAAATAATGTTGTAAACAATTAATTAAAAAAAGTCTACTTGTGGATGTCAACCAACAAACCTCACACAAAACATAGAAAAGACCTACTATATCTTATTTGGAAACAAATCAACAAATGCAATTCAGCTTCAGATAGATAATGTAAACATTAGCAATAAAAATGATGGAAAGTTTCTTAGCCTATACTTAGACAAGAGACTCAACTTCCGCACCCATATACAACACATAACTAAAAAGGTTTCTAAAACAGTTGGTATACTGTTTAAGATCAGATATTATGTACCCTACTCTGCTCTCCTCTCACTCTATTATGCACTTATCTATCCCTATCATTCTTATGGCGTTTGTGCTTGGGGTTCAACCTCTGCAAACTACCTCAAGCCCATCATCATCCAGTAAAAATCTGCTATCAGGACAATAAATAACTCTACCTTCAGACAACACACAGCTCCCTTGTTCAAATCCTTAAACATGCTAAACAAATTCACTCCATACATTCTCCTGTGTAAATTACGTTTATAAAGCCCTTTTTCTAACTGCAAACCCTGTTCTGAAACTCTTCCTGGACAGATGTAATAGAACACATGGCCACGTCCCCACCAGACATAAATATCTCTTTGATATCCCCAGAGTCAAACTTAATCTATGTAAACACTCTATGTAAATAAAGGGACCTAGTCTATGGAACTCACTCCCTTATAATGATTTGAAAAGCTGTCCAACTTCTGCCATATTCAAAAATAAAACCAAAAAGTACCTGTAGTACTTTTTAAGTACGAGGGAGTAATGCGCAAAGCGTCCCTCACCTGTGACGTCACAGCGTCACCTGACGCCATATCAACACATCGGCCATTTTGTCGTCAGTTCAGTCATGGCGAGGACTAACCCTTCATGCAAACTGCACCTACTATCAAGAAGAAGAAGATTTTGTGTTCCACCGATAGTATTATCGTAAGTAAGCACTTATATTTTATATTTTATTAAATTAATTGATTCTATTTTTCTGTAATAAAGGTCCAAAGGGTTGTTAAGGAACAAGGGTGTAGCGATACCGACGCTCAGTGCGCTCAACTCACACCAAAGTATCACCTGTGTAGCTTCTGTAATTAGTGTTAATTAGTTATGCTATAAGATAATGAAGCGAGTATAAGATTAACTCGCTACAAGGGTACTGTGTTGGGAGGTGAGGGCTGTTACTGGTGTCTGTGGGGATGTGAGGACTTGTACCAACCACTATCACCACCAGTACCTTGTCTTGCATCCTGCTTAGTATTCCTATTGAGATATGAAGTATTATTGCATTCATATAATTATTCATTCATTGTCATTACTATTTTTATGGGCTATGTTCTGTTACCCTAATGCTTTTTACCCCTGGGCATGTCCATTTACTCTCCAGCCCTTCACAAGCCACTGCTGCACCCCCTCCATGCCCATACTTACTGTGCTTATTCTTACAGGACTGCACTGCATTATGTGGTGCTCACTGCCTGGACACCTTGATACATGCATTATAGGGTTCTGGTAGTTGTTCTACTCACCAAGCCCTTCCAAGGCCAGGCTTGACATGTGAGAGCTTGGTCCAACAGGCTGTTGCTTGGACAGGCCCCTCAGGCCCACATATCCACCACAGCCTTGTTTGTCCGGCACTTCAAAATCAAATGTTTATTTACGTAAGGTACATACATATTTTTAGGTAAGGTACTCTTTATTTGGGTAAATTTATCTTCGTAGTATTTAGCTTTGGCTCGTCTAATTATCTTGGATAGCAATAACGAGTAATTCTTTGAGAATTCTTTGGAGACAATTCCTAACCTATACTTCTCCCAACCTATACTTCTTCTCAAGGTCATCTTCACTTCTTGAAGATGTTCAGGTTTTCTCTTGAAGATGTCGACGGTTGTTCCAGCAATACTGTATTTCTTTTATTGCTGAAAACCTGTTTTCAGCAATAAAAAAATAATCCTGAATCCAGAAAAAAATCCCTTTTGTATCGTCTGGAAATTTTCAAATATTGCTGATCAAACCTGAGTCTAAATTATTTGTATATATTATGAATTACAGAGGTCCCAGGACAGGGTTTTTAGGCACTCCACTTACATTTTCCCACTCTGACTTAACCCCCATTTATACAAACTTAGTCTTATCTTTTAGCTAATAATTTATTGTACACACCATACTCAGCCTGTGTAGGGTAGTTTATTGTGCATGTGTAGTATATATATTTGTGTAGTATATTTGGTATATTTAATGCCTCTAACCTCTCCTCATAGTTCTTGTCCTTCAGTTCTGGGAGCCACTTAGTAGCATGTCTTTGCACCTTTTCCAGTTTATGTGCTTCTTAAGATATGGGCACCATACAACCGCTGCATATTCCAACTTTGGTCTAACAAAAGTCGTGAACAATTTCTTGAGTATTTCGCCATCCATGCATTTAAAAGCTCTGAATATTATCCTTTACCTGCAATTGGTTGTTGCTGTATTTATAGAATATGATTTGTTCTACTTTACATTTGTTTGTTCCTTTTTTTCAAAATTTCTTTCTGCCTCTCTCCTCACTGGCGTGTAGTTGTTTCTCTTTGTATTACTGGTATGTTTGGGGGTTTGGCCTCTTCGTATATTGATTCCATTTTTGTGTCTTTTGGTCTCTGTCCGTCTTGAAATTTCAGTTGAACAAATCCTGTTTCCTAGTTCTGCATCTTTGTTTTGGTATAAATGTTTTTGTTCCTTTATCATATATTTCACAAAATTGACATACTGTGCATTAATTCATCTCAATTACTTCCTTTCCTAACAGCAAGCCTTTCCAGTAAAATTCTTTGAATTCTTTTCTGACTTCTGGCCTAATGTTTGTTTTATCCTAGTGTGTATGATGCCTAGCGTGTGTCTGGTGCCTGTTGTGTTAAACCGAAGATAAATGCATAAGTATAGGTCAGTAATTTCTCCAGCTTTGAAAGGGGCTTTCATTATGCAGCAGTATTCCACTCTAGAGAGCACTAGCGTCTTGAAAACTATCATCATCGGTATAGCATCTCTAGTGTGAAAAGTTCTTGTTATCTATCCTGTCATTTTTCTTGCAGTTGTGACGGCTACTTTATTGTGTTCTTTAAATGTAAGGCCTTCTGACATCAGTACACCCAAATCCTTTACGTTGCTTTTCCGTTCAATGTTATGATTTGACTGAGTTTTGTAAGTGGTTTCCGTTTTTATATTTTTTATTTTTTCCGTAGCGCATGAGCTGAAACTTATGTTCGTTAATCACCATGTTATTTTCTGTAGCCCATAGAAAGACCTGATTTACATCTGATTGGAGGTTTGCCGTGTCCTCTATGTTGCCTACTCTCGTGAAGATTCTAGTGTCATCTGCAAAGGATGATCAAGTACTATAGGTTGTGTCCTTGTCTATGTCCGATATGAGGATGAGAAAAAGTATTGGAGCAAGCACAGTACGCTTGGGGACTGAGCTCTTTATGGTTGATGGTCCAGATTTTATTTTGTTGACTACTACACATTGGGTTCTATTAGTCAGGAAGTTGTATATCCATCTGCCTATTTTTCCGGTAATTCCTTTTGAACGCATTTTATGTGCAATAACACAATGGTCACATTTGTCAAAGGCTTTTTTTTGTCAAAGCGTTTTGTTTGTCTTCCATGGCATCTAGTGCCATGTCAGAGTGGTCCAGCAACTGTGATAGGCAAGAGCGCCCTGTTCTGAAACCATGTTGTCTGGGGTTATGGAGATGCTGTGATTCCATGTATTTTGTGATCTTACTTCTTAGCATTCTCTCAAAGATTTTTATGATGTGCGATGTTAGTGCTATCGGTCTGTAGTTTTTTGCCTCTGCCTTATTTCCTCCTTTATGGGGCGGTGCTATCTCTGCTGTTTTTAGTATGTCAGGGACAATGCCAGTATCTTGGCTTTGTCTCCAAAGAATGTGAAGGGCCTGCGATAACGTTTTTTACAGTTCTTGATGAATATAGAGTTCCAAGAGTCAGGGCCTGGTGCAGAGTGCATAGGCATACTGTCTATGGCTTCTTCAAAATCCAGTGGGGATAGGATCACATCTGATTTATGATTTGATGTTGGTATCATATCCATGAAAAATTCATTTGGGTTATCAATCAGATGGATGGAGAGCTACACTCGTGGTGTCCCATTTTCCCAGCACTCTTTGTCATATAATGCTTTGAAACTTTTGACGGATTTGGCCTCCACCACCTTCTCACCTAACATGTTCCAACCGTTTACCATTCTGTTTGCAAAAGTGAATTGTCTTACATTTCTTCGGCATCTTTGTTTAGTTCGTTTAAATCTATAACCTCTTGTTCTTGAAATTCCAGGTCTCGGGAAATCTTCCCTATCAAGTTTATCAATTCCTGTTACTGTTTTGTACGTAGTGATCATATCTCCTCTTTTCCTTCTGTCTTCTAGTTTGGAATATTTAATGCCTCTAATGTCTCCTCATAAATCCTGCCCTTCAGTTTTGGTATGAATGTTTGTGTGCCTTCATCGTATATTTTGCAAAATATGGAATACATCTCATTTACTTTACTTTAAGAATATGGTTCGATCAATTAAAAACCCTCTTGTTCAAATTGCAAAGAGACTGAAAGAGATGCAGCATGCTCAATGGATTATATATTAGTGATTATTATTAGGATTATATATTAGTGAATCATATTAGTGATTCAATTATTATGGTCATAAAACAATAAACAAATAGTTTTGGTGTTATTACACTCTATTCACAGGTTATATATAAGTATCTGCATGTTTTGTTCACCATTACAAACCACTAAGTTGGTTTGATTTTTGTTGAGATTGTTATTTATGATAAGATTCCTTACGTTATCTGAGAATGAAGCTATGTCGGTATTGGGAAATCTATAGATGGCACTTATAGTCAAGGAGGATTTAAGGGATTTACTGGAGAACTTGGCAAAGGTATATTCACAATAGTCGTCTCTATTACTAATGAGACTATTGCAGATGAAGGTATCTTTGTAAGATATTGCTATGCCACCTCCTTTTTTTATTAGGCCTGCAGTTGTGAATGGCTTTATTATCAGCCAAGTTGTAGCATACAACATAGCATATATATGTATATGGCATACATACATATATATATATATATATATATATATATATATATATATATATATATATATATATATATATATATATATATATATATTATGTATATATTATATATATATTATATATATATATATATATATATATATATATATATATATATATATATATATATATATATATATATATATATATATATATATATATATATATATATATATATATATATATATATATATATATATATATATATATATATATATATATATATATATATATATATATATATATATATATATATATATATATATATATATATATATATATATATATATATATATATATATATATATATATATATATATATATATATATATATATATATATGTGTTACAACATAACAGGCCAATTACACTGGATTAATCTTTGTGTTTAGATAGGAGATGCCTCGTATGGGCCAATAAGCCTTCTGCAGCCCCTATGTTTATCCCTTATGTATCCCCCCATGTTTTGCAAATAATGCAAATAATGCAAATAATTGACTTATAAATGATGCACAATTAATTGGTAGGTGATATTATATTATTAATATTTTTTCATTCTTGCAAAGCCTTAACAAAGTCATTAACATGTTAATATAAACTTGATCACCTTCCACTTATTTTCTCATGTGCTACCTACATGTACAAAACCTTATTCCTAAATGCATATTTTGTTCTGAAACTTGTCCTTTATATGTTGTGTATCACCATCTCTGGAGAGTTTTATCTGATTGATGTATAAATTACTTTTAATTTTACAGAATATTATTGTTATACTGAATTTATTATTATATAAATAACTTAATTTTACAGAATCATCTATCAACGCACATCCACAAGTTGAGGAGGAGGATGTGACCTTCCAGATGTCTGAAGTACTGAAACAGGCACCAAACAGGCCTGGTGGATCTAGGTACAAGGTAAAATAATTTTTTTTTTTTTTTTTTTTTACTAATTGTCCGATATATATATATATATATATATATATATATATATATATATATATATATATATATATATATATATATATATTTTATTAAATATGACCGAAAAAGTAAGATTAATAATTCTAACACGAATTTTCTCAATCTTTCGTACATTATGCTTCACTATTGGAGGTAAATCAAAAATCACTTCTCCAAAATTCATTTTTATTTCTAGTCTGACGCGACACGGGCGCGTTTCGTAAAACTTATTACATTTTCAAAGACTTCACAAATACACAACTGATTAGAACTTGCGTTTCCCTGGTTTTATATCTACATTTGAGTGAGGTGGGAAGGGTGATGTGGCATTACATTTGAGTAAGGTGGGAAGGATGATGTGGCATTAGAGGATATTAATAGGGTATTAAAAGTATCAACACAAGACAGAACACGAAACAATGGATATTGAATAGAAGTGTTTGTAGAAAGCCTTTTAATACCCTATTAATATCCTCTAATGCCACATCATCCTTCCCACCTTACTCAAATGTAATGCCACATCACCCTTCCCACCTCACTCAAATGTAGATATAAAACCAGGGAAACGCAAGTTCTAATCAGTTGTGTATTTGTGAAGTCTTTGAAAATGTAATAAGTTTTACGAAACGCGCCCGTGTCGCGTCAGACTAGAAATAAAAATGAATTTTGGAGAAGTGATTTTTGATTTACCTCCAATAGTGAAGCATAATGTACGAAAGATTGAGAAAATTCGTGTTAGAATTATTAATCTTACTTTTTCGGTCATATTTAATAAAATATGTCTACAGGAAAGACTGCTACCAAAATATATATATATATATATATATATATATATATATATATATATATATATAAATATATATATAATGTGTCGTACCTAGTAGCCAGAACGCACATCTCAGCCTACTATGCAAGGCCCGATTTGCCTAATAAGCCAAGTTTTCTTGAATTAATGTTTTTTCGACTACCTAACCTAACATTTTCAGCTACCTAACCTAACCTATAAAGATAGGTTAGGTTCGGTCATATATCTCTATTAATTTTAACTCCAATAAAAAAAGAATTGACCTCATACATAATGAAATGGATAGCTTTATCATTTCATAAGAAAAAAAATAGAGAAAATATATTAATTCATGAAAACTTGGCTTATTAGGCAAATCGGGCCTTGCATAGTAGGCTGAAAAGTGCGTTCTGGCGACTAGGTACGACATATATATATATATATATATATATATATATATATATATATATATATATATATATATATATATATATATATATATATATATAATATGTATGTGTGTGTGTGTGTGTAATTACCTAAGTGTAGTTAAAGGATGAGACCGTCTTCCCAGCACTCTTTGTCATATAACGCTTTGAAACTACTGACAGTCTTGGCCTCCACCACCTTCTCACCTAACTTGTTCCAACCGTCTACCACTCTATTTGCGAAAGTGAATTTTCTTATATTTCTTTAGCATCTGTGTTAAGCTAGTTTCAATCTATGACCTCCTGTTCTTGAAGTTCCAGGTCTCAGGAAATCTTCCCTGTCGATTTTATCAATTCCTGTTACTATTTTGTATGTAGTGATCATATCACCTCTTCTGTCTTTTAGTTTTGGCATATTTAATGCCTCTAACGTCTCCTCGTAGCTCTTGCCCTTCAGTTCTGGGAGCCACTTAGTAGCATGTCTTTGCACCTTTTCCAGTTTGTTGATGTGCTTCTTAAGATATGGGCCAACTTCTGTTGTTGGGCACCACACAACAGCTGCATATTCTAGCTTTGGCGTAACAAAAGTCATGAACAATTTCTTTAGTATATCACCATCCATGTATTTAAACGCAATTCTAAAGTTAGAAAGCGTAGCATAGGCTCCTCGCACAATATTCTTTATGTGGTCCTCAGGTGATAGTTTTCTATCTAGAACCACCCCTAGATCTCTTTCTTTATCAGAATTCTTTAAAGATTTCTCACATAATGTATAGGTTGTGTGGGGTCTATGTTCTCCTGTTCCACATTCCATAACATGGCATTTATTAACATTAAATTCCATTTGCCAAGTGGTGCTCCATATACTTATTTTATCCAGGTTTTCTTGAAGGGCATGACAATCATCTAAATTTCTTATCCTTCCTATTATCTTAGCATCATCAGCAAACATGTTCATGTAATTCTGTATACCAACTGGTAGATCATTTATGTAGACAATAAACATCACTGGTGCAAGAACTGAACCCTGTGGTACTCCACTTGTGACATTTCTCCAGTCCGATACATTGCCTCTGATTACTGCCCTCATTTTTCTATGTCAGAAAATTTTTCATCCATATTAGAAGCTTACCTGTCACCCCTCCAATATTTTCCAGTTTCCAGAACAACCTCTCTATGTGGAACTGTCGAATGCCTTTTTTAGGTCCAAATAGATGCAGTCAACCCAACCATCTCTTTCCTGTAATATATCTGTTGCTCGATCATAGAAACTGAGTAAATTCGATACACAGGATCTTCCAAATCGAAAACCATACTGTCTGTCTGAAATTATATCATTTCTCTCCAGGTGTTCTACCCATTTAGTTTTAATTATTTTTTCCAATATTCCAATTCCAATTTTTTCCAATAATGTGTGTGTGTGTATGTATATTTGTGTTGTTGAATATGACCGAAAGTCATAGTCTTTCTGCCCCTCTCCTTACTGCTATTGTTGTTTCTCGCATCTTTGTATTGCTTGTATGTTTGGGCAATTTATCCCCTTTTCCTAGTTCTGCATCTCTGCTTTAGTATAAATTTTGTTGTGCCATTATCATATATTTCACAAAACTTGACATACATCTCATTTACTTCATGTCCTAACAGCAAGTGTTTGTCAAATTCCTTAAGGAAATATCTGAGTTCCCCATAATGACCTCTCCACAAGTCAGGTTTTTCAACTGCTTCAAGCTCATTTTCTTCCAGATTATAATGCATTGCATACTTTATTCCCAAAAAGACATGGTCACTTTTACCCAAGTGACAATGTCACTTGGGTAAAAGGAGGGAGGTACTGAAAGGAGGAAAAGGGAGGTACCAAAGGAGGGAGGTACTGGATGATAAATATATCTTTCTCTTTCCTGGTAAATATAATATCCAGCATGGAGGGAACATCCCCTTCCCTCATCCTCGTAGCTTGTTTAACATGTAGAAACATGAATGTTTACAGGGTGAGGTTTACGAAATTATATATATATATATATATATATATATATATAATATAAAGTTTGTGTGTGTGTAATTTATATAAATAAATAATTAAATATTAATTTTGTTAATATCTTTTCAGGGAAAGCTTGCAAGTACAATTCGTATACAAGAGGGGCAACAAGAGCCAGAGGATGTCTACTAAGAAAATATATAAGTCTTTATCCTCACACTCTTGATATATGGTCTTCTCTGGTCTCTTTATTTTCTCTCCTCACAAATGTCCCTTTTTTTTATTTCTTTTACGTTTCTCTCCTGTTTTTCTTAACTTTTAATCTCTCCTTTCCTCCTCTCTTCTAACACCTCTCGTTTCCTGTCTCTTCTAGCTTCTCTCTTCCTTTACTTTTTATATTTGTGGTATTCATTTATGTCATTTTTATCTTGTATATTTTTCTTGTATTTTTTTCTTATCTTGTGTTTCTCTTCCCCTTCTCTTCAATGATTTCTAATTTCTCTCCTCTCTCTGTTGTTTCTGTTCTGTCTTCTCTCTCCTTGCCTTAATTTTGTTCTGTCTCCTCTTTTGTTGTGTGTGTGTCTTTCTGTCTCTGTCTGTCTGTCTCTCTCTCTCTCTCTCTCTCTCTTTCTTTCTCTCGCTCTCTCTCTGGCTCTCTCTCTCTCTCTCTGGCTCTCTTGCTCTCTCTCTCTCTCTCTCTCTGGCTCTCTTGCTCTGGCTCTCTTGCTCTCTCTCTCTCTGGCTCTCTCTCTGGCTTTCTTGCTCTCTCTGGCTCTCTTGCTCTCTCTCTGGCTCTCTTGCTCTCTCTCTGGCTCTCTCTCTCTGGCTCTCTTGCTCTCTCTCTGGCTCTCTCTCTCTCTCTCTCTGGCTCTGGCTCTCTCTCTCTCTCTGGCTCTGGCCCTCTCTCTCTCTCTCTCTCTCTCTCTCTCTCTCTCTCTCTCTCTCTCTCTCTCTTTCTCTGGCTCTCTCTGGCTCTCGCTCTCTCTGGCTCTCGCTCTCTGGCTCTCTCTCTCTGGCTCTTTCTCTCTGGCTCTCTCTCTCTGGCTCCAGTGACCCGTATTGTTGTTGGTCTCAGTGACCTGTATTGTTGTTGGTCTCAGTGACCCGTATTGTTGTTGGTCTCAGTGACCTGGTGTACTTTGGTTTAGTGTAATTATTGTTGGTCTCAGTGACCTGTATTGGTGTGTACAGTATTATTACCGTGTTGTGGTGACTCAGTGTCATCAGTGTACTTGCGTTCAGTTGATCTCGAGACATCAGTGTAACCTGTATTTAGTATCTTCTTGTATATAGTACCTTCTTGTATATAAATAAATAAATAAATAAAAATAAATATCTTGAGACGTCAATGGAACTTGTGTTCAGTATCTTGAGAAGTTAGTTAACTTCGTGTTCATTAACTTGAGACGTCAGTATACTCAGTGTTCAGTTAAACGTGTGTTCAGTATCTCGAAACGTCAGTGTAATTTCGTGTTCATTATCCTAGAGATATCAGTGTGTTAATTGTTTTGTACTTGAGACGTCATTGTATTAATTAAAGTGATTGATTATCGATTAATTTAATACGTGGTGATTAGTAATGGTATTGACTGATCGATGTTAGTTAAGCAGTCTCAGTGACGCCGAGCTTTAACGTAAATTCTTCGTGAGTTAAGTGAGCTGTCAAGCTTTGACAGATCCTGGTACGATTACTCAGGGATTACTAATTACCCGTAAGCCATTGTTGATTGCATTGACATTTGTTTTGATTGCATGTCTTGGTGACATAATAACGTAATTATATTTACTGATTAAAGTAACGTAATCAAGTGAGTGTTGCACGGAAGACTCGTCTCAGAGACAAGTCTGTCAGTTGTTGTTATTCAGTCATCAATCAGCCCAAACTGGTCACGGATCTCACGTCTGGCACCAAGGTGGGGCCGTGTATTGTTGCAACTATAATCACGCCTCATTGATCCTAGATTCACATCTGGCACCAACGTGGGCTGTTGTCTTTCATTGTATGTTATTGCTACTTGCCGCAGTCTGGTCAAGCAGCCATTGTGTCTGGAGTGGTTGCCCACTGTTGTTAAGTGTAGACAGGGTCAGCGATACCACGAGTGGTCCGAACTGGAAGCAAGTGTTCCGGCTAGTTTAGCCTTGTCAAGCACCACGTCCAACATTAAAGTAACGTCAGATTGTTCTTGCCATGTACCGTTAGTATTAAGTTTTATGAATAAACTAATTGTTAAGTAAAAGTGTCTTTACGCTCACACCTTCAGAACCCTTGTGCCCAGTATTAACTACCATTATTTATGATATCACTGTGATCCTTTTTATGTTGCCTGGGATTTTTATGATAACATGTTGTCGTGTTCAGCAAGAACATGTTCCAAAGGCTTTTGAATGGCTAGCATCTCTGCTTGTAAAGTTGAAAACCCGTTTGAGTGTCTCCAACAATTTACAGAGTTTCCTGCTTTTAACTGCAGCTCCGATTTCTTGTCCCTGCTGGTTCACTGTGGAGAATGTGAAGCTGTCAGGTGCAGTGTTTCCTTCTATATGTATCTGTGCAATATTACATAGCAGATGAAGATTAGTCTGGTTATTTTTTCATTCAAGGGCTATAATCTTAAAAGTCTGCTGGCAGCGATTCCCAAGGGGCTTGCATAACAAAGTCTGCATGTATTTGACACCCCTCTCAGTAACTGTATTTGTTATATTGAATGTATTGATGGTATATATTACACAATGGGCCCACTTGTTGCTATTGGAGGCTCTTCTGTTCCAAGTTAGTGCTCCAATGATTATTTCTTTAAGTGAACTGATTCTAGATCTAGTCAATATCTTGGTTAGCATGTAAGCAGTTATCCCTTTTACCCTTATTTCAATCAATGTTAGCTTGGTTTCTAGTCTTAGTTTCAGTATTTTAGTCCATCTGGGAGCCCCTGTTATGACTCGCATTGTATCATTTTGAATAACTTCAACGTTTGCCCACTGACCAGGAGAGAGTGAGTAAGGCAGGCGTTGCATAAACAACAAGGAAACGAACGACGTGTATGTAAAACATCCTTAACACTTTGTGTCCCGCTCCTAGACGGGGCCCTGTGATTGCTCTCATTATATTCAGTCGTGATTTTGCTTTCTCCTTTAGACATTGAATTTGCTTGTTGAATGTCATTTTAGAATCTATCCACACTCCGAGATATTGATATTGTTTAACCAACTGAAGGTTAATGTCTTGAATGTGTAGGTGCCTGTCTGGAGTGTTGCCGCCTAGTCTCATTGCCTTAGACTTCTGTGCAGATATTTTTTGCCCTAAAATGCTGCATTCAGATGTTACTTTATCTAATGCACCTTGTGCTTTATTTAGAAGTGAAGGACCTGTAATGACTAATGCTATATCATCAGCAGAGCTTAGCAATTTAACGCCTGCAAATGTCATGGTAACAAAGTTTTCCCATATGGATGTTAAAAAGACTAGGACTGAGGACTCCTCCTTGTGAAGTCCCATTCTCATGCAAGTGGTAGTCCGACACTTGTCCTTGCAACTTTACTCTGGCATACCTGTGACTTAGGTAATCTTGAATCCATGCTAACATATTTCCCTTTACTCCTTTTTTAACTAAGGTGTGTAAAATTGCTTGTGGGCTTGCAAGTTCGAATCCTTTTTTTAAATCAAGGAAGATCACTATAGCCGGACCTGAGTTAACTGTTCCTAGTAATGTTGCTATGCAGTTGGCAGTACCTACTCCTTTAGTGAAGCCAAATATGTGTTTACGCAGGTTTCCAGTCTCCCACAGTAGCCTATCACCATCCGTTCTGCAGTTTTACTAATGCATAATGTTAATGAAATGGGTCTGTAATTGAGAGGTTCTTTCGGCTTAGGAATCGGAATGATGTCTACTTTCTTCCAAGATGCATTGATAACGTCCAATATCCCTTGTTCTCCAGCAGGACTTGGGTGTGCGATCATTGAGTATGTAATGTTATCAGCACTTGGTACAATGTTTTTTCCATCTTTTTGGCTCTGATTAGTTCTTGTTTGGTGAAGGGACAGTCACATTCGTCATTTGTAGCTATGTTCTCATAGGATGGCTGTCAACCTCTCTTGTTTTGTTCTTGCTGCCTTCTAACCATTGCAGGAAGCTGATATGAAGCCGTTCTTTCTCTTCAAATTGGAGAGCAAGTCTCTCAGCCCCGTGCAGGGGTTGAATACATGCCTGTGGTCGGGCTGGTCGACCTGATATGGTTTTAATCTAACCCCATATCTTGCCAAGACTACTATATTCCTTTAGAGTTTGACACCACTCAAACCATCTTGCCTCCTTTACCTCTCTAGAAACTCGTCTTGCTTCAGATATCACCGCTCTTAGCAGAGTTCTTCCTTCTGGTGTGGGGTTTCTCTTTAGATGTTGACGATGTGGTTTTGTTCTTTAACTTCATTACTATCGAATCAATAGTTCTTTCGTTTTGTGTTTCCTGGGATAATGATTGGAACAGCTATGTTTGCAGCACCTGAATGGCTTCCTGGAGATTGGTCTCGTGTATGTTCAAATCCTCAGGTCACGTGTATGTTACATAGCATTTTTAAAGTTCCTCGTGGTATATATTCAAGTTGGGTTTTTTAAATTCCACCTAGGTTGTTGTAGTTAGTAATCATGTCTCCTCTTACTTCCAGAGACGTGACGGTTAGTAAGTAATTATCAAAAGAAGGCACCAAACCGGGAAGGCTATGTAGCACCATCAAATGTGCGGAATAATCAGAGGACGCTAAATATCACCAAGGAAGCCAATATGAAAACAGAAACGCATGAGGCGAACGATATTAAAAGTATCCGATTCACCAAGAATTCGATCGAGGAACAAGTTGTATGTAATAGTGGCTTTAGGCATTGTATGTACTAGCTCTATCTATAAGTCCACCAATCTTTGTAAAAATTTCTTGTATGTATGTACCTTACCTAAATAAACATTTATTTTATTTATTTATTTATAAGTGATCACAAGAAACAGTCGGAAAGCAAGACACACACTCGTCCTGGAAGGCAGAACATTCAACAAGGATATGCACAACTGTAAGAGGGACAATGCAGTTAGGATAATAAGGAGCAGGACGGCGCTCCATTAATTAAGTGTCTGAGTTAAGCACGTATGGCCAATACGCAACCCTGCTATAGTCGTTTCCCACCGCCGGTTAATGTGGGAAACGACTATAGCAGGGTTGCGGAAGTTGCGGTGTGGAGGAAGGCCACAGAGACACACTACTCTTAATAGTACGCAGTTTGTTACCAGTAACAGAAGACCAAGAACCCTGCAACGGGCAAGGATGGAGGAATGAATAACTGGGTAAAAGTCTGAATAAGGAATAACTTTACGGAAGATGGGACAAGTGCGGATAGCTTCCTTAGCGGAAGCTATCCGCACTCCAGGGGTGCGAGAGCCAGAAGTTATTTTTCAGTACTCAGGGCTCAGTACATGCGCCTAGGGTTCCCTTCCCTAGGTGCCTTGTAAGTACTTCCCATGGAGCTTGGGGTTACCTTCCACAAGTTCCTCGGGGTCTGCCTATGTGTGTCCGTTTTACTGCTCAGTTTCTCGGCCACTCTTTGGGTACTTGGGGGTTTTGTCTCCCCTAGTTAACCTTAAGAGGTAAGAGGCAGTTTTCACACTGGTAAGGGGCGCAGGGTGCTGTGTAGCTAGTTGTCACCTATCACAGCGGCCGGCTCTGTTCCTTGGGGTACGTTGTCCTCTTGCGAAGTTATGTTTTTCTTTTTGCCTTGGTGGGGGGTTCTGCCCTATTTTCCACTGGTGTTTGGCCTCACCCTGATACTTGGTGGTGCCCCGTGCTTGGTCCCCGTGAGTGTACACGTCCCTGGGGTTCAGCTTTAGACTGTTTGATAGTTTTGGGCGCCGGTTAGCAATACCCTGCCTGGGTTTACCTGAGCGCGAGTCCTCTTCAAGTAAACGCTCAGGACCCCTGGGAATCCCCTAGGGGACGCGCGGGTCCAATGGATGTGACCACGGGTTCTCCCTTGCTTCGTGCGAGTTTAAGGGTTGTTCGGTCCCCTTGTCTCAGGGCGACCCTCACTGTTTTGCCTCCGTCATGCAGCCTGTTGGGTCGGTGACACTTTCAACCCTGAGTCCTGTGAGTACTGTTGCTTGCTGGTGACTCAATTTACCCAGTCTATGTATGATAATTTTCGGGTATAGGCTGCACAGGGGTTGCATTCTAGGTTTCGGTTGTTGGAACGCGCTAGGTTGGTTGCTCACCCGGATGCCCCGTTTTGCTTATAGGGACCCGGACTTGGGCGTGGGGGTCGCTTGGACCCTGGTTCAGTCTGCACCTTCTGGTCCTTCCCCTCCTGTTGTTCGTTCTGGTCCCCCTCCCCTGCTTCCAGCCCCGAAACGTCTGAGGGTTTCGGAGTCGGGGCAGGGGTTAGTTGGTCTTGAGACTCGGGCAGCCTCAGGGGGTATCCTTTCCTATATGGCAACGGAGGCATTCGAGTCTCCTCCCTCGGCCAAAGCCGCTGGGTCTGACCAGTGGGCCTTATTCTATCCGGCTTCTGCGGCTGCGCCGGCCTTGTCTAGTGGGGTCGGTGCTTGGGGGGAAGGACTCGGCCCCGGGTCCTGCTGAAGAGGACCCTGGGGCTGGGGAGGGGCTGACATGGGGGCCTTGGGCCCTGCTAGACCCCGCCTACCCTCTGAGCGGGGCTTACTGTTACAAGGAGTGCGGTTTTCTTTTCCCCCTTCTGCGTACAAGTTGGATTTGGTGTCTGCCCCTCCCCTGGTTCGATTTTGTGTTCCCCGGGTGCTTCAGTTCCGTCTTTCCAGTGGTTTTCGGCTTATCGCATCCAACCTGCTGTGGTGCGGGCGGCCCTTGCGACAAACCTGCGTGACCCGGATTATGCCTCGGCAATGGATCCCTCGGCTTTCAGGTTTGGGACTTCGTTCCCTTTCTGGCTCCGTTACAAGGTTCCAGAGTCATCCTGGCTGGCAGACTGTCCTGTCTTTGCCTTGGAGGCATAGCACTCCTTCTGCCGTTCCCGCACGCTTGAATGGCGGGAGGCTTCGACAGTGCTTCAGGTTTTCCTGGGGGGCGACTTTGAGCACCTCAGTGAGTGCTTGTTTGCTCCTGCCCTTTCCCGGGATGTTGGTGTCGTTCAGCTCCATGTGCAGGTTCCCCTCCTTTCAGCGGCGCAGGTGGCGGAGGACTTGCGTGCTCGGGGCCTTTTGGTTGCGGCCTTGCGCTTCTTTTCCCTCCTGGAGCTGTCTTCTGACTGGCTCATAGAGGATGTGGGGGCGCTTGGGGCTGTTCCTGGGTCTGGCGCCATGGCCTCGGCGGCTCGCTCGGCGGCTGCCTTGCTGAAGCTTTTCGCGCCAATCTTGCGGGATGCGGTGGCTCTGTTTTATGCCTCCGGCTCGCATGTCGACAGATGGTGCTAGCCTTCTCTGTGGAATCAGCGTGGGCCTTGGCTCTTAGGATGTCTTCCCCTTTTTGCCCTCTATTGTTTGAGGCTTCAGGCGTTGCGCAGTTTATTCAGGCTGCTTTGCCTTCTTGCCGTCCTATGTCGGACTTGCTGGTTCTCCGGGGGTCCCGCGGTGGGCCTTCCCAGAAGGGTCGTGCCTAGGCTCGGGGTTCCTCTCATCGTGGAAGGCCACTGGTGTCAGGTTCGGGTTCGGCTCCTCCTTCGGACTCGGCTTCGCCTGGTCGGTACAGTGTTCGCTCTGTGCGAGGTTCTGGATCTCGTAAGGGGCGCCGGCGCTTTCACGATTCGCCCCATTGGAGGCTTGATGGGGGGGAGGCTTGAGCTGTTCATTCACGCCTGGTTCCATGATTTGTGGGCGTTTTGGGTCGTTTCGCACGGCCTCCGGTGGTGTTGGGTGGCCCCTTCCCCTGCAGCGGGTTCGGGGGCTGGCAGGGCAGGCTTCTTCCCCTGTGCTTTGTCAGGTTGTGGGAAGAGAAGGAACATATAATCTCTTCCCACAACCAAACCATCGCCAGAGAAATCCTAGTAAACAACACAGAAATCATCGATAGATACAGCGATAGCAGGCGGCTTGACGTTTGCGAGGCACTACACATCAAGAAGTCAACACCAGCAATCAACAGCCAATTATTGCACAACTATATTCTACCCACCTCAAGACTCCGCTCCAATATAGAAGCATCAAGAAATATGGACCAATAGGCTTTCTACAAACACTTCTATTCAATATCCATTGTTTCGTGTTCTGTCTTGTGTTGATGAAATTAATACCCTATTAATACCACATCTTGTTCTGTCTTGTGTTAATGCCACATCACCCCTTCCACCTCACTCAAATGTAGATATAAAATCGGAGATGCATAAGTTCTATTCAGTTGTGTATTTGTGAACTAAAGTCTTTGAAAATGTAATAAGTTTTACGAAACGCGCTCCTGTCGCGTCAGACTAGAAATAAAAATGAATTTTGGAGAATTGATTTTTGATTTACCTCCAACAGTGAAGCGAAATGTACGAAAGATTGAGAAAATTCGTGTTAGGATTATTAATCTTACTTTTTCGGTCATATTTAATAATATATATATATATATATATATATATATATATATATATATATATATATATATATATATATATATATATATATATATATATATATATATATATAAATTCTGCCTATGTTTATAACCTGGTGCTTTTTTTCTTTTTGTACTGTATCACGGGGCACCCTGGTATATCATATTTAGATACAGTCAGTATCCTTAGATTATACTTAACACTGTATCCGATATTACGAGCAGTGCGTACGAACGGTAACATAGATAGTGGGGGTCTGTGTCCGGGATCTTGTTTCTCACATATTATTAAAATTTTGCTAATCTAACCTTACCTTCCTAGGAACAAGTGTACTTTAAGAAACTTTGTGCAGTATTACATGCCAGTGAGTTGTCCTGTGTAACTAGCAACCTACGCTTCACAATTTTGGAGGTAAGTCATCATTTTTTGTTTGTGCAGTGATGCCAAGCAAATTTTCAGTGTCGTGTCAATATAAAGAGAAGTGTGTAGTGCTGTGCCATTCTGTTTAAGTATTTAGTTTAAGTGCCAAGTGTTAGTTAACAATGGAGGATCAAGTTGAGTCATTGTTGGCTAATCCAGACTTTGAGGGAATTAAAAGTCTAAAAAAGTCTGCCTTAATAATAAATAAGCCAACAATAAAATGAATAAGGCACAAATTCTGAGAGTGATAGTGACCCATCTAGTAGAAGATGGTAACTTAGGAGAAGAGTTTCTGGATGAGGTACGTGAGGAGACAAGTGAGCAGATTGATTTAAGGCGTCTTGAGTTGGAAACGCAAGTAGCATATGCTAAGCTTGAGGCTCGAGAGAAAGAATGTGAATTTGAAAGGCAACAGAAAATATTAGAGATTGAAGCTCAACAGAGAGAAATTGATGCTAAGGCTAGACAACAACAGTTAGAAATTGAGGCTAAGGCTGGTCAACTACAGTTAGAAATTGAGGCTAAGGCTAGACAGCAACTGCTAGAAAATGAGGCACAAAATAATAGACTTGTAGCTCAGTTGCAATTAGAGACAACAAAGAAACAGCAGTTAGAATTTCAAAAAAAATGGCTGAGGATAATAATAGAGTAGAAACACAGAGACTGGCAGCTGGACATGGTAATACTAGCAATGTTCCTAATAGTAATGATAGTAGTCAAATTAAAGTAAATAAGTATGTCGAGTTACCAAAGTTTAATGAGGAGGACCCTGAGGTTTCCTTTTCACATTTCTCTAAAATTGCAGTCAATATGAACTGGCCAATGGACCAATGGGTAGCGATCATGCAGAGTCAACTCAGAGGGAGAAGTCAGGAAGTTTTCGCAACTTTGCCTGATGAAAACAGTTTTGATTACAATTTTGTTAAGAACAGCATCTTAAATGCTTACCAGTTGAACACTGAAGCACACAGACAAAAGTTCAGAAATTGAAAGAGGGTAAGTGAACAAACAATTGCAGATTTCACCAGGTTAAAAACTAATTATTGTAACAGATGGCTGAAATCACTCTCTATAACAGTTTGATACTCTTAAGAATCTTCTTATTACAGAAGAAGTTCTATCATGTCTTCCAGACAAATTAACTATTTTTATGGCAGAGCAGAAAAACTTAACAGATATTTATGAGCTGTCTAAGCTCGCTGATGAGCATGAATTGTTAACTAAGGCCCAGTTTAAGGCCCAATCACCTAAGTTTAACCGTAGAGTAAATTATAATGCTCACAGAAATACTTATCAGAACCAATCCAGTACTAGTGCTCCAGCTACTCTCATGAACTCTTCTCTTACAAAAACTGATCCTGCTACTTCATTGTCAGGAATATCAAATCTTAGTAATATTAATTCTAAACCTACAGTTGGTTCCACAGGTGTGTCCACTGTAAGGTACTGTACACATTGTAAGAGAAAAGAACATGTGATTAATTCTTGTTTTAATTTACACGCTGAGTTACGACCAACTGGTCTTATTTATTGTAGACGTGTGCAGAATAAATTTACAAATGAACATGTCACTGTAAACCCCAATTGGGTAAAACAGTATTCTCCATATATGTCTTCAGGTGAAGTTTTGTGTGTTAATGGGAAGTGGAAGCCAGTGGTTCTTCTTCGTGATACTGGTGCTTCCCAAACATTAATTTCTGCCCGTATACTCTCTAATGTTGCAAAGAGAGAGACTGGAAAGTCTGTAGTTCTTCAGAGTGTTGCAGGATGTAAAACTGTACCTCTGATAGATATTAATTTGAGATCCACCATTACCCCAGGTTTATGCACTGTTGGTGTTAGTACACAGTTGCCCATCCCAGGTGTAGATGTTATTTTGGGTAATGATGTGGCAATCAATCATGTTGTGGGGGAGATTAATCCCAGTTTGTTTAAACAGCCAGTTTCAGACCCTGTTGTCTATTCTGCCTCTGCTGAGTTTAGTTCTATGTATGAACGATCTGTTGTAGTAGATGGGTTTGTCCACTCTACCTGTGCTGATGTCAGTACTATTATTAATCCAGTTGTCAGTTCTGATATTACTCAAGTATTTGTTCCAGTACCCAATACCCCTTCAGAGGAGAAGTGGGATGTGGTTGTTCATGATTCATGTGTGGCCAACCTAGTTGTTGAGAGTAAGCCTGGTACTATGACCCCACTTTATTCCAATCCAGTAGATGATTTGGGAAAGGACGTCCATGTACCATTGTCTTGCACCCTTATACCTCATATAGGTATGAGGGTGTCCCCAGGATACCCCCATAACCAGGAATACGTTAATAATACAGAGGTCGCCGTATGTCCAGGCAGGAAGTAGATACAGGGAAGTTAAGCATACTTGCCACAAAGGGTCAGTGAGTACATAGGAGGTGCCAGCGTGAGAGAGGGAGAGGAGACGCCAGCGAGGCGACTGACCTCTGGGGTCAGCCTCAACCGGCGAAATGGAGAATAACAACTGTGATGTGGTCGTGACGTGTTCATGACGTCACCTCTGCTACTGATCAGGGAACGATCAATATGATTGGTTCCCACTCTTTTGCTGCAATGCTATTGGTCAAATTGTAATTCCTTGTGTTGTGTCCCACGAGATGCCCTACAGCCGCTGGCAAGAGCATTCACGTGAGGGAACCCTTGCATAGAGGACGTGTCCTGTTCTGTTTATCGGCCAATAGACAGAAAAAAAGTCTATTCCTCACCGTCAAGTTAAACTCAGCGTCTTTTCGATATACCAACACTCGTCCGGAATCGCGACTGTGACTATATTGTTCAGAAGCCTAGTAGTGACACATCACTAGAGCGAAACAGACTGGTATCAGGTAACCTCTGGTGACAAATAGAGATCGTCTGCGAGTGACCTAGAGTGAACTAAGGCAGTGCCGCCGCCTAAGTAACCTGTGTGTGACTACCACAAGTGTACAGCATGGTACCATATAGTCAGCCGCCGCCACTCTGTCCCGAGCGTGTAGCCCGCCAGCTGCCGCCCTCACTGTACTACGTGACGTCACCAACCTTACTCATCGCCAGTGCCACCAAGTGTGTGCGTGTGTGTCGGTTAGACATACTGCAACCCGTTCTCGCAAATTCGCATAGTCAATATTGACTTATTAACTACGTGCATAGGTGATATACTAAACATAATAGATACCCTTAAAAAGCTTCATAGAAAACACCGACCTTACCTAACCTTGTTAGTATCTTAAGATAAGCATCTTATTGCTTCGTAATTACAATTATTACTTAACATGGGAAAGCCTGTCGTCAATGGTCTCACGTCGTGACGAGCAGAACCAGCTGTCAGGCCACCTACGAGTTCTTGCATAAATGTGCCTGAGTGAGTGAGTGAATACGAGAGGTACCCCACCTGTAAGTACAAGATCTTGTCATTGTTTTATTGTGTCTGTGTTGATCTGAGGCATCAACCACAGTTCTCACCTCATATCTGTCACAGGTTATAGGTGAATCGACGGTGAATGCGTGTTTATCTGTGTGGTATCACGAAATTACACTCGTCGATCTGTGAATGTGAGCTTCACATACACCACACATTGTTATTGTGTGATATTATTATTGTGCACGTTATTGCCTGTCCCATTGACAGTGTATTTGTGATTTATTGCATATCATCATTACCGAGTATCCGGTTGGAACTCTTGTGATCCCTTTGCATACCGGCAGTTAGGTTTGCGGCGTTAATGATTGGTTGCCAACTGTGTTAAATTAGGTGTTTCGCCACGAGTGGATCCGAATTGATTAGCCAGCCAGACGTCAAGAGTCTTGCTAATGCAACCATAGCCTTTCTGACACCAATCTAATGTAAATCAAGCACCCTGTGTATTAGTGGTTAAGTTAGTAAATAAACTACTGTTAAGCTTTATGCGGTGTTTCCGTTGAACCACTTCTGAATACTGCCAATATTACTCAAGCCTTCAGCTCTAAGTGTCTTCAACACCGAGTTGCCTATAAGTCACTAAACTATAAATGTGATGAGGACCCTAGGAGTCCCTTAAAGTGTTAAATCATTGAGGAGATTCCAACGATCAACGTGGAGCAGGACCAGGTGAGGCTAGTCTGAGAAGAGACCCTCCAGGACTCTAACTCGACCTTGCTCCCAGGCCCTGTACGGTTGCTCTATTATTTTCTCTGCTGATTCCGACAGCTTCGTGAAGCGTCTGCCACATGTACATTTGCGACGTACACATTGCAGTCGGGAAAGCAAAATAGAAAACCCCCACAGAGATGTTGGGTATCACAGTTCAACGGGTGAGAGAGTGTGCCTCCCCAAATACCCACACGTCAAAACAGAAGATGTCCAAAAGAATAATCAAGGATGGCAAAAGGTCGGCGGGAAAGACAATGAGAAAGGAGAAGAGGAGGGAGGAAAACTGAAACTTGAGGAAGAGGATATAGCGACCAGCACAATTAGTGAAGACGGCAGCAGGAACATAAAGCTTCAGAAGGACAGAATACTGTCTCATAGAGCACCACATCCCGGCAGCCGCCTACTAAACTCCCTCACGATGACAACGGGCTGGAAAGGCAGGGGGTCAAAGCACACAAGCCTCATCACCACGAAAATAAAGCTGACATAGAAGAAGCGGAACTTTCATAAACAAAATTTAAACACTGATAAGGTCTCTCTTCTGCATAAACTCTCATATGTTGTTAAATTTTATTTACCTGCAAAGCTTTTAGACATATGAAACATTATTATAAAGATACTCCCTTGTATAATGAAACCCATCATCAAAACACTGACCAAATACTCCTTAAACCAGCCACAAAGTCCCACGTTATGAATGAAGAAAACTTTACACTTGCTTTGTAACTCATTACATTAAAAAAAAATTTCAGTGTTTTGGTCACTTCCAATGTTCGAATCACACCTCCATTAATGCTTCGCCCATATACTGCAAAATACAATTAATTGCCTGCAGAGCAAAAAAAATGACATACACCTACTCTAACCTTGGCCTAACGATACACACAATTCTAATACAATAAAATCACTTTAATGGAGCATTGATACTGTCTCTTATGTGCATCACTAAATACAAATTATGTGAAAAGCATTTTAGACACTAGTAACATTTATAGGGTTTCTCTCCTGAATGAACTCTCATGAGTATCACTAAATATGAATTAGATGAAAACCATTTCAGACACTAGGAAGCCGAATCCGATGAACATAGAGCTGGTAAGCAGAGAAGGGAAGGATGGGGGAAAGATGTAGGAAAACTTAACCTTTAAACTGTGCTATCAACTTGCCATAACTAGTAACTTGCCATAAATTGCGCATCATGTCATATGACGTGTTGGAGTACAACGCAAGATTTAAACTGCCTGCGGATACACGGGGTTCACCTCACCTTCATCAGGGCTCTTGTAAACAGACGCCATTTTTTTTTTTTTTTATATCGTGGGCCACATTCC
The DNA here is from genome assembly GCF_040958095.1 of Procambarus clarkii. NCBI lineage: Eukaryota > Metazoa > Arthropoda > Malacostraca > Decapoda > Cambaridae > Procambarus > Procambarus clarkii. The sequence continues at coordinate 46,570,509 of NC_091154.1, forward strand.
TGGGTGTGAGGTCCTCAGTACTGAGTGAACCCCCATGGCTGGTGCCTGTAGCATGTGCTCACAGCACTGCTGTTCAGCTTGTGACCACAGCATCGCCTAAAAATGCCATAATATATATGTACATGCTATTATTTAGCAATGATAGTATTACAGAAGACCCCTGACTGTGATAAAAATGACCAGGATTCTGATAATAGCAGGAGTGTTGTGATAATTAGGGCTGTAGTGGGAGGAGCAATCTTGGTGGGGAGAGAGGTAGCGTTGTCTGCTGACTCTGTGTGACCACCTCTTTCTGTCTGGACTCACTATACCAGCTTAGTATATGGTGAAGAAAACATGTAGATACTTATATACAACGTCTGTATACAGTGGATAAAAGCAAAAACAGTATGGTGGGAGGAGAATGGCAAGTCAAGTGAGGTGAGGGAGGGAGGGAGTGACAGCCGCCACTGGCTGCCACTCAGCATACCAACTTAGTGGTTCGTTATGGTGAACACAAATGTAGATAGTGTAAAAACAGCAAAAGGAGTGTGGGGGAGAAGCCATTTTTGTGAGGGAGGTGGCGACATCTGCATGATTGATCATGATGGGTACGGGTGGCCACTATGCTTTTTGGGCACTATACCAGGTTAGATGAACAGTTATGGTGAACAGTTCATGTAGATACTTATATATAACGTCTGTATATAGTGAATAAAAGCAAGAACAGTATGGTGGGAGGAAGATGTGGGCGAGTGAGGAGTCACTGAGGGAGGGAGGGTGTGGCGACGAGTGGCTGACTGGCAGATGTGGTGGCCACACCTCACTGCTTTTTGACTTGCAATATCAACTTAGTGGTTCGTTATGGTGAATAAAACATGCAGATACGTATATATAACCTGTGTATATAGTGTAATAACTGACAAAATATTTGTTATTGTTTTATGAACATAATAGTTGAATCAATAATATGCACACCATAATTTTGAGTACAGCGATGATTCACACATTTTATTATATAAATATATCACACTACACACTATTGAATAATATTACAGCAAAAAAATGAAGAAAAATCAATCAGAGTCATTGAAATAATTATGTAATTACCTCTTTGTGACCACTCCTGCCTGACAGCTGGGGCTGAACAGACTGCCTTGGACGCACGCTGAGTCAGCGCCTCTTTTTTGCCAGACTTCCGCGCCATGTAGCGAGCAAAATATGCCACTTACGATTTTGTTATTATTTTCCGTGATCAGGGAACACAAATTAACAGGTTTAGAAGAAATTTGTTATTTTTTTTTTTATGTGCCTGTGGGTGACACTGGCCAAATAGCCCTTAGCAACACAAGGGTTAAAGAGGTTGCTAAATATCACTAAGGATGCCAATATGGGGACAGAAATGCATAAGGCAAATGATATTAAAGTAATGGGTAGCTTATCTTGACCAAGATTGCTATTCTTCTGCTTTGCCCTTCATTCCTGTCTATCGTTATGTAACCCTGAATTAGTACGAGTTGGTCGGGGCATGCCGAGGTTTCAATCAGTAGTAGCATGTCCAGGTTGTGTTTGCCGAGTTCTATTTCCAGCAAGTATCTGTTGTTGAGGAAGTGTCATGTATTGATCTGAATGAGTTTTAGCTTCATTATGCGAGACCTAATGGTGGGTCGTGCCCCCACCTGTGGATGCTGCAATCTTGCAGTGGCTTCGCCTGGCATCCCTGGAAGTAGGGTGGATGCCCCTTCCAGTAGTCTTTGGCACTATTCCCCCCACCCTTCCAATCCAAGAGCAACTGTCATATCTGGAATATATCTGGAGAGGGTTCTGAGAGTTCTTCTATTTCTCGAGCCCAGCCTGGGGCCAGGCTTGACTTGTGGTAAATTGGTCCAACAGGCTGTTCTTGCACTTCTTGCAAGAACTTAACTAAATGCTTCCTGAAGACATTGTGTCACAGTTTCGTCTTTCTGCTGCTGGTAAATGCAAAAAGATATGTGAATTCAGAGACAATTCTATAACAAATGTTCCCAAGATGTGTAAATATTTCATTCAAAATGATCTGCTACCAGAAATTTTAGCCAAATATCCCCAGTTTGCTAACTGTAGGTAGTAACTAAGTGATTGTAACCTCTCCAGCACTGCCCACTGGATGGAGGGTGGTGTGCAGGACAAACATATCAATTGTGACACTAGCTCTCCACATATGTCAGTTGCTTAATTTAGAAACTGTACTTGTGGTTGATCTCAAACCCATTGATGATGTGACAATGTATACTGAATTTTGTAACTAGCTCATCAAGATTGTAACTTGCTTAGCCAAATAAATTGTGGGGGTTCAGTCCCTGAGCCCATTATGTGCCTCTGTAACTCTTTCCACAACTGCCCACAAGATGGGTATGGGGTACATAATAAATGAACTAAACTAACTGACTTCTGCTGGATGACTCCTTGGTGGGCAGGCTGGAAGGTTGAGCATCTGCATCCAGGTGAGCTAAAGGTCAAGGAGGGCCAACTGGGAGTGCTGGTGGTGGCTTCCCCAAACATGCCATGTGGCTGGTAATTGGGGTGGATGTGCTTGGTCTTTGGAATTCAGGGGGCAACAAGAGGTCTTGGATGCTCTGGGCCCATAGATCAATTTCAGGGTTGAGGTGGTGGCTGGTACTGCACTTGCAGTTGGTTCTGTTTCTTGGGTTTGTTGTGGGGACAAGAGGGTTGGTGATGCTGGCATTGTTGTGGGTGCAAACAAGTCCTCGGGGATGTTCACCGAAGGTTGTTGACCTGTATCAGGCACTTGATGGTTAGGATGAATGTCTTGGGGTCTTTTTTGGGTGACCCTGTTAGCGATTGCATAAGAACTTGTACTGCAGGGTGTTGGCTGGGGTTTCTGGGGTTGACAGAGGAGATGATGGGTCTGCTTGACGAGCAGATGAGGCAAGCAGGTAAACCTGCCGGCTTGAGCAGGTCACTTCAACTTTCATCTGATTTCTTCCTATTAAATTTTTTCTTTCTTCATTCCATGAGCTGCAGACAGGGACTACTTGCCAATGTCCTCACGGACCCTGAATCGGCATTGGGTGATCTGGTGGAGGTGGAGCAGCTACACTGCATTCTCTTGCATACATAGCCGGTGTGCGAATCTTATGATCATTCCAACTGTACTGTCCAACTGTCGACACTAGGAACACGAATAAGGTTTCTCTCCTCAATGAACTCTCATGTGCTTTAATAGATATGCATTACATGCAAAGAATTTTAGACACTCAGAACACTGATATGGTTTCTCTCCTGAGTGAGCTCTCATGTGTGTCACTAAATATGAACTGTGTGCAAAGCATTTTAGACACACTGAACATTGATAGGGTTTCTCTCCTGAATGAATTCTCTTGTGCTTTGCTAGATGTGACTTTAGTACAAAGCATTTTAAGCACTCAGAGCACTTATATGGTTTCTCTCCAGAATGAAATCTCAAATGTATCACTAAATATGATTTATCTGAAAAACTTTTTTGACACACTGAACACTGAAAGGGTCTCTCTCCTGAATGAATTCTCATGTGCTTTACTAAATATGAATTACGTCCAAAGCATCTTAGACACTCAGAACACTGATATGGTTTCTCTCCTGAATGAATCCTCATGTGTGTCACTAAAGATGTTTTGTCTGTAAAGCCTAGATGACACACCGAACACTGATAAGGTTTCTCTCCGGAATGAACTCTCAAGTGTATTACTAGACGTGCCTTCTGTGAAAAACATTTTTTACACACTGAACATTGGTATGGTTTCTCTCCTGAATGAACTCTCATGTGATTTACTAGATGTGATTTAAGTGCAAAACATTTTAAACACTCAGAACACTGATATGGTTTCTCTCCTGAATGAAATCTCAAATGTGTCACTAAGTACGACTTATATGCAAAGCTTTTTAGACACTCTGAACATTGATATGGTCTCTCGCCTGAATGAACTCTCATGTGTTTTACTAGTTGTGACTTTTGTGTAAAGCTTTTCTTACACTCAGAACACTGATTTTGTTTCTCTACTGAATGAACTCTCATATGTGATTCTAGATACACCTTGTGTGCAAAATCTCTTAAACACTTGGAACACTGATACAGTTTCTCACCTGAATGAATTCTCATATGTGTTACTAGATTTAACTTATATACAAAGCCCTTTGGACACACTGAACACTGATAGGGTTTCTGTCCTGAATGAACTCTCGAGTGTTTTTCTAGATGTGACTTAGTTGCAAAGCCTTCTGAATGCTCTGAACTCTGATATGACTGCATTTTGTAATTTATTCACGCACCTCACACTTAAGTTGATTTTTATGAAAATAATTATATGGTTTCTCTTTAATAGAAATAATCATAACTGGTAGAGATTTTTTAGGAAAAACTCAGGACCTTAATACTAATACAGAGACTAATATTCTGACACGTGTGTGCTCAACATGAGCACACATTATACAGTCAACTGTTTTATGTAAGGGAATTTAACATTTATCATTTCTACACCAGAAATTTTTTACAATTGGCTTTAAATGACTCTGCTTGCTATTTGAGTAGGTGGAACCAAAATATTATGTTTATCTTATAATGACATTAATAATTACCTGAAATACATACATAATGAATTTCAGACATTTAGGAATATTTAGGAAGAAATTCAAATATGCTCTATTAGGAATTATTAACCCCTAAGACTGCACAAAAAACATTCACACTACTTCTAAATTTTTTTTTCATATCTTAATTTATTTTTTATGAAATAATATTCCTAGCTCTGGAATTAACAATAATTCTTCTACAAGACAAATACATTCAAGGCACACAAATAGATAATACAAATTCAAGAAAAAATTCAGTATAACTGTAGACACACATTTAAATAAAAATATCAACAATGATTAATAATTTATATCATATGTATAAATGTTCATTATGACTAATAACAGTATCTATATAAACAGTCAGAAAAATTGCAACGTAATACTAAAAACAGTGTCACACACTGCAGGATAATAATGGTAAAGTGTCACACACTGCAGGATAATAATGGTAAAAGTGTCACACACTGCAGGATAATAATGGTAAAGTGTCACACACTGCAGGATAATAATGGTAAAGTGTCACACACTGCAGGATAATAATGGTAAAAGTGTCACACACTGCAGGATAATAATGGTAAAGTGTCACACACTGCAGGATAATAATGGTAAAGTGTCACACACTGCAGGATAATAATGGTAAAAGTGTCACACACTGCAGGATAATAATGGTAAAGTGTCACACACTGCAGGATAATAATGGTAAAGTGTCACACACTGCAGGATAATAATGGTAAAGTGTCACACACTGCAGGATAATAATGGTAAAGTGTCACACACTGCAGGATAATAATGGTAAAAGTGTCACACACTGCAGGATAATAATGGTAAAGTGTCACACACTGCAGGATAATAATGGTAAAAGTGTCACACACTGCAGGATAATAATGGTAAAAGTGTCACACACTGCAGGATAATAATGGTAAAGTGTCACACACTGCAGGTTATGGCAAATGGCAGGAAAGTTAGCACATCTAATACATAAACTTCTATATACAAATGAGGCATGGAGAGTTACCACTGTCCACAGGCTGTTGAGACTGTGCTTGTAGGAGCAGAGTTGAGGTGATCTATGAGGCATGGAGAGTTACCACTGTCCACAGGCTGTTGAGACTGTGCTTGTAGGAGCAGAGTTGAGGTGATCTATGAGGCATGGAGAGTTACCACTGTCCACAGGCTGTTGAGACTGTGCTTGTAGGAGCAGAGTTGAGGTGATCTATGATGCATGGAGAGTTGCCACTGTCCATAGGCTGTTGAGACTGTGCTTGTAGGAGCAGAGTTGAGGTGATCTATGATGCATGGAGAGTTGCCACTGTCCACAGGCTGTTGAGACTGTGCTTGTAGGAGCAGAGTTGAGGTGATCTATGATGCATGGAGAGTTACCACTGTCCACAGGCTGTTGAGACTGTGCTTGTAGGAGCAGAGTTGAGGTGATCTATGATGCATGGAGAGTTACCACTGTCCACAGGCTGTTGAGACTGTGCTTGTAGGAGCAGAGTTGAGGTGATCTATGAGGCATGGAGAGTTACCACTGTCCACAGGCTGTTGAGACTGTGCTTGTAGGAGCAGAGTTGAGGTGATCTATGAGGCATGGAGAGTTACCACTGTCCACAGGCTGTTGAGACTGTGCTTGTAGGAGCAGAGTTGAGGTGATCTATGATGCATGGAGAGTTGCCACTGTCCACAGACTGTTGAGACTGTGCACGCAGCAACCATGTTGAAACAAACTGTAAGATACATACAAATTGTCAGTGTATTTGTATTTCTGACAATACTGATCACCACTAATGTCCTATGAAGCATTTCTATCACTCAAATAATCTATATGATTTCATGCTGAAACTACAAGTGTAATTCTTCCGGTGAAAGAATAAGTTGAAAAGGTAAACAATAAAAGTTCAATATAGATTTAGTTCAATATGAAACCCCTGTAAGCATCTGATTAACTTATTAAGGGAGCTAGGAGACTGATTTCTCAACCTTCCTCAATCTCAAGCTTTTTGTGCATACTCTACATGGTAAATGCTCCAACTTTTAATAATGGTTCAATATCTTAACACGAACAGGAAAACAAAACAAACAAGTTATTTAAAAAAATTGACAATTTCACAATTTAAAATTAAGCTGATGAATTTAATATTTCATTAATTTTTATTTTATTCATTATGGGCTTAGAATGACATTTAACATTCATTTTCCTCAATTTAAAATTGAGTTTGAGAGTATAGTTACTGTAAAAAAATAGTCACTGTTGCCTTCAAAATATGCACAAAATTTAGACAAAAATTTATAACTCCCAAAGTTATAGGTTTAGGAATAAATTCAATTAAAGAAACCTTAGAACTAAGAACTTTGCACATAATATGTAAAAATGGTGAGAATCACTCAAACAGAATTTAAGAGCTCGTCTCAAAGTTGAAAAGCCTGTTCCTAGAGAAAAATGAAGGTAAACTTCTCGACAATAAATAATCTTCTCAACAGTTTGAATTTATGTCATATCTTGTAAGTTTTAATAAATATTGCTTGGCATTCATACTCGAATATGTTAAAATTGTAGGTCAATATATGTTGAAATAAAGTCATGAAAAAATAACCCCCTAAAAAATAAATAAATGGATAAGGATAATGGATTAATAAAGATAATAAGTATACTTTAAGTAAGTGATAAGGCCTGCATCTGGTCCCCATTCTTCTATACAACCTAAAGAGACAAAGAGAATAGAGTTTGAAATCTGTAAATTTTTTGTAAAAAAAAAAAAAACAATTTCTGCCACTTGTAACAGATTAACTTGTTAACCAATTTTGTTCACCCTTCACACACTTAGTGTAGGGTATGCATTTCCCAACATGTAGAAGGGACAACAAAATCCGACAAAAAAAAAAAATGCCCATCCCCCCCCCCCAAAGAAAAAGGCAAAGGAAGGCAAAGTGATAAGTTCAGTGACTTGTGTTTGTTGATGTTATGCTAAGACATTACCCTACCCTGCTTATGTGATTATTTAGAGTTACATGTGACTAACTTTTGATTAGTTGATAGTGATTTTGTTGAGTAACGTCACCACCCAACTTGTCCACAACCTAGATGCCAGTCACATGTTGCCGAGTGGCTCCATGTTAAGTTTGCTTAGTAACAGGAACCTGCTGTGACTAGTGCCTTAATTAAATGATTATTGTGGTGATGTAAATATTGTATATATGCTGTGTCATATAGATAATTTCACCCCAGTAAACTGTTGGTTTTACTCAAACTTTCCCTCAACGCTAGACCTTTAACATGATTTTGTTTTCAGGCCAGGATTTTCACTGATTAAGTAGGGAAAGTTCTACCCCCCATGAGCCTTACTTGGGGATCATGATATAACTGTATAGAAAATATCTATCATAATGTATCTATGATAAAATAAAAATATCTATCTGTTTACATCTATGAATTTATTTTTTAATTTATCTATCTATGAATTATGATCTATCCATGGGTCACTGGTGTACATGACCTGAATCACAATTTAAAGCTTCCAGACTGCATTGTCTGGTAAAAGATTTATTAGATGATAGAAACAAGATGATCGACTGCTTAAAATTCTTCATTAACCACTCTACTGCACGTTAGTTGAAGATGACAAGTCTTCAAGTGTGCATAAAATAAATTGTTCCCAAAAATTAGTTTCTTTCTAATACTGTATTGTCAAAACATATTTCCTGATCAAAAGAAACTAAAAAAAAAAATTGTTTGTAACATACTTTGGCCATGATGGAGCAGGGAAGTTGACTAATTTATTGATGCTGAGCAAGTATTCCTCCGGCGATGGTAGTCTCAGCAGCACCCTAGCCTCTGGAGTTGCCGCAAATATAGTTTTACATAAATATTTTCACGTCCCTGAAAAGTTTTTTGTCTTTTTTTTTTGCCATATTATTCAATACTGAATAATTTGAAAAATTTATATAAACATGTGTGTGAACATTGCTATGCTCAATCATATGGTGCACCTATCTTAGTCACAAACATGTGTGTGAACATTGCTATGCTCAAACATATGGTGCACCTATCTTAGTCACAAACATGTGTGTGAACATTGCTATGCTCAAACATATGGTGCACCTATCTTAGTCACAAACATGTGTGTGAACATTGCTATGCTCAAACATATGGTGCACCTATCTTAGTCACAAATATTATATTTTTGGAACGATAAACTCAAAGTGTTTTAGCTGTTATTACACTATATACACTTGTTATATATAACTATGTACATTTTTATGCGCCATTACAAACGACTGAGCATTTCTGGTCAATGTAATAAACTGATAACCGGTAATCAAAGTTTAGCTTAGTTCTCCATAGTTTATATAAAGTTATAACAGCATGCATTGGAAATATTGCATTTTCCTCATATTGTAACTGTTTTTACTAAAGTTTTTCAAGTATAATGATGGATTGTTCTGTCAATAATATTATTTGTATCATAGAACATGTAGAATATTAGTACTCACAAATTATACAGTTTTCATGTCATGTACAATTGATGGAGCGAGGGTGGGGGGGGATGGTGGGTGGTTGTTGGTGGAGTGAGGGTGGGGGATGGTGGGTGGTTGTTGGTGGAGCCAGGGTGGAGGGGATGGTGGGTGGTTGTTGGTGGAGCCAGGGTGGGGGATGGTGGGTGGTTGTTGGTGGAGCGAGGGTGGGGGGGATGGTGGGTGGTTGTTGGTGGAGCCAGGGTGGGGGGGGATGGTGGGTGGTTGTTGGTGGAGCCAGGGTGGGGGGGGGATGGTGGGTGGTTGTTGGTGGAGCCAGGGTGGGGGATGGTGGGTGGTTGTTGGTGGAGCATGGGTGGGGGGGGATGGTGGGTGGTTGTTGGTGGAGTCAGGGTGGGGGGGGATGGTGGGTGGTTGTTGGTGGAGTCAGGGTGGGGGGGGATGGTGGGTGGTTGTTGGTGGAGCGAGGGTGGTGGGGATGGTGGGTGGTTGTTGGTGGAGTGAGGGTGGGGGATGGTGGGTGGTTGTTGGTGGAGCCAGGGTGGGGGGGGGATGGTGGGTGGTTGTTGGTGGAGCCAGGGTGGGGGGGGGGGATGGTGGGTGGTTGTTGGTGGAGCGAGGGTGGGTGGTTGTTGGTGGAGCGAGGGTGGGGGATGGTGGGTGGTTGTTGGTGGAGCGAGGGTGGGGGGGATGGTGGGTGGTTGTTGGTGGAGCCAGGGTGGGGGATGGTGGGTGGTTGTTGGTGGAGCGAGGGTGGGGGATGGTGGGTGGTTGTTGGTGGAGCCAGGGTGGGGGGGGGATGGTGGGTGGTTGTTGGTGGAGCGAGGGTGGGGGATGGTGGGTGGTTGTTGGTGGAGCGAGGGTGGGGGATGGTGGGTGGTTGTTAGTGGAGCGAGGGTGGGGGGGATGGTGGGTGGTTGTTGGTGGAGCGAGGGTGGGGGGGGGGGATGGTGGGTGGTTGTTGGTGGAGCGAGGGTGGGGGGGATGGTGGGTGGTTGTTGGTGGAGCGAGGGTGGGGGGGGGATGGTGGGTGGTTGTTGGTGGAGCCAGGGTGGGGGGGGATGGTGGGTGGTTGTTGGTGGAGCGAGGGGTGGGTGGTGGTGGGTGGGTGGTTGCTCCTTGCTTGTGTTACATCTGACCTTAGAAGAAACTGACTGAATCAGCATCCTCCAATTTGCTCAATATGTTAAAGTGCCAATGAGATCTGCTCTGTCATGTCTGGTTTACAGTGTTGTTAACCCTTATTATGAGTTCAAATATTATATTCCTTGAACAATAAAATATACCATTTTTGCTTATATTACACTATATAAACACATCATGCAAATCTATCAACATTTTTATGCACCATAAGAAACCCGTTAACTTTTTTGATGAGTGTGGTGAAGAAATCAAACAGCATGATCACATGGTATGAACAGATGACACCAGCAGATGTCATCTGGTGCTAAAAAATGCTTCCAAATATACTATGCTCATCGCAAAGTCGCTAAGACTTCATCATAGAACTGCTATCATCATAACAGTCCAGTCACTAAATCCTGAAAATGAAACCAGATGCAGCACACATCTGGTTTCATTTTCAACTGGCTGCAACCTGCAATCCAAAGGAACACAGGAACGCCCAGGAGCAGAAACGTTAACCAAATAATGGGGGGCCAGGACCCTGTTCGACCTCCAAAATCCCCATGCCCGAATATCAGCCCAGGACATGTTGCCAAACATGGTAGCCAATGCAGCAAACTTCCTAGCGTCATGGGCACGAAGATAGACCACAGACAGGCTAAACTTAATAACCCTGTGGACGACCTGGGAGACCCCGAGCCCCGGAACAGGGAACAAGGGAAACTGGGGCAACCCAAAGCGCATCCCTATCCACAAAACCAAAGCATGCAGGTAATGGTGAAGAGCCGCAACCGGACACAACACACGATGCACCCACGGCCTGACCAACCTAGCATCAATGATCCAAGGACCCCTCCAGAAAGCAGCCGTGTTGTCCTTTGCCAGAAAAGAAGAAGGCTGCAACCGAATAAACTGACCACCAGGACTGAAAGAGCAGAAGCCCCTGTGCCGGAGAGCACGTAGCTTATTGACCCGACTCCCAGAGGCCAATGCCAACAGAAAGAGAGCCTTGGAAAAGCAAGCTTGAACCGAAGGGGCCACCACAAACCGAGGTGAGAAAAGATAGAAGAGCACCCTGTCCAAGGATGGCTCAGGTGGCGCATGAGCAGGCCGGAGGTGTAACAAAGCACAAGAAAGCTTATGGAACGGGGCAAAAGTAACATCCAACCCGAATGCAAGCTGGAGTGACTCCGCCAGTGCCACACGATATAAGGCGACAGTATTAGGCATTAGCCTGGCAGTCAAGAAAGGGCACCACACAGATCAGGAGATGACGAGACCACGCCGACGCAAAGAGGTCCACGTCCAAGAGTTCGTATGTCCAGCAGAGCCAACTGATGGAGTCAGCGTCGCCCATCCATTCTGTGGACAGGGGAATGAACCGATACAGGCCATCCGCCAGGACGTTGAACACTCCCCGGTGTTATGATCCCAAGTAGCTGAAAAAACGAGTCTCTCCTTTGAGAATTATTCTATCAGGCCTGACCTGACTAGGTCAAAGAAATATAGACATGAAGAATCATATGTAAAATAATTGGTTGGATTCAATAGATAATTTAAGAAGGTGGGCAGTGAATAAGAAAATAAGTAAATGACTTGATATAAGATGTGGAGAGTTTGCTGGAGGCGTGAGGCTTGCTTGAGAGGAGCTTGAGCTCACTTGAGCTGAAGAAATCGTGAGGGGAGGGCGTGCTCCATTTGAGCCCCTGTTAGAGAGGAACCCCTGTTCCTTCCTTCCTTCAAGAGGAAGGAAGTGGACAAACGTCTTGACTGAGGAATAAGTTAGGAGGCGTGTCATCTCAAGTCAGGAATTGCAGAAGGTGTTGAGTGGGGAGTTAAAGCAGTTCTGTGGGTAGCCTGAGGCGCCTTGAGTATCACCGCCCCATCGAGGAGCACCCTGCTGGAGACCTTTTGTGGTAAGCACAATTTTAACCAGTTTACAGTGATTGCCTATACTGTAGTTGATCGTGTGCCCAGCAATTGTAGCGAATGTTTATTGATACATTAGGCATATTTTATTAAGGCAGAAGGCCTAAAATAAAAGAGTAAAGATGGAGGATGTAAACATATTGTTTGGTTTATTTCGCTTATGTGTTTATAGGGAAACATTTTTATTGGCGTGTCAATGGGATGCAGGTTTGTCAGGGGAAGGAGATGCTGAGAACTTCGAAGCCAGCAGAGAGGGAGTAGTTCATGAGACTCCAAGGTTGTAGAAGGTACTGAGCTCTGTGGAAGAGCAGCCACACAGTGAGGAGCAGGACCTCAAGCTGTGAGAAGAGGAGCAGTGGAATGAAGTTTCACATGCTTCTGTGATACCAGTGGTGAAGCACCATTGTTGCTCAAGGAAGACTTCATGGTGTAGCAGCCGGAAGAGCTGTGGAGAACCCTGGTAGACGGTTCTAGGGAAAACCTGAAGATGTCAGGGTAGTGAACTTCCAGATGTGGAAGCGAAGTTCTTGTTGACAAATTGTAGGGGGTTGGTAGAGTGTTTGATTGTCATTAGCGTGCAAGACGCAGTTAAAGGTGAGTGATTGACTACCATTTTTGTGCCATGGAGTACTTATACTGAAGTATAGAGTGACAACTGTAGGCTGGATTACCTGCAGAGACATACATACGTGTTCTAGGACTGATAGGGTGATTGATTGACCATTGTTGTATATCAAGGAATATTTATGCTGATATTTATGTTATTGCAGTCATAGGTTGGTTTTCCTTGTATGTGTTTACAGATATATATTATCTTGCTGATAGTGCAACACTGTCTTATAAGACTTGACCTACTTGATGAGGTTGGTAGTATTAGGTGGCGAGTCATGAGTTAGGATACCACTTGATAAGCAGATGATAGAGTCCTGATGGTATTGGAGTGCAACCTGACCACAATAGTATAGTGTGTTGGAGATATATTATTATATGTGTATATGTATTGTCCATGTGCCTTGTCCAGTAAATGTATTCAAATTTGCTGATGTTTGCCCTTGTCTTAGTGAGAGAGAGAGAGAGAGAGAGAGAGAGAGAGAGAGAGAGAGAGAGAGAGAGAGAACCAAGAACCAAAGCTGCGGACAGGGTAGTACAGAGCAATATCAAAGAAAAGGGGATTGAGGAGATCATACCACAAAAGGAGAGAGTGGGGAGTCACGGCGGCTCGAGTGGGTGTGTGCACGTGACAACGCAACCCGTTCTCGCAAATTCGTAAAGTCAATATTGACTTATTAACTACGTGCATAGGTGATATACTAAACATAATAGATACCCCTAAAAAGATTCATAGAAAACACCGACCTTACCTAACCTTGTTAGTATCTTAAGATAAGCATCTTATTGCTTCGTAATTACAATTATTACTTAACCTATACTTATTATAGGTTAGGTAATAATTGTAATTACGAAGCAATAAGATGCTTATCTTAAGATACTAACAAGGTTAGGTAAGGTCGGTGTTTTCTATGAATCTTTTTAAGGGTATCTATTATGTTAAGTATGTTACCTATGCACATATTTAATAAGTCAATATTGACTTATTAAATTTGCGAGAACGGGTTGGACAACGAGGCTAGTGTTGAAGCCGCATCCCCTAAACGTGTGACGTTGAGCCCCTCTCCAAGTGCCAGAAGCATCCAGGGTGATCTCCTGATCAAGGTAAGCACTCTACGGAATTTTGGGTTGGTTGTCCGAAAGGAAGGACCACCACCAACAACAACATCGTAATACCGGATATGAACCGCATGGACAGCCAAACCCTGAGAAGCCAGCAGACCCAAAGAGGCAAGGACCGAAGGGAACCCCTGAGGTTCACCACTGGAGAACAGTCTGAATTGAGCCGAATGGTCGAACCCTTAGCGACCCAAACCCTCTGAAGCAACAGCCAAACTGCCACAAACTCTCGCACTGTGCTGTGAGCCCGATGGAAGGACGAACGCCATTGCCCCTGGCTGGCCTGATGACCACTGGTCACAAAACCCCAGCTGAGAGACAACACATCCGTGAGCACATTAAGCGAGGGTTCGGGTATGCACCAAGGCACTGAACCGCGAAAACCCCGAAGAGGAAGACGGCCATGCAGTAACCGATGCAAGGTCCCTGGACTACGAACCCACTGATTTGACCGAAGCCAAACTCGACCCAGCAGGTAGACCAACATGGTGAAGTTTAAACTCGCGTACAACTGCTAGAGCAACTGCCGAGTGAGATTGGGAACCCTCCCAGAAACAGCCGAAGGAGGGACCACAGCCTCAGCAATGCCTCCGGAAAGAGTGATATGGAAGCAGGCCAAGAGTCCCAAACAAGACCCAGTCAGTTCCGAACCTGGGACAGAACCAGATGGGACTTTCTCCAGTTCACCTGGAACCCGAACCCGGCGAGCTGGGACAGAACCACACCCCTGGTGAGCAGACAAGCGGACCAACTGGGAGCCAACACCAGCCAGTCATCGAAGACCCGGCACACTCACAAAACATGTGCCAAGACCCAAGAAGAGCAGTCTGCAAGCCAGGAAGACCCCGGAACCCCAGAAAGGGAATGACCGGGGAACACAGGAGATAACCAAGCGCCTCCAGAAATCCCAAAGGGGACCTGAGAGGAAGAAAACCTCCAAAACGAAACTGAAAAGCCCAGAGGAACCCGGAATCAAACCCGGGAGGAGCCCAAACCATCATATTTGCCGACAGATACTGTTGGGGGTTTCACCTCTCTATTATTCTCTACCCTTACTCTGGGGTAAGCAATAGTTATGCTCAAGGTAACTCACCGTAGCCCTGCGGGTCTTCCCTCGATCCTCACGGCGCCACTGCACGCCAGGAGAGTCTCCCAGTCAATCTTAACGGCCTCTTATTAAGAAAGAGTGAGAACACGACTCGATCACATCGACCGTCGTGTGCCCTCCCCAACAATAGGGCTCTACGGTTAAACACAAGATCGCCAACTGGTGTTTAAGGTGGCCAGTAACACCCTCAGTGGACTGGTGTATTCAGTGGTAGCCTTGGCAAGGTCACACTCAAAGATCAGGAATCAGGCAGGTACTTATTGTTATCACTCTATGCTTACAGGTATAGTATAGCCACAAGATCAATGGAGGGGATGATAAAAACACAAAGAGAGTTTTGTATTTTACTTAAAATGTATGAAAGATGTCACAAGGCCACACAATAATCATAAATCAACTGATCCTGACTCGGCCGGTAATTCCCACGGATATTATGCGACCGCTAGAGGGCAACACTCTCCCCCTCCTCATCAAGTGTCAAGAACAGCTGATCGCAATGGCCTCTCCGCGCGAACTTTGCTTGTTTTCTAGATTCACGCGCGCTGTTCCTTTAAATTTTCCAATATTACTAGAAACTCGCACACTCGATATTGGCACAAATAAACCGTATTACTCAGTTACACTGTACTCAGGCTCAAACAGTCTTTTCTACAATCAATGCTATAATGATTCACTGTAATGGCTTTACATTGTTCTTCACTCAACCATATATTATGAAATATTAACCCTGGAGTTTTCAGTACTTTCTCTCGTGGGCGATAACGCAATAATTCACTGTACTCACAAATGATTATTCACTGAATGAACAGACATATATATGGTATATAAATCAATCATCAATACATGGAAAATAAATAGTTTCTGGGCACATAGCCTAACCTCCAAATACTGGCATAATATTATATATAATTTACCACTATATGTTCATATCAAAATCTATAGAAAGATATACACAACACAGTAAATTTATCACTGGTTCCTGGTGCCTGTACACACCAATAATCAACATAAATAATACAAGTACTCTTGATAGTACTGTCTAGCACCCTGGTGCTTTACCGTGACATAGGTGAGACTTGCTCACGACATATAAAATCTTCAGGCTAGATAATATAGCCAAATAATATAGCTAACTAAAGGGGAATGGGGAGGGAACTAGAACCACCTACTTCACCCTATCCTCCGATGAGAGTCGAGATGTAGCTCCTGGTCCTCGTGTCGGGAACGCCCCCACACTACACGTCGTCGTGTCCTACCAGAGCCTCTCGTCGTCCCACCGTTTAGCGCGTCGTCTCCGTGCCTCCTCACTGCAGGTCCGTCCTCCTCCTTGACTTCTTGAAGGTTGGAGTCGGACTCCTGGCCGTCGTCTTCTCCCAGCAACGGCTGTCGCCTACGTCTCAGCTACAGTCGTTCGGTTTCCCCAAATAGTCCTCTCTTCCTCAGCTACCCAGTGGCTCTGTCAGCCACTACGCTGTCACGAACTGGTGAATTGCCACAGACGTCAACATACGTCACTGCACGGCTTCACTGCTACTGGCACAGTACCTGACTGGAGCACTTGTTGCTCAAATAACCGTCAATTCCCTCTTCTGGTTCAACACATGAACTAGGGAAGACTTCTCAGAGTACTGGCGGACTTCAGGTGACGCGTAAATCCACGGTAGTGGGAAACAGCTGTCCGACAGATAGGACCACTCGTCGCACGTCCGACCTCTATGACGTGTCGTGTCTTACTGCTGGCGCCAGCCCGGCGCGCTGGCCGGACCCCCTTCCTTCGTGACGTCACTTTTACTATGGGAGGTTTTCATTGGCTCCCGGTGCCACCTTGCTGTCGGTGACCAATCCGGTGCCACTGACGTCACACGGTTTTGGCGGGAGATCAGTGAGGCCAGCGCCATCTTGGCTCCCTAAAGGGCCTAAACCACAGGCCAAAATATTACTATTTCACAAATTTCTCGGCTCTCCGAGAACACTTCACTCTCTCCCATATATCAAATTGTAGCCCGCAACGTAGAGAACGCTTGGGAAAAGCAGACATGACTCTTACTGCAGGCGTGGGAGAATTATAAGGGGGGGAACTCCGTCACATACCCCTCCCCTTAAAATAAGAGTCATGTCTGGTTAGTGTATGCGGGATAGGGCGTCCGCTACTACGTCGTCCTTCCCTTTGATGTGCTTGACCTTGATCCTTGTCAGACTCTCAGCGCGGGTGAGACTGGTGCCGTTCGCCCTGGACCACTTACTTTCCTCCTCCGGGAGTTCTCGTTTCCTCGGTACACACAGACCCGTCTTCCGCTGGGTTTCTCGGGTATCCGTTCCGTCCTGCTTGGCGGCTCTACCTTCCACAGTGAAGAAATGTCTCAGGCGGCCTGCGGGACACACCTGTTTCTTTCGGGGTCCATCCGGCTTCCCAATCTCGTACGACACTGGACCCAACCGTCGCAGCACTCGGTATGGTCTCTTGAACCGCGACCTGGTCACTCTACCTTTACCTGGCAGCACAACCAATACTTTGGATCCGGCCTGAAAATCCCTCTGCGCAGCTCTCCTGTCGAACCACTTCGACATCTTACGTTGCGCCTTCTTCAGGAGCTTCCTAGCCAGTTTCTTCGCTCTAGTGAGACGTTCTTTGAACTTCTGGACATATTTATTCACCGCTCCCACGGTCGCTCCTGGTGTCCATCGTTCCTTCATCATGAATAGCATGGCACATATAATATAGATAAACGGAAAGTAAGCCTTCTCAGGACCCACACGTCCTCCTTCGGCCTTACTAACCAATTTGGGGAACTCCTCCTGTTGTAACTCTCCGAGACGAGTGCGGCTTACCCCTGGAGAACTGGTGAGTGTCACCTGCAACTCACCATTCGGGCTACTCTCGCCCTCCACTCGTTCTCTGGGTCCTACGCAGAGGTGATTTGTTCCCAGGCTGTCAGTCGACTCCTCAGCCCCATCAGATCCACAACCTCCTGGTTCTTCGCGTTGTCTCGGTGTCACAGTACAAACTGGTATCGCCACCGGTGCGATTCCCTTCTCGTCCCCACAGGCGTTCAAATCTTCGCCTGTCTCCTCGTGTTGTTCTGGGCACTCTTCGCCTTTCATGAGATGCGGGAGGACATATCCTCCACACGCGTCATTCCCCAAGATGACCTGCGCCTCCATCTTGGGCATTGATGTACAGACTCCCACCTCTAGGGTCTGGCAGCCATAATCGGAACTTAAAGTTACCTGGTGTAGGGGCATCCTCACTGGGCCTCCCACAGTGGTCACACTTGCCACCCCCACACTGGTGCTCTTGTAACCCTCGGGGAACAGGGTTTCACTTACCAGGGTAAAGTCAGCCCCGGTGTCTCTTAGCATCTTCACTGGGATGGGGTCTGCGACCCCCATCCTTACGGTTCCTTGACACATGAATGGGTGAACTTTCTTCTCCCCACTCAGCACGGGTTCATCCCGCGCTCCCTCGGCCCTCTGGTCCTCGAACATCACTAAAGCGACGTGTCCCCGCTGCTTAGGGCGTCTGCATTCCCGCGCGACGTGTCCGAATATTCCGCAGTTGTAGCAGCGGCCCCTCGGCGGAGACCATCCGCCACCGCTCGCCTTAGCACTGCCTCCAGAGACCGTCACACCCTGTGTCTTTCCCGCCTCACTTGTCGTTTCTTTCCCTGCAGTAACAGTTCCCGAACTCTCAGCTTGGTTCTCCTCTATCGGCGCTACAGCACCTTTTGATCCTCGGGTGTTCCAACTTGAGAAATGGGACTTGGGAGAACTCGTTCCTGCCCTCCATCCATCCGTCCTTCTATAACTCCGATCGTTTCCGACGTATGCGGGTGGTCGGTTCTGTCCCTCTCGGCGTGGGCGTAGGGCTTCTTCTAGCATGTCGGCCCGGTCGGCTGCGGCCCTCAGGTCCTTTATGTCCGCCTCCTTTATCCTCATCCTGATCTCAGAAGAGAGCACGGACAAACTTTTCCATGGCCATTAGTTCCTTGACCTCTTCGACCGACCTTGCTTCTTCAGAGTCCAGCCACTTAAGGAGCTTTCTTTCAATGTCCCTCGCCGTCTCCGCATACGATTTTCCTGGCAACCGGGTACATTCCCTAAACCTCTTTCGGTAACACTCTGGCGTGAGTTTAAAGGAACGGAGCACAGCTCGTTTTACCGCATCGTAGTTAGTGCATTCTTGGAAGTCGAGCATAGTGAAGGCTTGGCGAGCTTCCCCTGTGAGCCTCCCTTGGACCAACTCCGCCCACTCCGCCCTCGGCCACCTCTTCATAGCAGCAACTCTCTCAAAGTGATCGAAGAAACTTTCAGCTTCACTAGGCACAAAGACCGGCAGGTCTCGTTCCCTCACTCGTCGGTCTTCCTGTGGCGGGGCAGGGGCACCTAGTCCCAGTTCAGCTCGCTTCAGCTCCACCTCCTGGTTGGCTTCTATTTCCATTTGTCTCAGCCTAACTTCTTGCTCTCGTTCTTCCCTGCGTAGCTGTGCTTCTCGTTCTTGCTCTTCCCGGCGCAGCTGTGCTTCTCGCTCCTCACGCTTCGACTGTGCTTCTCGCTCCTCACGCTTCGACTGTGCTTCTCGCTCCTGTTCTTCCCGGCGCAGCTGTGCTTCTCGCTCCTGTTCTTCCCGGCGCAGCTGTGCTTCTCGCTCCTGTTCTTCCCGGCGCAGCTGTGCTTCTCGCTCCTCACGCTTCATTTGTGCTTCTCGCTCCTGTTCTTCTTTGCGCAGCTGTGCTTCTTCTCTCCTCAGCTGTGCTTCTGCTTCTCGTTCTTCTTTGCGCTGCTGTGCTTCTCGCTCTTCTTTGCGCTGCTGTGCTTCTGCTTCTCGCTCTTCTCTGCGCTGCTGTGCCTCTAGCTGCAGCTTCATTATTTCCAGCTTAATGCTGTGCCTGCTGCCGCTGGATCCCCTGCTGCTTCCACCAATACTCAGGTGCTCACCCTCACTGGCAGGTGTTTGGGGCCGTTCCTCCCCCAAAGCTTCGTCTCGAGCCTTTAGCTGAGCCATTATCTCTAGTCTTCTTTCACCAACTCGGGCAGATTTCAGCTTTATTCCAAAATGATCCGCTATAGCCTGTAACTGTGCCTTGGTGCACTCTTCCAGCACCTGTTCGTCTCTAGAGTCAATAAACCTCGATACTTTATCATCCTCCATCTTGTGCTACGAGTGTTAACCTGCACCTGATCTCTAACACCACTGCCAAGTACCACTGCAACCTTTACTCCGATCTATATCCTGGCAAGGTCGCCAATGTTGGGGGTTTCACCTCTCTATTATTCTCTACCCTTACTCTGGGGTAAGCAATAGTTATGCTCAAGGTAACTCACCGTAGCCCTGCGGGTCTTCCCTCGATCCTCACGGCGCCACTGCACGCCAGGAGAGTCTCCCAGTCAATCTTAACGGCCTCTTATTAAGAAAGAGTGAGAACACGACTCGATCACATCGACCGTCGTGTGCCCTCCCCAACAATAGGGCTCTACGGTTAAACACAAGATCGCCAACTGGTGTTTAAGGTGGCCAGTAACACCCTCAGTGGACTGGTGTATTCAGTGGTAGCCTTGGCAAGGTCACACTCAAAGATCAGGAATCAGGCAGGTACTTATTGTTATCACTCTATGCTTACAGGTATAGTATAGCCACAAGATCAATGGAGGGGATGATAAAAACACAAAGAGAGTTTTGTATTTTACTTAAAATGTATGAAAGATGTCACAAGGCCACACAATAATCATAAATCAACTGATCCTGACTCGGCCGGTAATTCCCACGGATATTATGCGACCGCTAGAGGGCAACACTCTCCCCCTCCTCATCAAGTGTCAAGAACAGCTGATCGCAATGGCCTCTCCGCGCGAACTTTGCTTGTTTTCTAGATTCACGCGCGCTGTTCCTTTAAATTTTCCAATATTACTAGAAACTCGCACACTCGATATTGGCACAAATAAACCGTATTACTCAGTTACACTGTACTCAGGCTCAAACAGTCTTTTCTACAATCAATGCTATAATGATTCACTGTAATGGCTTTACATTGTTCTTCACTCAACCATATATTATGAAATATTAACCCTGGAGTTTTCAGTACTTTCTCTCGTGGGCGATAACGCAATAATTCACTGTACTCACAAATGATTATTCACTGAATGAACAGACATATATATGGTATATAAATCAATCATCAATACATGGAAAATAAATAGTTTCTGGGCACATAGCCTAACCTCCAAATACTGGCATAATATTATATATAATTTACCACTATATGTTCATATCAAAATCTATAGAAAGATATACACAACACAGTAAATTTATCACTGGTTCCTGGTGCCTGTACACACCAATAATCAACATAAATAATACAAGTACTCTTGATAGTACTGTCTAGCACCCTGGTGCTTTACCGTGACATAGGTGAGACTTGCTCACGACATATAAAATCTTCAGGCTAGATAATATAACCAAATAATATAGCTAACTAAAGGGGAATGGGGAGGGAACTAGAACCACCTACTTCACCCTATCCTCCGATGAGAGTCGAGATGTAGCTCCTGGTCCTCGTGTCGGGAACGCCCCCACACTACACGTCGTCGTGTCCTACCAGAGCCTCTCGTCGTCCCACCGTTTAGCGCGTCGTCTCCGTGCCTCCTCACTGCAGGTCCGTCCTCCTCCTTGACTTCTTGAAGGTTGGAGTCGGACTCCTGGCCGTCGTCTTCTCCCAGCAACGGCTGTCGCCTACGTCTCAGCTACAGTCGTTCGGTTTCCCCAAATAGTCCTCTCTTCCTCAGCTACCCAGTGGCTCTGTCAGCCACTACGCTGTCACGAACTGGTGAATTGCCACAGACGTCAACATACGTCACTGCACGGCTTCACTGCTACTGGCACAGTACCTGACTGGAGCACTTGTTGCTCAAATAACCGTCAATTCCCTCTTCTGGTTCAACACATGAACTAGGGAAGACTTCTCAGAGTACTGGCGGACTTCAGGTGACGCGTAAATCCACGGTAGTGGGAAACAGCTGTCCGACAGATAGGACCACTCGTCGCACGTCCGACCTCTATGACGTGTCGTGTCTTACTGCTGGCGCCAGCCCGGCGCGCTGGCCGGACCCCCTTCCTTCGTGACGTCACTTTTACTATGGGAGGTTTTCATTGGCTCCCGGTGCCACCTTGCTGTCGGTGACCAATCCGGTGCCACTGACGTCACACGGTTTTGGCGGGAGATCAGTGAGGCCAGCGCCATCTTGGCTCCCTAAAGGGCCTAAACCACAGGCCAAGATATTACTATTTCACAAATTTCTCGGCTCTCCGAGAACACTTCACTCTCTCCCATATATCAAATTGTAGCCCGCAACGTAGAGAACGCTTGGGAAAAGCAGACATGACTCTTACTGCAGGCGTGGGAGAATTATAAGGGGGGGAACTCCGTCACAATACGCACAACAGAAAGAAAGGGCAAAACAAATCACCCAGACTGGACCCCTGTTAGCCACTGGACTGTGCCAAATGAGAAAACTCGGTCGGTGGGAAACTGCGCCAAGAAAACTATTTTTTATTTTTTCGCATCCATTCAAAATGTGTGTGCAGTTGGTTGTGTACGTAATGGACTCCTAGGACCTCCAGTGAGAGGCAACCATCTCGGAAAAAATTACCAGAATGCCCTAGGGCTACTGGCTGGGTTAGTACTCAGTAAGCAACCAAGGGTGGCGCACGCACCTTTGGCTCTCAAACACCTGTCTGATGCGGTGTTGAAAGATCGCGCTCTGTCGGTGAAATTCAAACCTTATTGTTTGAAGAACATAAGGGTCATGATATTGGTGAAGCTAGGCACAATAAGGACCTAACACAAAAGTCGGATGCAAGTGATACAGCACCTACTAGGACGATACAGCGAGAGTATCCAATTGTAGCTCTGAGCGCCACCCTTGCCCACCTATGCCATCTCCAATTTATATAGATGATACATAGATGAATCATTTTCTGTATTCAGTGATGATGCATCTGATACAAGTAGCATACATGAACAGTGTTAGCGGCTTCCATGGTGGCGTTTTCCATAGATATTTTCAAGAATAGCTGAATCTCTTCCAGATTGACTGACACTCTTTGAGGCTGGCTAAACCTCATCCAGAATGCCTGAATCTCTTTTAGATTGACGGACAATCTTCAAGGGTGGCTGAATCTCTTCCTGTAGGGGGACCTTACAAAGCGATCTTTTCAAGACTACCTTACAAATTGATCTTTTCCTATAATCTTTTCAATACTATCTTATGCTTTACAAGCTTGGTTACTACATACCACCTACATGTATGTGAGGGTGTACGTGAGTGGGTGTACGTGAGTACATTATTTTGCAAGAACACGAAGAAACAGGAAACAAAAAATCTATCTGTACCTTGGGCGCCTGACAGCTGGGTGGACAGCGCTTTGTATTCGTAGTCCTGAGGTTCCGGGTTCGATCCCCGGTGGAGGCAGAGACAAATGGGCAAAATGTTTCTTTCACCCTGATGCCCCTGTTACCTAGCAGTAAATAGGTACCTGGGAGTTAGACAGCTGCTACGGGCTGCTTCCTGGGGGTGGAGGCCTGGTTGAGGACCGGGCCGCGGGAACGCTAAGCCTGGAAATCATCTCAAGATAACCTGCTGCAATGAGAGCGAAGTCGCGCGATGTACCATGGACTACTTCGTTGATTATTACTCACTTTCGAAGTACTGAGTAGTCACCTATTTGTGCTTGCGGGGGATTGAGCTCTGACTTTTTGGTCCCGTCTCTCACCTGTCAATCAACTGATGAACAGGTTCCTGAGCCTATTGGACTCTATCATATCTACACTTGAAACTGTATATAGAGTCAGCCTCCACCACATCACTGCCTAACGCATTCAATTTGTCAACCACTCTGACACTAAAAAAATTCTTTCTAATATCTCTGTGGCTCATTTGGGCACTCAATTTCCACCTGTGTCCCCTAGTGCTTGTGCCCCTTGTGTTAAATATCCTGTCTTTATTTACCCTGTCAATTCCTCTGAGAATTTTGTGTATAATACAGTGTGTTACTGTGTAAATAGTGTGTGAAACTGTACATATTGTAATTTTTGTGAAATTTTAACAAGTAATATTGCAACAATAAGCATTTATTGTGGACACATTACTGACATGTATCACAGTTCCATGGAACATTATGAACGTTCTACTGTATACATATTGTAAAGGACACAAATATGCATCATATATGATAAAAAACAAATAAAACCGCATTGGGAATACATAGAACTAATAATTGAAAATATATTTGTGGCAACACCCGGTGCTTGAAAGGGGCAAAACGCATTGGAGCAAGCATAGAAAACGACCTGGGACACTGGGCCCAACCCCAGGGCCCAGATGCAAACACAGAAAACACAAAACTGGGAGAAAAAAACATCTAAGCATTCCCAGAGGAACAGGAGAAGGACAGAATGCCCTAGAAGAAAGAACAAAACAGAGAAATGGCAATGGGAGGATAAAACCTCCGTCAAGAGGCGAAAACCCGCCCCCAAAATGCGAGTGCACACTCCCAGGCACATGTAAACAATAAAACTCCAGCGCTGCCCTGTTGGCCAGGCAAGGAAGCGACAAGCAGAAAAGAAAATGGCCACCAAAATAAAAGGAGAGTCAACTGATGCAAGAGACTCAAAAACACGCCAGCAATTGTGGGATAATAAAGAAGACGAGAGAGGGGAAAAAAACGCACAGAAGGTAGAAGGGGTAAACAGCCCCAGAACTGCTAGCGGGCTCTTCCCCCCCCCCCCCCACAGCCCTGGGAACTCGCAACAGAGACCCCAGGGGCAGAGCCATCCTCCACACCCTTCACCCCTGAAGAAAAGACAGAGTCCAGGGGAAAGGCAGCAAAGAAAGGGCCACTGGAAAGACCCAGAAGCATCACCAGGAGGAGCAGGCTCGAATGCCTCCATCCCCAACCCTAACTAGGCAGCCCCCAAAGGCACCCGAATCTCTATCACTAACTAAATCCTGCCCCGTCCCAACCCCGAAACCCGCAGACGGTTCGGAGCTGGGAACAGAGGGAGGGGAGGGAAGGGAGAGAGATAGAAAAGGGCTAGTCAACAATGACTAGCCAAAATGGGGCAAGCCCCGGGGGCATCCAGGTGGGAAACCAACTTAGCATGTTGCAGCAATCTAAACCTAGCATGCAGTGCGGATGCTGCCTGTACTCTAACAGTAATGTCATCAGGAATAGTACTAGAGAACAAGCAGAGAACACGACTCGCAAGACTCCAGGTCAAAGGTGTTGTTGACCCAACAGGCAGCATGATGGAGGCAAAAGTGCTGCCTGTCACCCTGAGACAAGGGCACACAGAAACCTTCAAACCTGCACGAGGTGGGCTGGAACTCAGAAGACGCATCCGTAAGTTTACCAAATCCCGACAGGGTTTTCCAGGGCTTGTAGGCTGACTGCTACGGGAAGCCCGGGCAAGGTGTTGCTAACCGGTTAAGACCCGAAGCTAACAAAGGGGAGATCAAAACATTGAAACCCCTGTGACGTGTACAGTCACAGGGACCTAGCAGAGGGCCACCAAAATATTTTACGTGGAACTATAGCCACACTAGGCAGACCCCCCACCAGGCAAGAAAAACAAAAACTAAAGAAAACCCCCGCAAAATTTCAACGTCCCCATAGGAAACAGTAACCAGCCACCGCATAGGGGGGCAGGCTGCACAACACCTCGATGCCATAACCAGCAAAATACCGCTCCCTATCCAAGGCCAAACGAGGTCCATGAAACCGCAGCTAGCCCTAATGGCGGAGTAAATGTCGAGCAACAAAAAACCCCCCTACTGAAATGGTTTTCCAAACACACCAGGGAAGGGAATCCTAACACTCAAGGGCAGTACTCACAGGGTGCCTAGGGAAGGATGCCTCTAAATGCATGCAGCCCTGGTACAGATGAGGACACCTGGCCACCACACACAACAACAACAACACTGCAGAGATCGCCATGATGGCAAAACACAGCTTTGGAATTCGAGGCCAGAGAAGACATCCGCCCCGGACCACAATGTGGTCTGGGGTGGTCTACATTGTAATTACCTAAGTGTAATTACCTAAGTGTAGTTACAGGATGAGAGCTACGCTCGTGGTGTCCCGTCTTCCCAGCACTCTTTGTCATATAACGCTTTGAAACTACTGACGGTCTTGGCCTCCACCACCTTCTCACTTAACTTGTTCCAACCGTCTACCACTCTATTTGCGAAGGTGAATTTTCTTATATTTCTTCGGCATCTGTGTTTAGCTAGTTTAAATCTATGACCTCTTGTTCTTGAAGTGCCAGGTCTCAGGAAATCTTCCCTGTCGATTTTATCAATTCCTGTTACTATTTTGTATGTAGTGATCATATCACCTCTTTTCCTTCTGTCTTCTAGTTTTGGCATGTTTAATGCTTCTAACCTCTCCTCGTAGCTCTTACCCTTCAGTTCTGGGAGCCACTTAGTAGCATGTCTTTGCACCTTTTCCAGTTTGTTGATGTGCTTCTTAACACTTTCGCGCTTTAGATTAGAGATAACTCGTCACCGTTTTTTCTTACGATTCCGCATAACAGCCTACTTTTCTAGTCCATCGAAAAAATATTTCTATAAATTCCATTTTTTAACCGAAATGGATAGGGATACTCTCAGATTTTTCTCCATGAAATTCCCGTTCTCCCTCACCGAACACATGGCATCAGGATCAGAAGCCTGAAGATGGTGGAGTGAAGAAAAAATGCTCAACTGTTGATCTTCAATCAACATAGACAGGGGTAAGTACACCTATTTGGAATTTTTTATCATCTATAAGAAGTTATATTATATACGTTTTGTAGAGAATTTATTTGCGAATTTTTTGGTACCAGAATGAATATTATATCACATAAACTTCTATGAGTAAAAAAAAAAAACACAAAGTATGTTTGGGGGTGTGGCGGGTGTGGCTCTGGGTGTGGCGGGGGTGTGGCAGTGGGTTCCCTTTAGCCGTTGATATATCCAACACGTGGGAAATATTTGTATGTGTTATGTATATATCTGTGTAGGGAATTTTACTGCGATCACTGTCATACAAATTATAAAATGTTTCAACAAGTATAAACATGACAAACATCAAACGAACGAAAACAATGCGTTCGTTTCTGCCGCGAACGCATACCGAGCGACGTGGTTCTATATTTGGCGCTTCTCTTACACATGCTTTGTACAAATGTTATACATTTCATCTTATAGAAAATTTTATTGCGAACACATTGGTATAAAAAAGAAATACGTACATAGAAAAGTAGGGTCAGGAAACGTATAAATGTATAAACTTTCCAAGCATGATTTCCCCCCTGTGTTTTCGCCAGTGCGCTCGCGGCTAACTACTCTCCACTTCACACACTCTTGCAGGTGGGCGATTACCTATATTAAACATTCATATGCATATGTCCGTGTAGAGAATTTTATTGTGATTCCAATGATACCAAAATTAGCGATGTAGGACAACTGTAGGCTTCGCAACCATTAAGAGAGTGGAAACATTTTGTTGCTGTCTGGCGCTCTCGGCGAGTGATCTGCATAGTTTTTTATTTGGTGTTGATACTCCTTATGCTTGGGCGGCATTTTATAGGTATGCTCTTATAGACAATTTCATTGCGAACACAGTGATACCAAATTTAAATACGTGCGCCTTCAATTATTGTCAGGACAGTCAAAAGAGTGTACACTTTTTCGGTCTTACCGCGTAGGCGCGCGAAGTGCCGAAAGCATCTGGGGTATTGATTTTTTTTGAGCGCCGAGAGCGCGAAAGTGTTAAGATATGGGCACCACACAACAGCTGCATATTCTAGCTTTGGCCTAACAAAAGTCATGAACAATTTCTTTAGTATATCGCCATCCATGTAATTAAATGCAATTCTGAAGTTAGAAAGCATAGCATAGGCTCCTTGCACAATATTCTTTACGTGGTCCTCAGGTGATAGTTTTCTATCTAGAACCACCCCTAGATCTCTTTCTTTATCAGAATTCTTTAAAGATTTCTCACATAATATATAGGTTGTGTGGGGTCTATGTTCTCCTATTCCACATTCCATAACATGACATTTATTAACATTAAATTCCATTTGCCAAGTGGTGCTCCATATACTTATTTCAACCCGTTCTCACACAAGACAGCACATATATGACTTAATGCTTAAAGTCAATATGTTGAATATGAATTAGTAAATATGTGATATATTCCCAGTTACTTTTTTTTCCAAGGCCCAAACTCTTCCTCACGTACCATCTTGCGTCTCACAGTACCCGTCCGTCAACCTAGATAGCAGAATAGTCGTGATTGGTTCAATTATAAGGAAAATTGTACTTTTCAGGTCCCACATGGGTTGTGAAATTTACCTACTATTGTCCATGCTCTTAGAATATTATAGATCAGCTACTTCCTATTGAAGGTTCGTAGTTTTGTTTTGAGAAATATTAGTTGTTCTTAGTAAATTATAATAAGCACTAAAAATTATTACATAGAATAACAGTCCTTCACCAATCAATATTATATACCATAGTTGGTGCTTTACAAATCTTTAAAGGATGTTTTGTAGGAACGCTAACAGAAAACGATGGTTCATTGGAATGTCTATGGGGTAAACTACTCTAAACAGGATGGTATTGTGTCTACTATACCAACTACAGGATCGGTATATTGTCCACTACCACCTGTTAGGTGAGTAAGGGGTGCAATACCATCCACAGGATGGGTATGAGGGTCACATCCACCCAGAGGATGAGTATGGGGATCACATCCACCCCACAGGAAGGGTATGGGGTCCAATACCACCCACAGGATGAGTATGGCGTCCACTACAACCCACAGGATGGGTATGGGGCTCCAACCACCCATAGAATGGGTATGGGGCTCCAACCACCCATAAAATGGGTATGGGGTCCAATAACACCCACTGGATGTGTATATGGCGTCCATTGCCGCGCGTCGAGCTCGAAAACCGCAGCATTCATCTCAAAACCATGCCTATTTCACGCAGATTCCTTAATAAACGTAAAAGTTTTATATGTCACAAGAAAGATAGAAATATAAGCTTCATTCTAAATACCTTACCATGGGCATATTTAAATTTAAACCGAAGATACGTGTACTTTTATAATAGCCGAGCTCCGACCCCGGACAGATCGATCGACCGAGCAACTCTCTCTCAGAACAATGTTTATTTCACGTGAATTTGTTAGTAAACATATATGTTTTATATGTCTCAAGAAAGACAGACATATAAGCTTCACTTTAACCCCTTAACTGCGTTGCCTCCAAATGTGACACCCCCGCAGTGCGCAGGAAATAAATTCTCTGGAAAAAATTCTTTTTTCTTTTTGAAGTGTCAAAAACCCTTCCCTCAGTATGGGTATGCAAAAAAAAAGTCGATATTGTACTTACTTTGGCTGCTATGGGGTCCGGAAGTTGGGGCGTGACGTCATCATTCCCCGTGCGCCCGTGCCGTAAGCTCTCGGGGGCGGTGGGGCGCTCGGGGCGGGGCGCGCGAGTTGCCGCGAATATATTTTCGTTCATTTTTTGCGCACCTTTCCAAATACATTTTCATTGTTTTTATGTGCCAATCCAATGTATAATGAACACGTACACTATATTATCGCAGTACAACATCCGTACTGTCCTAGACACTGTGTTACGTGCATGAAACTTGTGTACACATATGCAGCACATATTTACTATGTATCATGCTAATTTGTGTATATATACAATCTATTTACACACTATACACTGTCACACACTATATACATTCACCATCAACACATTCAGAACACCGCGTAGCAGCTGCTTCGTATGGGCCAATAGCAGCTGCCTCGTATGGGCCAATATCAGCTGCCTCGTATGGGCCAATAGCAGCTGCTTCGTATGGGCCAATAGCAGCTGCCTCGTATGGGCCAATAGCAGCTGCCTCGTATGGGCCAATATCAGCTGCCTCGTATAGGCCAATAGCAGCTGCCCCGCATGGGCCAATAGCAGCTGCCCGCATGGGCCAATAGCAGCTGCCCCGCATGGGCCAATAGCAGCTGCCCCGCATGGGCCAATAGCAGCTGCCCCGCATGGGCCAATAGCAGCTGCCCCGCATGGGCCAATAGCAGCTGCCCCGCATGGGCCAATAGCAGCTGCCCCGCATGGGCCAATAGCAGCTGCCCCGCATGGGCCAATAGCAGCTGCCGCGTATGGGCCAATAGCAGCTGCCTCGTATAGGCAATAGCAGCTGCCTCGTATGGGCCAATAGCAGCTGCCTCGTATGGGCCAATAGCAGCTGCCTCGTATGGGCCAATAGCAGCTGCCGCGTATGGGCCAATAGCAGCTGCCGCGTATGGGCCAATAGCAGCTGCCGCGTATGGGCCAATAGCAGCTGCCGCGTATGGGCCAATAGCAGCTGCCGCGTATGGGCCAATAGCAGCTGCCGCGTATGGGCCAATAGCAGCTGCCTCGTATGGGCCAATAGCAGCTGCCTCGTATGGGCCAATAGCAGCTGCCTCGTATGGGCCAATAGCAGCTGCCTCGTATGGGCCAATAGCAGCTGCCTCGTATGGGCCAATAGCAGCTGCCTCGTATGGGCCATGAACACATTCAGAACACCTTGAGTGAGAGCAGCCACACCCAGCCAGTCTCCCTCACTCCAACATCTTACTCGCCAACATTGCTCCTCCCACCATATTGCTATAGTTCTTATTACACATGTTCTATATACCTATCTACATGTTTTATTTACCAGAACTATGCAAGTAAGCCGGTATTGTGTCCAAACAGTACAGTGGCCACCATACACTGCATGAAAAATCACACAGCAGACGACGCTACGATTACGTCACTTCCCTCACCAAAATAGCTCCTCTCAACATTCTCATGTTGCTGTTCTTACACTATATACACACACTATATATACCCATGTACATATGTGTTGCCCATAGCGAACCACTAAGCTAGTATGGTGAGCAAAACAAGAGTGGCAGCCACACACACAATTGAGGCTACCTCAATTCTCGCCCTCCCTCCCTCATCAAAATTCCTCCTTCCACAATACTACGCACAACGCTAATTATAACCACATTCCTGCTATTATCACAATCCTGGTCACTAATTCCTGTAAATGAATAATTGACCACACGTTTATTTTGAAAAAGAACCTAAGAAATCATTTGAAGATTCCTAGATGAACGAAATAATGCTCTGGTGCTGTGGCTAGCGCTGTGAACATCGTGAACAGCATTGAATCACTGATATTTGAACATTGTACCCAGTCATTATCACACTCAGGCTCTAATATAACACTATCATAGCTAAATAATACAAGTTATATATATATTTTGACATTATTAGGCGATGCTGTGGTCACATGCTGAACAGCAGTGCTGTGCGCTCATGCTGCGAGCGCCAGCCTTGGTTGCTCACACACTACTGAGGCTCCCACACCCGGGAATGTGGACCACGATTTTTTTTAAAGATGGCGTCTGTTTACAAGAGCCCTGAGGAAGCTGATGTGAACCCCATGTAGCCGCGGGAGTTTTGAATGGAACGTGAAAAATACAAATACCCGGAGGCGCGTTGCGCAAACCAGACGTGAGCCTGCAGGCGCGTTGCGCAGTTTAAGGGTTAAACACTTTACTATAGACATATTTAAATTTCTAATGAAGATTATTGTATTTTAAAAATTACGGAGCTCCCACCCCGTACAGACTGAACGACAGAGCAACTCTCTCTCAGATCAATGTTTATTTCACGTAAATTCGTTAATAAACACAAATGTTTTATAAGTCTTAAGCAAGATAGAAATAAGAGCTTCATTTTAAATACATTACAATAGACATATTTATAGCTCAAGTGAAGATACATATGTTTTTATAGTAGCGCTCAGTAGCTTGTCGGGCATGGAGTGCAGACGCCTACGCACTTGCCGATATATTGTATAATTAACAAAGATACGCTAATAAAGCCTAAAATCTTATATGCCTCCAGAAAGACCGATATATGAACATTATTATAATTGCACCAAATGAAATATATCATGTTCGAGAACAAAGATATATCAATTTTAAATTAAGTTTCGACTCTCTCTCGGGTGAGAGAGATGGGGCGACTCTCGCCCCATCTATTGGAGATTCTGTGCATTAAATACCCAAAGCTACTCAAACCCTCCTAGCATTATTTAAGTAATGAAGTAATATGGTATATTTACTCACTATAATGTGGGTGCTGAATGCAGAACATGAGAAAACATATATTTACTCCAAACTAATATAATTTCATTATGAAATAAGTAGCATCAAAGGAAGTCGATGGTCCAAGCAGCAATGTTGTGGAGCGACTTATCCAAGATATATCGTTGTTTGGAAAGTGTTTGTTGGCATATCCAGTTGTCACACTTCTCTGCTCAAATTATCACAAATTTAAATTATAATGTTAACAAGTAGAATACGTATTTTTAATAAAATCTAACATAACTAGCCAGAAAACATTTAACATTAATTAAAAAATATATGTTTCGAAGTTAAATAGACTTCATAGGACAATGGTTTTGTTATATATACTCGTTATTCGTTGACATGCGTTCGCTACTTAAACTACCATGTACTGTACTTATGTAAAATCTCCCATGTCTCTTCGCTCATCTCACCGAACCCTACAGGCTCTGTGATATATTGTTTAATTAATTGAGATTCACAAATAAAGCTAATAATTGTATATGTTATCAAAAAGGCAGAGCTTAGTTTAGTTCATTTATTATGCACTCCATACCCATCCTATGGGCGATAGTGGAGTGTTACAGAGGCACATAATGGGCTCAGGGAATGAGCCCCACAATTCATATAGCCAAGCAAGTTATAATCTTGATAAGCTAGTTACAAAAGTCAATACACATTGTCACATCAACAATGGGCTCGAGACCGACCACAAGTACAGTTTATAATTTAAGCAACTGACATATATGGAGGGCTAGTGTCACAATTGATATGTTTATCCTACACATAACCCCCTCTCCCCCATCCAATGGGCAGCGGTGGATAGGTTACAATCAAGTTTTTTTTTTGCGTTTTATTCAGAGATTAGGTCTTATTAGGTGAGGAAAGATATTCATATTTTAAAGAAGGCTTCTTGGCTGATGCTCTCCATTGATGGAAAATATACAACCTTTTGAAAATCAATATTAGTTTGATCTAGATATTGTAATTAACGAAAGTATTTATGTCATCAGAAAGGTAGAAATATAGGATACATTTAAAATCCTTTGTCATAAATATAACTGAAGTGAAAACGAAGATATATGCGTTTTGATAGTTACTTGATGGCTTGCTCTGAGAGTGTGAAGCCCTGCACACCAGCCAATAAATTGTATAATTAGTTTCCATATATTTTAATTAATCTTAAAAATCTATATGTCAGAAGAAAGGAAGATGTAGTCGTTAATGTGACAACATTTAAAAATATATATCTCTTAAGTTAAATAAATAATACCACCTTATCGCCGGTGTCCGGACACATGAAAATTACCTAGGTATCAGTATCCAGCCAGGCGGGGATCACAGGCTGCACAATACTGATTAATTATATAATGCACTACTTGTGGTCGATCTCGAACCCATTTATGATTTGACGACTTATAGTGAATTTTGTAACTAGCTCATTAAGATTGTATCTTGCTTAGCTAAATGAATTGTGGGGTTCGGTCCATTCATTTTCTTTCTTTATTATGCACCCCATAATACCCATCCTGTGGGCGATGGTGTAAAGGATTACAGAGGCACATAATCGGTTCAGGAACTGAACCCTCTAGTTCGTTTCGCTAAGCAAATAACAATCTTTTGACGCTAGTTACAAAATTATTAATGTACACATACTTATGCATACATGTACATATACATACGTATACATATATAAATACACATACATATTTAATCACCCACACAAATACACACATCAGTAATTTTTTGTGTCACAAGTGATTCAACAAGAGGCTCACAACAGTCACTATACAAGGCACTTTACATCTATGAGGAGTCGCACAGTTACTAGTCTGGCTCCACACCCACCCAACTGGGCGGCAGCTTTACAGTTACCTGGTGTTATTCTTCACCTATATCTTTTTCTGGTTAATCCCTATTTACATTATGCAGTTCAGGTTTCGTCGCCATACTATAGTTTTTAGTTTAGTTAATTTATCACATAATGGGTTCAGGGACTGAACACACAATTTATTTATCTAAGCAAGTTACAATCTTGAGGAGCTAGCCACAAAATTCATAACACATCGTCACATCAATAACATGTGTTCGAGATCGACCACAAGTACAGTTTCTAAATTAAGCAAATGCCATATGTGGAGAGCTAGTGTCACAATTGATATGTTTGTCCTGCACATTTCCACAGTAGTTTGCTTGGGTTTGCTTGGGTACATAGACAAGAGACTGAACTTCAGCACCCACATACAACACATAAAGGGATGCTCTGAGAGAGAGAGAGAGAGAGAGAGGGAGAGTAAAAATATCCACTGAGGTCTGATTAAGTCCTTTTGGGGACCTTAATCATTAGGACGTTCAATGATTAACGCAAAGTGAAGCGTATTCAGATGGTATATTGACAACATTCAGCATATCTCATAATGACCTAGTAGTACTTGGTGCACAAATACCTTTTCCAAAGGAATCGCAAAACATAATTAAACACAACTGTACCGTACAGTGTTATATATTTATTTCAGTTTGAACAATTTTTAACATTAAAGAATAAATCCTTTAATTGGTTGAAATTGGTTTTAATATTCGAAATCTAATTTGTTGATGTTAAATAATATAAGGTTCAAATTTATTAAGATACATACTTTAAAAACTATTTCTATTTGAAATTTAAATAACATTAAAAGAGTACAGAATATAACAAATACCGACTATATAAAAGACCTGATAGTTGCAGCACTTAATTATGCTATTGTAACACATTGAAAGTAATAACATTATTTGATTCAGCAAAGCATTTGGTAAGGTTATAATAATAATAATAATAATAATAATAATAATAATAATAATAATGTATTAATTAAGTATTTTAAATTATAATTTACAACTTGCTAGCGCACAAGAAACAAATCCACGAATCATCATTACATTCTGTAACACCTACACATGATCCATGGTGCCAAATATTGCAACGGTCACAGCATACCATCAGCTTCAAATCATTTGGCTTTCTGCAAATGCAGTACACTTCCATCGAGCATGACCGGATGATTCGTTTTCTTCTCAGTGTCTGAGCTGCAGGGAATGAGATGAGACACTTTCCTTTAAAGTTCTCTTGAAGATGTTGTCTCATTCTGCATATCATACGAGGTTCACCGGATCTACACCACTTGCAAGTGATGCAGCAAACGCCACAGCATATACCCCACTCATACTTGAGTCCTTGTGTCTGCTGACATTCATTATATTGCATATCAGCTTATCATCCTGGCAATTAGCAAGAGCATACAAGATGACTTCAGTAGATTTGGATGGTAATTTATGCCTGGTGTCGTATATGTTAATTTGTCCAGTTACTCCAATGTTGGAAACGGTGGCCCAGTGACAACCATCAACTTGGATAATTTGAATAAATTCACCAATTGTAACTGGCCAGGAGAGGTCCCGCTACAACGCTGGGTCATGAAGGCCTTCTAGGCTTGGCACAGTTTGTTTGATGAGGTCACATGCAGATTTTATATGAAGGTCAGAGAGCTGTACATTTGTTCCAATGTTCATTATCTCGTCATTTGTTAAATAATTTAACATTGTCGAATGTGAAGCACTGTTATCACTCTCCTTATTGTTGCATTGGTGTGAGGAGTGGCAGTGATTGGTTCAGTTTATTTTTTTTTTTTAAATAGGGACATAAATTTGTACTGCAGATACCAGTACAGTTGCACCGTTTCTTTATATATTTTATACTTGGGTTAGCAAGGCGAGACGCTTCTCTTAACGTGATACTGTTGGTATCAAATAGAAATAGTTTTTAAAGTATGTATCTTAATAAATTTGAACCTTATATTATCAACATCAACATATTATATTATTTAACATCAACAAATTAGATTTCGAATGTTAAAACCAATTTCAACCAATTAAAGGATTTATCCTTTTTAAAGGATTTGACACAAAAATCAGTATGAAAATTACCTCGGCTGAGGATATTGAAAAACTTCAAGCTGATATTAATAAAGTTTTCGACTGGGCATCAGAAAATAACATGATGTTTAACAGTGATAAATTCCAGGTACTCAGGTACGGTAAAAATGAGGACCTTAAACATAATACAGAGTACAAAACACAATCAAATGTACCCATAGTATTAAAACAGCATGTAATGGATTTGGGAATAATAATGTCTGACGACCTAACGTTTAAGGAGCATAACCAAGCAAATATTGCGACAGCCAGAAAAATGATAGGATAGATTATGAGAACTTTCAAATCCAGGGATCCCATCACAATGGTTGTACTCTTCAAGTCACTTGTGTTGTCCCGTCTTGAGTACTGCTCAGTACTCACTTCCCCCTTCAGAGCAGGAGAGATTGCTGAAATAGAGGGAATACAGAGAACATATACGGCACGCATAGACGCAATAAAGCACCTAAATTATTGGGATCGTCTCAAAGCCCTCCAAATGTACTCACTAGAAAGAAGACGAGAGAGATATCAAATAATATACACCTGGAAGATACTGGAGGGCCAAGTACCAAATCTACACAGTAAAATAACAACGTACTGGAGTGAACGATATGGAAGAAAATGTAGAATAGAACCAGTGAAGAGCAGAGGTGCCATAGGCACAATCAGAGAACACTGTATAAACATCAGAGGTCGGCGGTTGTTCAACGTCCTCCCAGCAAGCATAAGAAATATTGCCGGAACAACCGGGGACATTTTCAAGAGGAAACTAGATTTATTCCTCCAAGGAGTGCCGGACCAACCGGGCTGTGGTGGGTATGTGGGCCTGCGGGCCGCTCCAAGCAACAGCCTAGTGGACCAAACTCTCACAAGTCAAGCCTGGCCTCGGGCCGGGCTTGGGGAGTAGAAGAACTCCCAGAACCCCATCAACCAGGTATCCTTTAATGTTAAAAATTGTTCAAATTGAAATAAATATATAACACTGTACAGTACAGTTGTGTTTGCCTGCCACAGCCTGCCACAGCCTTGAGAGCACGGAGCCTCTCTCTACATTGGCGACCCAGTCTGGCTAAACATTGCGGTACAGTAGAACCTCAAGACCAAGGTATTTGTATCTGGTAACTAGTCGAGCAGAGAGCCATCATCCAACTGCATTTTGCGATCGGCCCCACCCCGTCTGGGTGGGTGTCGGTTCAGGATCTTTGTTTTCTCTACTGAGATGACTAAGCATAGTTCCTGACATGTGGACAATACAGAGTTCAGAACATTTTGGGTGTTGGTATACCCATTGGTGTGGATCAGTATATCATCCACATAGCTAATGATGTGTTCGCTGGACCTTCTAGTTACAAAGTTTAAAAGTGCACTGATTAACACATTGAACAGAGTAGGACTGAGGACACCTCCCTGTGGAGTGCCAAGTTCAAAAAATCTCGTTACACTCCTATGCCCATGGAACAGTACAGATGACTTCCTGTTGGATAGATAGCCTCTTATCCACCGTAGAAGCCATCCTCCAACATTTATTTTAGCAAGTTCTCTCAGAATGACGTGTGGGTTAGCAATGTCAAAGGCTGACTTAAGATCTAGGAAAGTGGTGTATGACCTATCAGTATGCAGGGTGAGGAATGTGGTAATACAGTGATGTACACTCTTTCCATGCATAAAGCCATATATCTGGGGAGACAACATATTAATAATTTTGTAAAGGAGACGGTTGAGAACCATCCTCTCAAGACACTTATAGAGACAACTAGTGAGGGAGATTGGGCGAAAAGCACTCGGCTGGTGAGGTTTAGGAATGGGAATAATAACACTGTTGGTCCATGACTTAGGAAGCTCCCCAGTTACATAGCTCATATTATACAATTGAAGAAAGGTATTCCCTGGAACTAGCAGAAGCATATGCAGTATGCCGTCAGTAACTCCATCCTCCCCGGGTGATGTAGCTTTGCCTTTATGTAGAGCAGAATCTAGTTTGTATTCAGTAAAAAGCATGTCACAGTCATCCTCTTGATGACGCATGAAGTCAAGGAGCCTTGCCCTATCAGTATATCTATTATTTAATTCATTCTTTGAGGGTAGAGGAAGACTGTCAAAGCTGGAAGTCGTGGCCCAAGCATCAACAAGCTCATTTGCTCTGTGCAGAGGATTAGGGTACGAGATCTCTGCAGCATTTTTTCCTTTGATCTTGTTGATATCCTTCCATGCCCGACTTAGTGGCGTGTGAGAATTGAGACCACGGACAAAAGTTTCCCAGTCTGTCTGCCTCAGCTCCACCATACGTTCCCTGGCCTTAGCCAGAGCCGCTTGAAAGAGCCGAAGCATTTCAGCAGTGCGGGTCCTTCTACAAGCTAGTCCAATTATTCTGGCAGTGCGTTTTAGTGTCTGCAATTTAGAATCATTATAATAAACATAAGTGCTATGACCAGTGTAATTTGGGTTACGTGGCCTGGACGATGGATCAAGTGATTCTATAAACTGGTTGATAGTACCTGTGAGCTCATTGTTAAAATCTTCAACTGATGAAGGCTCAGATGACTGCACCATTCTGACACATGAGCAACAAGATTGTCTCGTTGATCGATGGGCACAGCCAGCCTCTTCCGCTTGAACACTCCACCAGGGAGGATAGAGCTGCCAATGCTTACAGTGGCTAATATGGGCAGATGATCAGACGCCATAACTGGCACTATTGACGAGGCGCACACGGTGTGGGAGACGTTGAAACCGAGACATAGATCAGGAATACCTCCGTAGATATGCGTCGGTTCAAGGTCACCCACAATCTGTGCATCATCGTGACTACCTAATAGTGACACTAGTTGGTTGCCGTTACGATTACTGAACTGCGAATTACCAATATTCCTATGCCTAGCGTTATA
This sequence comes from Procambarus clarkii, assembly GCF_040958095.1. Taxonomy (NCBI): domain Eukaryota; kingdom Metazoa; phylum Arthropoda; class Malacostraca; order Decapoda; family Cambaridae; genus Procambarus; species Procambarus clarkii. Next base: position 46,609,533 of record NC_091154.1, read on the forward strand.
ATCACCTATAATGATGCTAGGCTCAGTCTGAATACAGATAGGAAGGTCAGCATAATTAAAGTTACAAGGAGTCGATTATTTAATACATAGTTGTTTTTCACTTTAACTGGATGATAGAGGGGGAGTCTTTAACGTGATTGGAATACATACATACATACATACATACATACATACATACATACATACATGCATGCGTACATACATTCATACATACATACATACATACATACATACATACATACATACATACATACATACATGCATACATGCATGCATACATGCATACATACATACATACATACATACATACATACATACATGCGTATATAAATACATGCGTATATACATGCGTATATAAATACATACATACATACATTACATACATACATACATACATACATACATACATGCGTACATACATACATCCATCCATCTATCCATACATACATACATACATACATACATACATACATACATACATACATACATGCATACATACATACATACATACATACATACATACATACATGCATACATACATACATACATACATACATACATACATGCATGCGTACATACATACATACATGCATGCGTACATCCATCCATCTATCCATACATACATACATACATACATACATACATGCATGCGTACATACATACATACATACATACATACATGCATGCGTACATACATACATCCATCCATCTATCCATACATACATACATACATACATACATGCATGCATACATACATACATACATACATACATACATACATACATACATGCGTACATACATACATCCATCCATCTATCCATTCATACATGCATACATACATACATACATACATACATACATACATACATACATACATACATGCATGCATGCGTACATACATACATCCATCCATCCATCCATCCATCCATACATACATACATACATACATACATACATACATCCATACACGTCCAGTCAGCATATAGCTATTTCGGGACAAAATCCAATACAGTTTATATTGGTGAGACGCCACTGTGATGAGGAGTTTAAATATCACAGGAACTGTAGGTTAATGTGTGACATAGGTGAGGTTAGATGAGGCATCTACAAGCATCAGCTGGAGGCTGATGGAGTGTTGTGGAGGCTGGTGGTACTATGCCCAGATGTTGAAGGGTGGATTTGACTCTCCCACCCTCCCTCCAACTCCCCCCCCCCCCCCCACACATTGACCGCAGTACGTCTAAGGTTACTTTCCACTCTCGCTTACCAAGGGTATAACCCCCGCCCCTCCCAACACACACACATGCATCAGATTCTTAACTTACAATATTTATGATTTACCAATTTATGTTACTACACTGACTGTCAATTTCACAATATTGTATAAACTTTGATGAATCGCTCGTCTATGGGTCATCCAATAATGTTAGCAGACTTCTAGATGTTACAACTGCTAGGTTTAGGCTCAGCTACAAGTACCTCTGGAAGTTTGTAACATCTGATGATGTAGATTTGACTAAATGTAAACTCTGTCAGCAGAACTATTCGCATACTTTGCGTCATTATATAATGGAATGTGAAAAATCGCGGAATTTAAAGATAACAACATCAATAGTGTCCATGAAATGTGTAAGTACTTCATTCATAATGATGTGCTGCTCGAAATCTTAGCGAAGTATCCAAAATTTGCTTACTGTAGGTAATGCATACACATGACTGTAAAGCTGCCGCCCAGTTGGGTGGGTGTGGAGCACATGACTGTAAAGCTGCCGCCCAGTTGGGTGGGTGTGGAGCACATGACTGTAAAGCTGCCGCCCAGTTGGGTGGGTGTGGAGCACATGACTGTAAAGCAGCCGCACAGTTGGGTGGGTATGGAGCACATGACTGTAAAGCTGCCGCCCAGTTGGGTGGGTGTGGAGCACATGACTGTAAAGCTGCCGCCCAGTTGGGTGGGTGTGGAGCACATGACTGTAAAGCTGCCGCCCAGTAGGGTGGGTGTGGAGCACATGACTGTAAAGCTGCCGCCCAGTTGGGTGGGTGTGGAGCACATGACTGTAAAGCTGCCGCCCAGTTGGGTGGGTGTGGAGCACATGACTGTAAAGCTGCCGCCCAGTTGGGTGGGTGTGGAGCACATGACTGTAAAGCTTCCGCCCAGTTGGGTGGGTGTGCAGCAAGACTAGTAACTGTGTGACTCACCATAGATGTAAAGTGCCTTGTATAGTGACTGTTGTGAGCCTCTTGTTGAAGCACTTGTGACACAAAAGATTACTGATGTGTGTATTTGTGGTGGTGATTAAATATGTATGTGTATGTATATATGTATACGTATGAATATGTACATGTATGCATAAGTATGTGTACATTAATAATTTTGTAACTAGCGTCAAAAGATTGTTATTTGCTTAGCTAAACGAACTAGAGGGTTCAGTTCCTGAACCGATTATGTGCCTCTGTAATCCTTTACACCACCGCCCACGGGATGTGTATTATGGGGTGCATAATAAAGAAAGAAAATGAATGGACCGAACCCCACAATTCATTTAGCTAAGCAAGTTACAATCTTAATGAGCTAGTTACAAAATTCACTATAAGTCGTCACATCATAAATGGGTTCGAGATCGACCACAAGTAGTGCATTACATAAATTTATCAGTATTGTGCAGCCTGTGATCCCCGCCTGGCTGGATACTGATACCTAGGTAATTTTCATGTGTCCGGACACCGGCAATAAGGTGGTATTATTTATTTAACTTAAGATATATATATTTTTAAATGTTGTCACATTAACGGCTACATCTTCCTTTCTTCTGACATATAGATTTTTAAGATTAATTAAAATATATGGAAACTAATTATACAATTTATTGGCTGGTGTGCAGGGCTTCACACGCTCAGAGCAAGCCATCAAGTAACTATCAAAACGCATATATCTTCGTTTTCACTTCAGTTATATTTATGACAAAGGATTTTAAATGTAGCCTATATTTCTACCTTTCAGATGACATAAATACTTTCGTTAATTACAATATCTAGATCAAACTAACATTGATTTTCAAAAGGTTGTATATTTTCCATCAATGGAGAGCATCAGACAAGAAGCCTTCTTTAAAATATGAATATCTTTCCTCACCCAATAAGATCTAATCTCTGAATAAAACGCAAAAAACGACTTGATTGTAACCTATCCACCGCTGCCCATTGGATGGGGGAGAGGGGGTTATGTGTAGGATAAACATAGCAATTGTGACACTAGCCCTCCATATATGTCAGTTGCTTAAATTATAAACTGTACTTGTGGTCGGACTCGAGCCCATTGTTGATGTGACAATGTGTATTGACTTTTGTAACTAGCTTATCAAGATTATAACTTGCTTGGCTATATGAATTGTGGGGCTCATTCCCTGAGCCCATTATGTGCCTCTGTAACACTCCACTATCGTCCATAGGATGGGTATGGAGTGCATAATAAATGAACTAAACTAAGCTCTGCCTTTTTGATAACATATACAATTATAAGCTTTATTTGTGAATCTCAATTAATTAAACAATATATCACAGAGCCTGTAGGGTTCGGTGAGATGAGCGAAGAGACATGGGAGATTTTACATAAGTACAGTACATGGTAGTTTAAGTAGCGAACGCATGTCAACGAATAACGAGTACATATAACAAAACCATTGTCCTATGAAGTCGATTTAACTTCCAAACATATATTTTTTAATTAATGTTAAATGTTTTCTGGCTAGTTATGTTAGATTTTATTAAAAATACGTATTCTACTTGTTAACATTATAATTTAAATTTGTGATAATTTGAGCAGAGAAGTGCGACAACTGGATATGCCAACAAACACTTTCCAAACAACGATATATCTTGGATAAGTCGCTCCACAACATTGCTGCTTGGACCATCGACTTCCTTTGATGCTACTTATTTCATAATGAAATTATATTAGTTTGGAGTAAATATATGTTTTCTCATGTTCTGCATTTAGCACCCACATTATAGTGAGTAAATATACCATATTACTTCATTACTTAAATAATGCTAGGAGGGTTTGAGTAGCTTTGGGTATTTAGTGCACATAATCTCCAATAGATGGGGCGAGAGTCGCCCCATCTCTCTCACCCGAGAGAGAGTCGAAACTTAATTTAAAATTGATATATCTTTGTTCTCGAACATGATATATTTCATTTGGTGCAATTATAATAATGTTCATATATCGGTCTTTCTGGAGGAATATAAGATTTTAGGCTTTATTAGCGTATCTTTGTTAATTATACAATATATCGGCAAGTGCGTAGGCGTCTGCACTCCATGCCCGACAAGCTACTGAGCGCTACTATAAAAACATATGTATCTTCACTTGAGCTATAAATATGTCTATTGTAATGTATTTAAAATGAAGCTCTTATTTCTATCTTGCTTAAGACTTATAAAACATTTGTGTTTATTAACGAATTTACGTGAAATAAACATTGATCTGAGAGAGAGTTGCTCTGTCGTTCAGTCTGTACGGGGTGGGAGCTCCGTAATTTTTAAAATACAATAATCTTCATTAGAAATTTAAATATGTCTATAGTAAAGTGTTTAAAGTGAAGCTTATATGTCTGTCTTTCTTGAGACATATAAAACATATATGTTTACTAACAAATTCACGTGAAATAAACATTGTTCTGAGAGAGAGTTGCTCGGTCGATCGATCTGTCCGGGGTCGGAGCTCGGCTATTATAAAAGTACACGTATCTTCGGTTTAAATTTAAATATGCCCATGGTAAGGTATTTAGAATGAAGCTTATATTTCTATCTTTCTTGTGACATATAAAACTTTTACGTTTATTAAGGAATCTGCGTGAAATAGGCATGGTTCTGAGATGAATGCTGCGGTTTTCGAGCTCGACGCGCGGCAATGGACGCCATATACACATCCAGTGGGTGTTATTGGACCCCATACCCATTTTATGGGTGGTTGGAGCCCCATACCCATTCTATGGGTGGTTGGAGCCCCATACCCATCCTGTGGGTTGTAGTGGACGCCATACTCATCCTGTGGGTGGTATTGGACCCCATACCCTTCCTGTGGGTGGATGTGATCCCCATACTCATCCTCTGGGTGGATGTGACCCTCATACCCATCCTGTGGGTGGTATTGCACCCCTTACTCACCTAACAGGTGGTAGTGGACAATATACCGATCCTGTAGTTGGTATAGTAGACACAATACCATCCTGTTTAGAGTAGTTTACCCCATAGACATTCCAATGAACCATCGTTTTCTGTTAGCATTCCTACAAAACATCCTTTAAAGATTTGTAAAGCACCAACTATGGTATATAATATTGATTGGTGAAGGACTGTTATTCTATGTAATAATTTTTAGTGCTTATTATAATTTACTAAGAACAACTAATATTTCTCAAAACAAAACTACGAACCTTCAATAGGAAGTAGCTGATCTATAATATTCTAAGAGCATGGACAATAGTAGGTAAATTTCACAACCCATGTGGGACCTGAAAAGTACAATTTTCCTTATAATTGAACCAATCACGACTATTCTGCTATCTAGGTTGACGGACGGGTACTGTGAGACGCAAGTTGGTACGTGAGGAAGAGTTTGGGCCTTGGAAAAAAAAGTAACTGGGAATATATCACATATTTACTAATTCATATTCAACATATTGACTTTAAGCATTAAGTCATATATGTGCTGTCTTGTGTGAGAACGGGTTGACTTATTTTGTCCAGGTCTTCTTGAAGGGCATGACAATCATCTAAATTTCTTATCCTTCCTATTATCTTAGCATCATCAGCAAACATGTTCATATAATTCTGTATACCAACTGGTAGATCATTTATGTACACAATAAACATCACTGGTGCAAGAACTGAACCCTGTGGTACTCCACTTGTGACATTTCTCCATTCCGATACATTGCCTCTGATTACTGCCCTCATTTTTCTATCAGTCAGAAAATTTTTCATCCATGATAGAAGCTTACCTGTCACCCCTCCAATATTTTCCAGTTTCCAGAACAACCTCTTATGTGGAACTCTGTCGAAAGCCTTTTTTAGGTCCAGATTGATGCAGTCAACCCAACCATCTCTTTCCTGTAATATCTCTGTGGCTCGATCATAGAAACTGAGTAAATTCGATACACAGGATCTTCCAGATCGAAAACCATACTGTCTGTCTGATATTATATCATTTCTCTCCAGGTGTTCTACCCATTTAGTTTTGATTAGTTTTTCCAATACTTTCACTATTACACTTGTCAATGATACAGGTCTATAATTGAGGGGGTCTTCCCTGCTGCCACTTTTGTAGATTGGAACTATGTTAGCCTGTTTCCACACGTCTGCTACGATTCCTGTACACAGGGATGCCTGAAAGATCAGGTGAAGTGGAATGCTGAGCTCAGATGCACATTCTCTCAGAACCCATGGTGAAACTCCATCTGGGCCAGCTGCTTTGTTCTTACCGAGCTCCTTTAGCATATTTTCCACTTCATCTCTAGACACCTCTATCCGCTCTATGTTGTTCTCTGGAATTCTTATTGTGTCTGGTTCTCTGAAGATTTCATTTTGTACAAACACACTTTGGAACTTTTCATTTAATGTTTCACACATTTCCTTTTCATTTTCCGTGAATCTGTTTCCCATTTTCAACCTCTGGATATTATCCTTTACCTGCAATTTGTTGTTTATGAATTTGTAGAATAGGCCCGGTTCTGTTTTACATTTATCCGCTATCCCTTTTTCAAAATTTCTTTCTGCCTCTCTCCTTACTGCTGTATAGTTGTTTCTCGCATCTTTGTATCGCTGGTATGTTTGGGGGTTTGGCCTCTTCCTATACTGATTCCATTTTTGTGTCTTTTGGTCTCTTGCCCTCTCACAATTTCTGTCGAACCAATCCTGTTTTCTGGCCCTGCATCTCTGTTTTGGTATAAATTTTGTTGTGCCTTTATCATATATTTCACAAAACTTGACATACATCTCATTGACTTCCTTGCCTAGCATCAAGTCTGTCCAATTATACTCACTAAAAAAATTTCTAAGGTCACCATAATGTCCTCTCCTGAAGTCTGGTTTTTCAACTGCTTCAACCTCCTTATTTTCTTCCAGCTTATAATGCATTGCATACTTTATTCCCAAAAAGACATGGTCACTTTTACCCAAGGGAGGAAGGTACTGAATGTCAAATATCTCTTCCTCCTTCCTGGTAAATATCAAATCTAGCATGGAGGGAACGTCCCCTTCCCTCATCCTCGTAGCTTGTTTAACATGTTGATACAAGAATGTTTCCAGGATGAGGTCTGCAAATTTACAGGTCCAAAAATCTTCTGTTTTAGCTTCATATGCTTCCCAGTCTATGGATTTCAAGTTGAAGTCACAGACTATCAACAGTCGTCATCTATCGTTATCCGCTCTCGCTATAATCTCTCTCATTATTGTTATAAGACCTTCACGTTTACTATCTAGCTCCTCCTTTGACCATGTGCTGCTTGGCGGTGGACTATATGCATTTATTATCATTAGTTTATCATCCTCATGGCAGATCTCTAGTGCTATTATGTCAACTTCTTGTGGATTGGCAGTCATTATTTCGTTCACCTCTAGGTGTTCTTTTACCAGCACAGCAACGCCACCGCCTTTCCTAATTTTTCTGTCCCGTCTCCAAATTGAGTAGCCCCTTGGGAATATGACCTCATTTAAAATTACATCTTCAAGTTTTGTCTCCGTGAGTGCAACAATGTCTGGTGTCTGCAGCTGTATTACATCACTTAACTCCAGTATCTTCGATCTCACTCCATCTATGTTGGTGTATGCAATCTTCAGGAACTTGTTCCCCCTCTCTCAATTGATTTTGTTGTTTTGCCTTTATGTACCACTTTACTGGTTTGCCTACCCCTATCACTTTGTAGAAAAAAGAATTTATTTCTTCTTCATTCCTGCTCTCATTTAAATGTTTTGCCTCGGCGAGGTTCAGTTTCAGCTTCTCTCTATCTTCTTTTGAAAGATCTCGTCTTAACGACCACACTTTCCCATCCTCATCACTTTGCAATTTTCTAGCATTCCTTAGTACTTCTTCCATCTGTTTGGCACCGTTTAGGGTGATCCTCAAAGGTCGATCTTTCCCTTTTACGTACTTGCCTATTCTCCTGTAGTCGCACACATTCTCTATGGTTGTAAGACCTTCCACGAGGCCAACAATTTTATCTACTACTTTAGCTTCTTCTACAGCTCTTTCTGACCTAGATGTTATCGCCTTTTCTTTGCAGCCGAAAATGATCAGGGACTTACTCCGATCAACTGTGTTTTGTACCAACTTCGGGTTAGATGCCAATTCTTTTCTCACTTCCAGCCTAATGTTTGTTTTATCTTGGTTGCTGCAGTGTTTGACTTCCTTTACTGCTTCTTCTATTTTTTCCTTCTTCTTGGCCACTTGTGCATAAGTGAGTTGCATATCTTTCTTGCACTGTTCTATTCCCTGTGTAACTTCCTCCATCTGTGCTGACAAAAGCTGTTTCTCCTGTTGAATTTCCTTGCCTAACCTATTGTAGTCATTTATGTTTAAATTAACTTTAACTTCTTCCAAAGCTATTTTTAAGAGTTTATTTTCTTCTTCCATGGCTTTGCAATTTGTTTCCAATTGATTCTTATCCTTGCGCAAGTCTTTCACTAAACCCTCAAGACATAAAACTTTGCTATTCAAATGGTCATTACTTTCTTTCAATTTACTAATTATTTCTATATGAGAGTTCACTATAGTATCTAAATTTACCAACTTGTTATGTAGACTGCTAATATCAATGCTTTCTTCATTGAATCCCTCAAAATCAAGCTCTGTTTTGTTTTTCCCCTTGCCAGTGGCCATCTTGAATGTTCTTCTCTGCACTGTAAACACTAGGGCAACTTTTTCTCATCCGATTTTTCACTTCCCTTAGCACTTTCCTGTTATCTCACCTATTTTTCAAGAGCACTATACCTTTATGTTCTCTGGGACACCACTCACTACCATCAACCTGTACTACAATACTTAGGATTGTTGACATATGCTGGAGCTCCTCTGCTGCAAGTGTTGACCCTAGGGGTGTCACCTTTTTTCACACCTTTCACCTTTTCACCTTTCACAAAGGGTCACACCTTTGTGTGTGTGTGGGGGGGGGAATAGTAGTAGTTAGAAACAGTTGATTGACAGTTGAGAGGCGGGCCGAAAGAGCAGAGCTCAACCCCCGCAAACACAACTAGGTGAATACAACTAAGTGAATACATTAGCTAACGAATTGAAGTGCTAGATAGCCGGGGAGGGGAGGGTTGCACGGACCGAGCTGCACGGCAATAGAGTGTGACGTTTGCTTGTTTCCTTAGGGACTGGAGGGAGTTCTGCCTCTATTTTCAGTTTTTCGTTGTACTTTTCTTATTATGTGGGAGTTTGTTTTATGCCTACCTTTGTGGGTGCCTAACCCTGGTTGATAGCAGCTAAGGAAAACCCCTAACCACAGGGAGGGTTTTCCAGGGCCATCACTCCCTGAAACCTCCCAGAGGGGGCCGGGTTCTGGCTTATGGTCCCTGCTAGGCTGAACTCCACAGACTAATGCCCAGGTCTAATATATCACACATTAGCCCGATAGCGTCACGCAGCCGAAGGGGCTCCCCACAGAAAAACCCAGCATTGAATGTAATTAAACACCAGTTTCTGGGTGAGCCCCAAAGGCTCCCAAAAGCTATCCACATTGATATAGTGTTATATTATTTGGGGTCATCAGTCACAGAGTTCTTGTTGCCTACAGGGGACCAGAGCCAGAAACTGGCCCCCCCTAAGAGAGGCACAGGGAGCAATGGCTCATGAACACTTTACCTTTAAAGTACATCATCTTGCTATCGATCAGGGAAGGTACCCAGAAAGGTAGGTGAATCAAAATAGACTACTACCTAGTTGAAAATGCAACTGACGCACTCAAATTATCAAAAAGAATTCTGAGACTCAAAGAAACAAACAGGCAAAAAATCTTTCAACTAACCCTCTGCTCATTAGCTCTACCTCCACACTTGGGGAGAGGGGGGGGGGAAAGAGTTGAGCTGGCCTGGATGGGCTGGGCCGCAATCAGCCAGTCCTTGAATGATAAAAGTCGGCAACTGGAGGGAGGAAGGGTGTCAAGGAGCCTCTGGGGCTTACTCAGAAACTGGTATTTCATTACATTCAATGATGGTTTTTTGTGAGGAGCCCAGTTGGCTCCCTAAAGCTATCTCCCCACCGAGAAGGAAAAAACAGGGACACACCAGGGAGGTGGCAACACCGCAGGCATCAATCTGAGCAAAAGACCATCGGTCACTACAGATACCCCAAGGCAACACAAGGCCACAGAGGAACCAGGGACAGTTACCTGATACCTGACAGCCAAGACCCTGTTAGACCTCCAAAACCCCCATGCCCAAATATTGTCCCACAACATATAACCAAACCCAGGTGAGAGAGCAGCATACTGTAACCCCGCAATTATCCAGGATTCAAACATCCGGAAAACGCCCTTATACGGCCATAATCGTGATCGGATAAAGTTATCACAATATCCGGCCAAAATGGCCACAGGAACAGGATAAAAGCTGGTTTGGCCGGATGAATATTCGGCCATATCGTATTAATCCCATATGTGGCTCTATACGCATAGTGGAGGAGGGGGTGGGGTGGGTGGGTGGTGTTGGGAGGGTGGGAGGGGTGCGTCGGAAGGGACCACCTGGGTACAGGAATTACATTAATTTTAGAACACTTAATCATAGCCAAAAACAAATGAAATAAGTACTAGTAATTATGTATTAACAAATAAATAAGTTTCCTAAAAGTAATGTGCACAGGCTGAAGTTTCCTTACAAAATATTGAGTTTTTTTTCCTCCTGGCGGCCTACATAACGTGCTATAGCTGCCCCACCCCAAGTGGACCCATCTAACAAGGGTCAACCCATGTGCGTCCGTCCCTCGTGTTATACACAGTACTGTGCTATTAGTGAAATATTTTTTTAAATAACTTTTTTATTTTCATAGTAACTTTGAACATTTTTGGCCAAGATTATGTCTGGTAGCAGCATCAATCGTTCTGGAGGTGTTAAGAGGAAGAAAGTTGTCCTAACAATTAAAGACAAGTTACTGTTATACACCTCAACCAGTGCGGCCTCACAGTGTTGCGCCATTAGTGAAATATTTTTTTAAATAACTTTTTTATTTTCATAGTAACTTTGAACATTTTTGGCCAAGACTATGTCTGGTAGCAGCATCAATCATTCTGGAAGTGTTAAGAGGAAGAAGATTGTCCTAGCAATTAAAGACAAGTTATGTTGTTCAACCAGTGAGGCATCACAGGCAGCCAAATGCCTTCAACAAGTGAGGCGTCACAGGCAAGCCAAGCGCCTTCAACAAGCGAGGCGCATGCAAGCACCTTCAACAAGCGAGGCTGTTGAACCTTCCTGGCACACAGGTGCAGGATGGTACCATTACACTGTAACTAGTTTACATTACTAGTGCAAACACTAGTAATGCCAACATCCTTCTCCAGTCTGGCACCCATGTTGTAGATTTTAAACTCATTACTCGTTACCAGTGCAAGTGGTGGATGATGTCTCCATGGATCATACTGTTTGTACTCTCACACCAAGAGAACATGGATCTCAACCAGAGGTGCAAGCGCCACACCTCAGTCCTACTGACTTCCCTGACTCTGTGGTTCAGCTTTTGGAAATTTTGAACAGGAATAGAGCCGTTGTTGCTCTACCAGGAGAAAAGTTAGGTCTCACGCCTCTTATTATACATAAAATTCCCCTTGATCAAGGAACTACGCCTATTTATGTACCAGCATATCGTTTACCCCATTCTCAGAGAGCAGAAGCTGATAGACGCATAAGGGAAATGTTACAGAGTGACGTAATTGAGTTCAGTAATTCGCCATGGAACGCCCCATTGATTATTGTACCAAAGCGAAATGGTACTTGGAGACCTGTAATTGATTATCAGAAGCTTAACAGAGTAACTATACCTGATCGTTTCCCACTTCCAGTCCTAAATGATTTGTTGCAAAGTATAGGTCGGAACAAAGTATTCTCAACGTTAGATTTGCTGCAGGGATTCTGGCAAATCCCCCTTGATGGATGATGTGCAGAATACCCCATTCAAGAGCAGAGGTGCAACAGGTACTCTGAGAGAGAACTCTATCAACATCAGAGGCCCGAGACTGTTCAACACGCTTCCGCTACACATAAGGGGCATAACTGGCAGACCCCTCACAGTGTTCAAGAGAGAACTTGACACACACCTCCAAAGGATACCTGATCAACCAGGCTGTGACTCATACGTCAGGCTGCGAGCAGCCGCTGTCCAACAGCCTGGTTGATCAGTCCAGCAACCAGGAGGCCTGGTCAACGACCGGGCTGCCGGGACGTTAAATCCCGGAAGCACCTCAAAGTAACCTCAAGGTAGGTAAGGTTGATGAGGAAAGTAATCAATTAACAGCCTTTAGTACTCCCAATGGTCATTTTCATTTCAAAAGAATGCCATTTGGGTTGCGAAGTAATCCAATAACCTTTTCACGGCTCATAACGAATCTATTTCGTAGATTGATAGGAAGTACTCTTCTAGTTTACCTTGATGATCTTATAATCATGTCGAAAGATGTTCAGACTCATTTTCAGAATCTTGAGAAAGTACTACTTGCAAAGCTCGAAGAAGCTAATTTAAAAATAAAACTTGCAAAATGTTCATTTTGCAAATGTTCATTGACGTACGAATGTCATGGGCACTGGGATAGACCACAGGCTGGCTAGCCTTAACCCTTAAATTGTGCATCGCATCATATGATGCTTTGACCGACTTGCAGTAAATTGCGCATCGCATCATATGATGCTTTGGAGTACTACGCAAGATTTAAACGGCCCGTGGATACACGGAGTTCACCACACCTTCATCAGGGCTCTTGTAAACAGATGCCATTTAAAAAAAAAATCGTGGGCCAAATTCCCGGGTGTTAGGGGCCTCAGTATTGAATGAGCTACTAAGCCTGATGCACGCTGCATGAGCTCACAGCACTGCTGTTCAAAAATAAGCCTAGTCACCCATGCTTTTTTATTAGCCTTCCACATCACACACAAATGGGTTTTCTGCACTTTATACAGTACAACCTCGATTCAACATACCCCGATTCAACGAATCTCCGGCTAGTTCGCACACTTTTCAGGCCGAATTTACTCACCCGGTTCGACGAACAATGGTTCGCCGAAGCGGGGGATGTTCGGATTTGCTTACGATGTCCAGACAGAATTCACAGACTGGTGGAAAACTTTCCCATTCCATCACAGATTACAATTAATAATTCCCTCATATGACAAGTTCGATCACACAAGTGAACCGCACAAGTGGACCGCACAAGTGGTCCACAAGCTTACAATGTTGGGACAGAGTTCACAGAGTGGTGGAAAACTTTCTCATTCTATCACAGATTACAATTAATAATCCCCTCATATGACAAGTTTGATCACACAATTGGACCACACAAGTGGACCGCACAAGTGGACCGCACAAGTGAGTCCACAAACTTACAATGTTGGGACAGAGTTCACAGAGTGGTGGAAAACTTTCTCATTCTATCACAGATTACAATTAATAATCCCCTCATATGACAAGTTTGATCACACAATTGGACCGCACAAGTGGACCGCACAAGTAGACCGTACAAGTGAGTCCACAAACTTACGATGTTGCAAAGTTCACAGAGTTGTGGAAAACTGTCTCATTCTATCACAGTTTAAAATTAATAATTCCTTCATAAGACTAGTTGCATCACACAATTAAGTGGACCACACAACAAGTGAACCATATGAACCAAACACCAGCCAGAATGGTCCACACAACAAGTCAACCACATGAACCAGATACCAGCCAGAGTGGTCCACACAAATGAACGATCGAGTTTCCATAATTTTCGTTCACTGATTTGTGGCAGACGTATCTTTGTAAATTAATTTAAAGGCTGAAGCGTGATTAGCTAGCTACATGTCGTAAAATCTCCTTATAGACATTTTCTGTGATAAAACAAGGTGAGTGAGGGTGGACAGATAAGGGAATACTGTTCTATAAACCTCACTTGGTTTTCCTTCGTCTGTGTCGTTATAGTTCAGTGACCCATGACTTTGAAAGTTTCAGACTAATAAATCATTTCTAAAACCAATGCTTTAATAGCTTTTTATTATCCTAATTAAACTAAACTAAATAAAACCGAAAATATACTGTAATATGATAGACATCTGCTATTTGAGAAATTATTTGTTATTGGAACAACTCCAGCGTGAGCGAGTGGACGGGTCTAATCCCTGTACACACAGCACCATGCGTTTCTCGTTTCAATTCGTCGCCACAGTTCAGTGACTACGGCTTCGAAATAATAAAATTAATAAATCAGTTCTAAAATAAGTTTTTTATATCTCTTATTATCCTAATAATGTTACTAATCTAAATATATAACCTAAAAATATATAATATGATGTAAATCCAATATTTGAGATAAATTTATGTTACTGGATCTGGCTTAAACATCAGCCTACTGGAGGGTGTATAGACCTAGTCTGCGTTTATACAGTAGGCACCCAGTGCCGTTAGCTTTGTCTGCGTGCGAGTGACGTGTTTGTCCGCCGGTGAAAGAATAATCGTGGAATTTACCATTTTTTTTACTACAGCTTTATTAATATACAACAAGATGTCTCAAGGGCTTGCTAATCATGCTGTATCTGCAAAGAGGATGAGAAGTTTTTTATCCATTGAGCAGAAATTAGACATGATAGAGAAACATGAACGTGGCTACTCTGTTACTAGGCTGGCAGCAGAATTTAATGTCGGGAAAAGTACGGTGTGTGATATCAAGAGACAGAAAGATGACATTAGGAAGTTTCTTGCTTCGAGTGATAGTGGTGCATTAAATAAAAGGAAAACAATAAAAGGTTCTGCAAATACGAATTTGGACGAAGCTGTGTATAAATGGTTTAACCAGGAGCGCTCTGTGGGGATACCACTTGGCGGCGACGCCATTAAGACAGCAGGCGATAAATTTGCACAAAAGATGAACATTCCAGATTTTCGAGCAAGTGAAGGATGGTTGCAAAGATTTAAGAATAGACCAGGAACAGGAAAATTTGTGGAGAATCATTAAGTGCAGATACGGATTCAGTCGAGCCATTTAAGCGTAAATTAAATGATTACATAATAACAAATGATCTATGGCGTTTTCAGGTATACAATGCCGATGAAACAGGCTTTAATTGGAAATGCTTGCAGAACAACACTTTGGCATCTAGGCTAGATGAGTGTGTTCCTGGCCGTAAGGTAAACAAAGAAAAAGTTTCTGCCATGCTATGTGCAAATGCAGACGAAAGTCACAGAACAAAGTCTTCCATTGTGGGGAAGTCAAAAAACCCACGTGCTTTGAAAAATTTAATGAACAAGCTACCTGTGGTCTACTACAGCTCTAAAACAGCTTGGTTTACTGGAGATATTTTTGTAGACTGGTTCAAAAATCATTTTTGCAGAGAAGTTAGAGATTTTCAGATAAAGAAGTGTGGAGTGAGACGGAATGATGTCAAGGCATTACTCTTGGTTGACAATGCCCCAGCTCATGTAGGGCTCGACAAATTAACGTCACATGATGGACGCATCAAATGTATGGCCTTGCCTCCCAATACCACCTCTCTGATCCAGCCAATGGATATGGGTGTTATATATGCAATGAAAAGGCTCTACAAACGAGCAATGAATAAAGAAATCATGGTGGTGTTTGAGTCAGATGAAGACAAAAGACAAGGAACCGATTCGCGAGGTCAAGCAACACTGGAACGTTACAAAAAATACTCAATTAACACTTTCTGCTGATGAGGACTCCGCCCGGAGTCCTGTTTCGCCTCACCGCTTCCGCATGGTGGACATAAATTTATGTCCTCTTTTAAAATATTTGTATAAAATTCAATTTTAATCCGATTTACTTTGGGTTTGTTTCAAACTGCGCGCCATGAGGCTCTCTTTCTCACCACTAGGCTGCATGGTACAATAAGTTCATGAAAGGTGTGGACCACTTCGATCAAATGGTATTACCATTTTACCCGGAAAACTCACAAGTGGACCTAAAAGATAACGTTTTATTTCCTGCAAATGGCTTTGCATAATGCCTTTGTTTTGTACAAATACAACACAACTGATCAAAAAAAGCTAACATTGCTACAGTTCCACGAGGTGACAAATTGGGCCCTATTGTGCTGGGACCCGGAAGATTGGCCTCAAACAGCAACAGTATCTCAACACTTGCGGCACGCTCCAGACATAAATGATGACACAGGTCCTGCCTATGCTGACGCCATGCAAACTCCTGGACCATCTGGTGTGTGGCAGCCCTTGTTCACTTCAACACCTCAAGCTGAAGCAGCAACCGAATCAGAACCCGAGATGTCTGGCACACTGCCATTTGACGAGACGGTTTTGTCAGATAACTCTGACTCAAATGTTGAACCTCCAGCGATTCAGTTGATTCTGAAAATCGCATGAACTACAAACTGAAACGAGTATTTTGATACCAGAATGAACACTGTATCACATAAACTGCCATAAGTAGACTCGAACCTTCATAGATTTTTTTTTGGGTGTAGCGTGTGGCTGCATGAGTGTCCCAAACGGGTTGCAGATGGGTGACTTTAGCCGTTTATACTGGTAATGTATTTTGTATTTTGATACCAGAATGAACACTGTATCACATAAACTGCCATAAGTAGACTCGAACCTTCATAGATTTTTTTTGGGGTGTAGCGTGTGTCTGCATGAGTGT
Source organism: Procambarus clarkii (assembly GCF_040958095.1). Classification (NCBI taxonomy): domain Eukaryota; kingdom Metazoa; phylum Arthropoda; class Malacostraca; order Decapoda; family Cambaridae; genus Procambarus; species Procambarus clarkii. Next base: position 46,626,380 of record NC_091154.1, read on the forward strand.
CCCAAACGGGTTGCAGGTGGGTGACTTTAGCCATTTATGCTGGTAATGCTTCCCCCATATCATGTATTATATGCATATGTCTGTTTAGGGAATTTTATTCCGATCAATGTACAACCAAAAATAACTGTGTGCAACAAGTATAAACTTGACAAACATAGCAAAAGTAAAAACATTTCGTGTGTGTTTGACGCTCACTGATATGTTCCAGCGTTGTTTTATATTTGGCGCTATTCTATCTTACGCTTTGTTGATCTTTTTTACCTAACGGGCTCATAGAACATTCTATTGCGAACACATTGACACAAAAATGAATGACGTACATAGAATAATAATGTCAGGAGAGTGAAATAAGTATAAACTTTCAAAGCGCCGTATCGCACATGTGTCGTCCCGTCACCGATACCGGGTAACAGTTCCGCCACTTCCCACACTCTTGCGGGTGGGCCGCGACCATTATTCTACGTTTATATTCATATCACCGTGTTGGGAATTTCATTGCGAGTCCATTGATACCAAAATTAACGCTGTAGGACAAGTGTGGAGGTGATAACAATCCCAAGAGTAAAAACATTTTGTTGCTGTTGGGCGCTCACGGCGAGTCATCTTCGTAGTTATTTATTTGGTGCTGGTATCCCTATACGTTTCGTGACTTTTTTTACTGATGTTCTTCTAGAGAATTTTATTGCGAACACGTTGGTACCAAAATGAAATACGTAGCTCGAGAACTAAGGTCAGGAGAGTAAAAAGAGTATACACATTTCTGTTTTTACGCTTACGCGGCAAAAACGCCGCGCGCACATACCGCTTTTTTTTTACCATCCCAGGGGGCGCGAAAGTGTTAAGGAAGGCATTTACAACTGGGCTAAAGTTTGGGATGAAGTTTAAGAGTCAACATTAAGAAATTGTTGGAAAAAACTCCTGTTGCTTGATCATGCTGATGAAGTGACTGAGGAAGAAATGGATTTTGAAGGATTTTCAAATGATATTTATCAAGAACTGCGTGCCGCTGGTGAGGTGGAGTTGACGCTGAACGATGTGGAGGAGTGGTTAGATATTGATGCAGTCGATCCACCCATTGGTCATTTAAGAGATGATGAGATTATACAAAATATTACTGGCACTGTTGACGACGACGGAGAGGAAGATGAGGATGAGAATGATAGCAGTTTACAATCTGCTACGTGTGCTGACGCATTGTTCTATGTTGAAAAACTCCTTGATATTGTTTCACAAGCTGACAATCCAGAGCTACCAGGCTTTTATCAACACCTAAGGACGATGAAAGATATTTGTCTCAAGGACATGACAAAAAGAAGGAAACAAATGAAAATGAGTCAATATTTTTCACGAACTAGCAGCAAATCAACCAGCACAGCCGTACCCAGCACCAGCACAGCCGTTCCCAGCACCAGCACAGCCGTACCCAGCACCAGCACAGCCGTACCCAGCACTAGCACAGCCGTACCCAGCACCAGCACAGCCGTACCCAGCACCAGCACAGCCGTACCCAGCACCAGCACAGCCGTACCCAGCACCAGCACAGCCATACCCAGCACCAGCACAGCCGTACCCAGCACCAGCACAGCCATACCCAGCACCAGCACAGCCGTACCCAGCACCAGCACAGCCGTACCCAGCACCAGCACAAAAGCAGCTGAAGCCAACACAGCAGCAGCAAGCATCAGCAAAGCTGATGCAAACATCTAAAAACATTGTGTGTGAAGTGAACAATTAGAATAAGTGTTAAATTTAAGTGTGTACATAGTGTTAAAATTAAAGTTGCAATAATTCTAATGTACAATAGTTTTCAAGAACTGTATTGTAGTACTAAACATACAGCAAAACAACTTTTAATAATACAGTGCTAACGGCTTAATGCACTGCAGTACCTATTTACTGTAGAGCATTCACAACTTCACAAAACTTCAAGATGGACCTAACTCCAACATTTAGGTAAATACATGAATTACAGTATTTTTAGTAGAGTAGTAAAATATAGGTACAGTAAGTAATATGATACAATGCATTTTTATTGTGTACAAGAAAAAAAAAGACACTGACGCAAACGCCTCTAGAAGGTCACCTCTTGCAACGAATCCAATGCTCCAACGAACTGGGGGTGGTCCCATATAGTACGTTGAATCGAGGTTGTACTGTACTGTTTGAAAATCCTTGGATTTTCAGAATGATACACTAGCAAGGGTTTAATTTTCAAATCGCCACTCGCATTTGAACACAGCACAAGCGTAAACCTATCTTTCATAGGCTTGTGTCCGGGCAAGGATTTTTCCTCCTTGGTAATGTATGTCCTCTTAGGCATTCTTTTCCATAACAGTCCTGTTTCGTCACAATTAAACACTTGTTGCGGTAGGTATCCCTCAGCCTCTGCAAACTCTTTAAATTCCTCAATAAATCATCCAGCAGGCTGGTTTGTCTGAGCTGGCTGCCTCCCAATGCCTTGTAACACTATGGATACCACTTCTTCTAAATTTTTCAAACCAGCCCCTGCTTGCCTTAACCCTTAAAGTGCGCATCACGTCATATGACGTGCTGGACGTTGTACCAGTAAACTGCGCATCACGTCATACGATGTGTTGGAGTACTACGCAAGATTTAAACAGCCCGTGGATACACGGGGTTCACCAAACCTTCATCAGGGCTCTTGTAAACAGACGCCATTTTTTAAAAAAATCGTGGGCCAAACTCCCAGGTGTTATTGGCCTCAGTATTGAGTGAGCAACCAAGCCTGACGCACGCAGCATGAGCTAACAGCACTGCTGTTCACCTTGTGACCACAGCATCGCCTAAAAATGCCAAATTATACTTGTTCATGCTATTATGTAGCGATGATATTATTACAGAAGACCCCTGACTGTGATAAAACTGATCAGGGTTCTGATAATAGCAGGATTGTGGTGATATTTAGCGCTGTGCGCCATGGAAGGAGGTGTAATGCTGTAGGAGGGAGGGTGGTGGCGATGTCTTTTGACTGTGTGTGGCCACCTTTTATTGACTGCACTCAGCATACCAGCTTAGTGGTTCGCTATGGTGAACACATATGTAGATACTTATATATAACGTGTGTATAGAGGGTATAAAAACAGCAAGAGAAGGTTTGGAGCCGCCATTTTGGTGAGAGCGGTGGCGTCGTCTGCACAACGCCACCATGCAGACGACGGTGTTGTTTACTGGTTACCACGATGGTCTTTGGGCACCATACCAGTTAATTTGTACAAGTATGATGAATAAAACAGGTAGATATTTATATATAATGTGTGTATATAGCGTAATAACACCACACAGTATTGATGGAGGAGAAATATTAGTGCGTCTGGCCTTGAGGGCGGCCGCCGATCAGCTGACTGTGTGAGTAGCCACATCTCTGTGCCTTTACTCACCATACAAGCGTAGATGTACAGTTATGGTGAACAAAACATGTAGATACTTATATATAAAACGTCTGTATAGAAGATATATAGCGTAATAACACCACACAGTATTGTTGGAGGAGAAATATTAGTGCGTCTGACCTTGAGGGCAGCCGCCGATCAGCTGACTGTGTGAGTAGCCACATCTCTGTGCCTTTACTCACCATACAAGCTTAGATGAACAGTTATGGTGAACAAAACATGTAGATACTTATATATAACGTCTGTATATAAGATATATAGCATAATAACACCACACAGTATTGTTGGAGGAGAAATATTAGTGCAGTCTGACCTTGAGGGCGGCCGCCGATCAGCTGACTGTGTGAGTAGCCACATCTCTGTGCCTTTACTCACCATACAAGCTTAGATGTACAGTTATGGTGAACAAAACATGTAGATACTTATATATAACGTCTGTATATAGTGAATTATAGCAAAAACATTATTGTGGGAGGAGAATGAGGGTGAGTCAGATGACTGGAGGTAGGGCGGGAGTGGCTGGCTGGTACACGGCGGTCACTCCTCATTACTTTTTGACTCATAATAGCTACTTAGTGGTTCGTTACAGTGAACAAAACATGCAAATACAGTGCTTCCTCAGTCTAACGAACCCCGCTCTATCGAATTCCCGGAAGAGCCGAACAAATTGAATTCGGTACCAAATGTTCAGTGGAACATACAAATGTTCGATTAAGTGAGGAATGTTCGTCCAAGCGGTCACCGAGGCCGAGCGTCGGAGCTGGCTGTCACCAACTATGATTCGCCAGAGTGTAAACAGTTATACATGTACAGTATAGTGTTTTATTATCCTTAGCCATTGTTTCTTGGGAGAAATGGTGATAAAATGGTGTCAGGAGGGTATTGGTGAGAGAGTTGTTGTCAGGAGGCAAATGGTGTCAGGGGCAGGTGGTGTACGTTACGTATTCTCATGGGAGGCAGGTTGTCAGCCAGGCAGCTGACAACCAGCTGAAATGGTGATAAAATGGTGTCAGGAGGGCATTGGTGAGAGAGTTGTTGTCAGGAGGCAAATGGTGTCAGGGGCAGGTGGTGTAAGTTACGTATTCTCATGGGAGGCAGGTTGTCAGCCAGGCAGCTGACAACCAGCTGAAATGGTGATAAAGTGGTGTCAGGAGGGCATTGGTGCATGTGAGAGAGTTGTTGTCAGGAGGCAAATGGTGTCAGGGGCAGGTGGTGTAAGTTACGTATTCTCATGGGAGGCAGGTTGTCAGCCAGGCAGCTGACAACCAGCTGAAATGGTGATAAAGTGGTGTCAGGAGGGCATTGGTGCATGTGAGAGAGTTGTTGTCAGGAGGCAAATGGTGTCAGGGGCAGGTGGTGTAAGTTACGTATTCTCATGGGAGGCAGGTTGTCAGCCAGGCAGCTGACAACCAGCTGAAATGGTGATAAAGTGGTGTCAGGAGGGCATTGGTGAGAGAGTTGTTGTCAGGAGGCAAATGGTGTCAGGGGCAGGGGTGTAAGTTACGTATTCTCATGGGAGGCAGGTTGTCAGCCAGGCAGCTGACAACCAGCTGAAATGGTGATAAAATGGTGTCAGGAGGGCATTGGTGAGAGAGTTGTTGTCAGGAGGCAAATGGTGTCAGTTGTTAGGGGTTTTTGTTAGGGGGCAGGTGTTGTCAGTGGTAGAAGTTGTCAAGGGAGGCTGGAGTAATGCTGTACAGGTACAGTAGTGGTGTCAGTAAAGGCTGTAGAGGCAGGCACCACATGTGACTGGCGGCTCCTAGCTCCCTCTCCTGCCCCCCCCCCACCCTCCTTCCTGCACCTGACCACCAGAGACCAGCCACTACTCCTCTCCTCTCTCGTCGTCAGATGCCAAGAGTCAATTTAATAATAATTATCGCATTATCTACACTGAGAATAGCCTTTTTATTAGAAAAATGTCATATTGGCGCAATAATAATGGTGAAAATTGTGATATATACAGTATATATTTTAAAGTTTCAACACATTTCCTTTTCACTGAATTTTTAATAAAATTGGGGTGTAGATAACAGTTGGCTGTGTGTGTGTGGCCGGCAGGTCGCTCCTTGAGCCATTGGGGGGGGGGGAGAGGGGGGGTTTGTTTCCTGGATCTCTCCCTCCCTCCCTCCTCTAACAGCCTACGTACTGTATTGTAATACATTAGGTTTTATGTAATACAGTACTGTACTGTATAAAATGAATAAAACTTCAAAACAGACAATATTTTATTAATTATAACAACAAACAATATTATTTGAAAACAATTTGTAAGCCTATTTAGATTAAATTTTGAGTAGGCCAATAAAACAAGCACAGGTCGTGTAAACGTTAGGCCTTGGTGAGGTGGCTGGCACCATTTGTCTCCCCTCCTCTCAGTGTGAAAACGTGTTGCTCGCGCGTGAAGGATAATTTTGAACAATTTTTATCGTTTGAACTCTTATACTCTGTCAAGATGTCTCAGAGCAGCATTTGTGGTGTTCAAGATTTAAAACGAAAGAGAAAATATTTGTCAATTGATCAGAAAATTGATTTAATAGAGAAAGCAGAGCGTGGATACTCAGTCACCCGTCTCGCCCAAGAATTCAACATCGGTAAAGCTACAGTTTGTGATATAAAAAAGCAGAAGGATAATATTAGGAAATTCGTTGCTCAAAGTCAAACTCATGCAATAGGCAACAGGAAAACATTGAAGCCTGCTAAATATACGGATTTGGACTCTGCTGTATTCAAATGGTTTACACAGCATCGTGCGAAAGGAATTGCTGTTTCAGTTGATTCTATTAGAAATGCAGCTGAAAGACTTGCTGAAAAGTTAAACATTGACAATTTCAAGGCTAGCACTGGATGGGTATGTCGATTTAAAGAGAGGCATGGCATCATTAACAAGAAAATTTGTGGCGAAGCCTTAAGTGCAGATGTAGGAAGTGTTAATGCATTTAAATATAAACTTTCTCAGCACATGGTATCTAATAATCTAAGCTGGTTTCAAGTGTACAATGCAGATGAAACAGGCTTTAACTGGAAATGCCTTCAAAGAAATACTTTGGCCTCTAGGCTTGAGGAGAGTATTCCTGGTCGCAAGGTAAGCAAGGAAAGAATTTCAGCATTATTGTGCGGTAATGCAGATGGCAGTCACCGAACAAAGTGCGCAATTGTTGGGAAATCTGCCAACCCCAGAGCATTGAAAAACTGCATGAACAGATTACCTGTCGTTTACTACAACACCAAAAATGCCTGGTTCACACAGATTATTTTTGAAGACTGGTTCCAGAATCACTTTTGTAAAGAAGTAAGAAAGCATCAGATCAATGAGCGTGGCATTCGTCCTGCTGATGTAAAGGCAATGCTGTTGGTTGATAATGCCCCAGCTCACCCCATTGCTAAATTAACATCGCCTGATGGTAAAATAACATGTATGGCTTTACCACCAAATACTACATCTTTAATACAGCCCATGGATCAGGGGGTTATCTATGCTCTCAAACGGCTTTATAAGAGAGCTATGAATGTAGAAATAATGGAAGTTCTGCTCTCTCAGGAAGACGAGAGGCTTAATAAGGATACAAGAGCTAGTAGAACACTAGAAAACTTCAAGAAATATTCAATTAAAGACGCTATTTACATCTGGGCCAAACAATGGAACGAGTTGAAGGTCACCACATTAAAGAACGCATGGAATAAAATTCTGAGTCCGGTACCTGGTGAGAATGAAGACGAAGATGACTATGATTTTGAGGGCTTTGATAATGCGATTTTTGAGACATTAAGAGATGCTGGCGAGGAAGATTTGCAACTTTCTGATGTGACTGAGTGGTTAGATAATGATGCTGATGATCCAGGTTATGGTGAATTAACTGATGATGAGATTATTCAGTGTGTTACTGGTAATGGTGATGAGGATGCGGAAGAGGAGGAAGATACCTGTAGCATGTTACCTATTCCATATGCTGCATCATTGCAAAACCTTAATCAGCTGCTTGATATGGTTGCTGTAACTGATGATGAAGACGTGGCAGATTATTATCTACACCTAAGGGGATTGAAAGATATTATAATGAAGAAGCTCATAATGAAGAAACAAACTAAGATTCAAAAGTTTTTGGTACAGCTTAACAGTAGGCCTACAGGACCAGCACCCAGCACTAGCAAGGACTCACCTGAGGATGCCCAGGCAACTGGACCAGCACCTAGCACTAGCATGGACTTACCTGAGGATGCCCAGGATACTGTACCAGCACCTAGCACTAGCATGGACTCGCCTGAGGATGCCCAGGATACTGGACCAGCACCTAGCACCAGCAAGGACTTACCTGAGGATGCCCAGGCAACTGGACCAGCACCCAGCACTAGCCATAACTTACCTGGGAGTGCCAATTGAGCTGTACAACACAGTTCTAATGACATAAATGTACAAAGTGTAAAAAGTGTAGTTTAAGTGATACAGTACAGTATACGTTTACTTAAGTACTGTAGTGTGATTCTAGTGGTTTGTACTTTATGTACAGACTGTAGTGTATAATGTACATTTGTTAGAAAAGTTACTGTTCATTAATGAATTTATATTCATATCATATCTGGCACTCTCAGGGTATTGAGGCTAAAAGTCTGCACTACACAACTCAACTGTTAAGGTAAGTACAGTAAAACACAGAAACAATTTATTGCTTGATTTATAAACTAGATTTTAGATTTAGAAAGATTACATAAATTAAGGTTAATTTTTTTTTTTTTTTTTTTTTTTTTTTTTTTTTTTTTTTTTTTTTTTTTTTTTTTTTTTTTTTTGGGGGGGGGGGGGGGGTCAGAGGGGGTTTTTTGGGGCCGGACGGATGGAACGAATTCCGCACTGGAACGAATCGGCCTCGCCCCATATAGTTCGTTCAAGTGAGGACACACTGTACTTATATATAACCTGTGCTTATAGTGTAATAACCGACAAAGTATTTGTTCACTGATTGATGAATGTAATTGAATCAACAATATGCACACCATATTTTTGAGTACAGCAATGATTCACTCATTTTATTATATAAATATATCAAACTACACACTATTGAATAATATTACAGCAAAAAAACTATGAAAAATCAATGAGAGACATTGAAATAATTCGGTAATTATCTCTTTGTGGCAACTCTGGCCTGACAGCTTGCGAGCAATAGACCGCCTGGGACGCACGCTGAGTCAGCGCCTATAATTTGCCAGACTTCCCCGCCCTATAGCGGGCAATATATGCCACTTACGATTTTTTATTATTTTTCCCGTGATCAGTGAACACAAATTAACAGGTTAGAAAGAAAAAATAATTTTTTTTTTTTTTCAAAATGTCATGCGCCTGTGGGGATGGCAGGATATTAGACCCCGAGCATGTTAAGGGTTAAACTCTTTCGTATCTGCATCACTCGTTGCAGGGGTTTTCTTTTAAAGGTCTTCGTGCAATACCCTGGCTTTCTCTTCGTTATTGTTCTTACTCCTTTTGCCACTTTAGCACCCATAATTTAATTTTTCTTCTTAAGTATAGTGCATATTGTTGATGTGGTTTTGTTTTACTGCCTACAAAGTTCAACAACACGTGTACCGTTCTCATGCTTCCGAATGATTTCTCGTTTCTCCTCTATTGTCATCCTCACATGGGCTTTCTGGGCTTGATCCTTACCACTGGCTTTCTTGGGACCCATGGTGAGATATATAATAAAAAATTGTATAGCCAAATGACCAAAATTCCAACAAAACACTGAAAATCTGGGTGAAGAATTGATGTGGGATAGTCTCTGGGTGCGAGACAATGGTAAACTGAGGGGCAGAGGGGCGGAGGGGCGACGATCGCCGAACCACCACGCGCTAGGTCGCCCTGAACGCGTATCAACAAACTCGCGTTCCGAGGTAACCCTCGCCTTCCGAGACATATTTTCCGAGGAAATCCTGCTCGTATTCCGAAAAACTCGCATACAGGGACACTCGTGTTCCGAGGTACCACTGTAATGTGTGTATATAGCGTAATAACACCACAAACAGTATTGTTGGAGGAGAAATATTAGTGCGTTTGGCCTTGAGGGCGGCAGCCATCAGCTGACTGTGTGAGGTCCTACATCTTTGTGCCTTTACTCACCACACAAGCTTAGATGTACAGTTATTGTGAACAAAACATGTAAATGCTTATATATAACGTCTGTATATAAAAGCAAAAACAATATGGTGGGTGGAGAATGGTGGCAAGTCAAGTGAGATGAGGGAGGGTGGGAGTGGCAGCCAGTGGCGGGCTGCCACTGCCACTCAGCATGCCAACTTAGTGGTTCGATATGGTGAACACGAATGTAGATACTTATATATAAAGTTTGTATATAGTGAATAAAAGCAAAAACAGTATGGTGGGAGGAGAATGTGGGCAAGTGTGGTGTTGAGGGAGGGCGTGAGTGGCTGGCTGGTACATGGCGGTCACTCCTCGTTACTTTTTTACTCATAATAGCAACATAGTGGTTCGTTATGGTTACCTTGAGGTGCTTCCGGGGCTTAGCGTCCCCGCGGCTCGGTCGTCAACCAGGCCTCCTGGTTCCTGGACTGATCAACCAGGCTGTTGGATGCGGCTGCTCGCAGCCTGACGTATGAGTCACAGCCTGGTTGATCAGGTATCCTTTGGAGGTGCTTATCCAGTTCTCTCTTGAACACTGTGAGGGGATTGCCAGTTATGCCCCTTATGTGTAGCGGAAGCGTGTTGAACAGTCTCGGGCCTCTGATGTTGATTAGAGTTCTCTCTCAGAGTACCTGTTGCACCTCCGCTTTTCAACGGGGGTATTCTGCACATCCTTCTATGTCTTCTGGTCTCATGTGATGTTATTTCTGTGTGCAGGTTTGGGACCAGCCCCTCTAATATTTTCCATGTGTAAATTATTATGTATCTCTCCCGCCTGCGCTCAAGGGAGTACAGATTTAGGCTCTTTAGTCGGTCCCAATAGTTTAGATGTTTTACTGAGTGGATTCTAGCAGTAAAGGATCTCTGCACGCTCTCCAGGTCAGCAATTTCTCCAATGGGAGCCGGTCGGCCGAGCGGACAGCACGCTGGATTTGTGATCCTGTGGTCCTGGGTTCGATACCAGGCGCCGGCAAGAAACAATGGGCAGAGTTTCTTTCACCCTATGCCCCTGTTACCTAGCAGTAAAATAGGTACCTGGGAGTTAGTCAGCTGTCACGGGCTGCTTCCTGGGGGTGGAGGCCTGGTCGAGGACCGGGCCGCGGGAACACTAAAAAGCCCCGAAATCATCTCAAGATAACCTCAAGAAGAAGATAGCTTTGAAAGGGGCTGTCATTGTGCAGCAGTACTCCACTTTAGAGAGCACAAGCATTTTGAAAAGTGTGATCATCGGTATTGCTCTAGTGTGAAAAGTTCTTGTTATCCAACATGTCATTTTTCTTGCAGTTGTGACGGCAACTTTATTGTGTTCTTTAAAGGTAAGGTCTTCCGACATGAGTACACCCAGATCCTTTACATTGCCTTTTCGTTCTATGTTATGATTTGCCTGAGTTTTGTACGTGGTTTCCGTTTTTATATTTTCATTTTTTCCATAGCGCATGAGCTGGAACTTATCTTCGTTAAACACCATATTATTTTCTGTAGCCCATAGAAATACCTGATCTACATCTGACTGGAGGTTTGCCGTGTTCTCTATGTTGCCTACTCTCATGAAGATCCTAGTGTCATCTGCAAAGGATGATACAGTGCTATAGGTTGTGTTCTTGTCTATGTCCGATATGAGGATGAGAAAAAGTACTAGAGCAAGCACAGTACCCTGGGGGACTGAGCTCTTCACGGTTGATGGGCTGGATTTTATTTTGTTGACTATTACACATTGGGTTCTGTTGGTCAGGAAATTGTAGATCCATCTGCCTATTTTTCCGGTAATTCCTTTTGAATGCATTTTATGTGCAATAACGCCATGGTCACATTTATCAAAAGCTTTTGCGAAATCTGTGTAAATTACATCAGCGTTTTGTTTGTCTTCCATAGCATCTAATGCCATATCATAGTGGTCCAGCAACTGCAACAGGCAAGAGCGCCCTGTTCTGAAACCATGCTGTCCAGGGTTATGGAGATGCTGTGATTCCATGTATTTTGTGTCCTTACTTCTTAGCACTCTCTCAAAAATTTTTATAATGTGCGATGTTAGTGCTATCGGTCTGTAATTTTTTCCCTGTGCCTTATTTCCTCCTTTATGAAGTGGTGCTATCTCTGCTGTTTTTAGTATATCAGGAATAACGCCAGTATCTAGGCTTTGTCTCCACAGAATGTGGAGGGCCTGCGATAGTGGTTTTTTACAGTTCTTGATGAATAAGGAGTTCCAAGAATCCGGGCCTGGTGCAGAGTGCATAGGCATACTGTTTATGGCTTCTTCAAAATCCAGTGGGGATAGGGTGACGTCTGATATATGATTTGATGTTGATATCATATCCATGAAAAATTCATTTGGGTTATCAATCTTTAGTGCGTTTAATGGCTCACTGAAAACAGAGTCGTACTGTTTCCTCAGTAGCTCGCTCATTTCTTTGTTGTCATCAGTGAAAGTTCCATCTCCCATTCGCAGGGGCCCGATACTAGATGTGGTTTTTTATCTTGATTTTGCATAGGAGAAAAAATATTTCGGATTTCTCTCTATTTCACTGATGGCCTTTTCTCTCTTTGCCTCTCCTGGGTTTTGTATGATTCTTGTAGGTCGTGTTCAATTGTTTCTATTTCTCTACCTAACCTTGTGAGGGATCTAGATCCCTCAGCTAGTTTTCCTAGTTTCTAGATTGGGCTAGACACTCTAGAAATTGAAGCTTTCAAAATAACATATGCTTGTTGGGTGTTGAATGAAAGCTTATGTCAAGAACTATCACTTGAGAGTAGTTAGAAGTCTGTGATTGCTCTGTAGAGAGAATTACAGAGATTTTCCTGTTTCTGTGAAATAGGATGGGAGATGAGAGTGAGTGTGAGAGGATACTTGACTAAAACCGTTAGAGGTGGTGGGGACAGTGGGGTGAGCGCTGCCTCTTCCCCCCCCCCACATGGGAGACATCACGCCACTCCTTAGGCCTCCTCCTCCTTGTGACGTCACAAGACGCCGAGGGTGACGGAGGCATGTGATTGGGTCCCGCACGTGTGGTCCAAGCCTAGTTTTGGCGCGAAACAATTCTGATTGGGAGCGGCATGAGGAAGCTGTGCCGGCTCCACGCTGATTGGTCTAGGCATTGTAGGGAGGAGGTATGGGTATCTGGTGTCCCTTAGCCCGCGAAATCTTCAGTTTGAATTGGGCGGCCAGGGAAGGAAGAGGTGTTTGGGTGGGGGCGGCACGCTTGCCGCCTCCACCCCCTGTTAATCGCTTCTGTCGTCCAAATTACTCGATTGGTGGCACTCCTGCCATCAGGGGTTGTGTCAAGACCTAATTAAGTGAATTGGGGCCAGGGATTTACGGAAGAAACAGTAAAAAGCTAAGAGACAGTTGACTGTGTGAACGCATGAGGCAGGCTGGCAGAAGCCTCGTGGTGTATCAGATTGATCCCTCATCCCTCGGGTCTGAGTATCCTGTCTAGTGGCCATGGACAATTGATGTTGGGCAGTGTACGCGTATGTGATATTACAGGCCCATGTTGGACTTTGCATTCCACCTGGCGGTGGCCATGTGGTGACGCCGCCGGCCATTGTCACCTGAGTGTACGAGCGAGCATGCTGGTTTGATGGGAGAGTAGGTGATCTTCCATCCACGTGTGTATGCTGGTGGGGGCCAGCCAGCCAGCCTGAGGCAAGCGCCATGTGCGCGCCCGCCCGCCCGCCCGCGGGTGGAGGCTTCCCACCCAGGCAAACACCACCCCGCCCGCTAGCCCGGCCGGTGGGGTGGTATGACGTCATGGGCCACTCAGGCCACCCGCACGCCGGCCACCCAAACCCCCTCTCTCAGCTCGGGAGGGGCGCTGTGGCCACATGCCTTGGCCACATGCCTTGGCCACTTTCCCGGGACAGCCTAGGGCCACATCTTGTCGACGCATGAGGAGCAAGCCAGCTAAGTATGTCAGCTAAAAGCTAAGTGTGGTAGTAACTTTGGTAATGAGGAAAAATAAGGCAGTAGAAAGGAGTAGAAATGAGTACTATTACAGTGTGATGAGTACCGGTGGATGTTCCCGGTAAGAGTTATCTCAGAGCCTCGCCAGGCTATAAAAAAACAGCTGGGGGGCAGCTGTCAGTGGAATCCAGGTGTCGGGTAGGGGCGGTACCTGGAGATAGAGATTATACACGGGACCACGCTGTATGGTAGTATGTTGGTAGACTGACTAGAGGATGTAACCAGTCAGTGTAGAGATTTACCATATAAGTGATCCAGCCTGTCGATTCTATATAATCGTTCAGGCTGGATTAATGCCATAGAGTACAGTAATATTATAATCATTAGAGGTAGACAGGGATGTCAGTGGGACTCCTGAAGTCTGTGTAGGTAGATGCATACTACTTGGTGATATAATTTTCAGAGAGTATGTGAAGGCCATTTCTATGTGTTCATTTGCATGTTTATGTACTGTGTTTGGTGGTAAGTCAGTAGAGGTGATTGCTGACTGATTGCCTAATGATGTCATTAGCATGTGGGGTATGCTGACGGCATCATTATGTTGCAGGTTTGTGCAGTGTTGTTATCAGTTTATACAATATTATTGCCCCAGGAACTGTGTTGAGGGTTTAAGGGACCTCTAGGATTATTCAGGGGAATTTTCAGTACTTAATGAGAGCAGGCAATTGATGGGTTAATTGCCTGGCTGAGGTATGTGTGTGTTCACAGTATTCCTTTGCAAGCGGGTGCAAGAAGTAAAAGAGGGAGAGGGGCAGTAATATTAGTATACGTGTGTGTGTTGCACAACCGTGTGTTTTTATTGTGTGGGCACAGTAATTAGCGAGTTGCAGTGCTGCAACTATATGTGGGTAGTGCTGATATGTTGTTGCATGCCATTATAGTGTGACCTATGTAACGCTGGGGTTACTTTGTTTCTTTAAGTTATGTTGAGGACTTAAGGATTCAGTGAGTTAATTAAGGGGTAATTAACTGGATAAGGGGTGCACACTTAGTATTGGGGAGTGAGTGGGGGCTGTTAAGAGAAACAGTGTTGAGCTATAATGAGATACGTCTCGGGAGCAATTAATTGTCCATGTGACAGTTAATTGACCACTCTAGCTAATTATGTAATTAGCCTTCTCATCATGGATTCACGTAGTGGGAGAGGTTCTGTCAGAGTCTGTCAGTATTTGTGTTAACGTACTATGCTCGAGACTAATTACCTTTCAGGGGTATAGAAAGTAGTGGCTCATGTTAATTAGTGGAGTAATTAGCATTGGAGAGCTCCGGTGACTCGGTAAAGCGAGGTCATGGAGCTAGCATAAATCGTTGTATTAATCATATCCTGTCTGAGGACAGTGGATTATTGGCACATCTTGTTAATTAGGGTAATTAACTCCTTTCCCGTGAATTCACAGTGTTTGATGAGACCTGCTTAGGCAGTGCGGAGTGAGACGTATTTATGGATGATTAATTATCGGTCCTGGTGACAGTTAATTAATGGCTCAGTAATTAGTGGGTTAATTAGGGTAATTAACACTCGTAATTTTTTGACACGGACTGTGGAGAAGCTATCAAGTTAGGGTAGGCTTAGTTAACGTAACTCAATGGGGATGTAATTAGTGGTCCGTTTGACCTTAATTGAGAATTACTCACTGAATACTTGCAAGGAGTCAAGTGTGTTGTAATATGCTGAGTTATTGTTAACAAGAGAGAGACAAGTGTTAAAGATTAACGTAGAGTATCATCATGTTGTTGTCTAGTGGGAGACAATTGTTTGTGATTACCGTGGTACTTTGTTGCTGACTGCTGCGATCAGTCAATTAACGTAATTAATCACTTCAGGCAATTTCTTTTGGTTGTCGTCTGGTGACGAGAGTAGAGTCATACTAGGGATCTGTGGAGCTGTGTCCCAGAATTCCCGCCTTGCCTGTCGGTGTATCGGGTTACAACAGGGCAACTTCTTAGTGGGAGTTGCAAAGAGTGTTCACACGGGGTTGTGATAGGGGGAGTCACTGTTAGACTTCCGCCTAGTTACGTGGGTCTCTCCTGGGGGGCGAGAGGACCCCTAAGCTTGTGATTATAGTAGCTGTCAGGGAAACCAAGACACTATTGATTGCCTGCTTGTGTCTTCGTTTCAGTGGATCTTTCATTTGTTCAGTTAGTTCATGTTGTCAGCCCGAAGTGTCAGCAAGATGGAGCCTGCTGTCACTTCTCGAGGGGCTGTTGAATAGCTGTGTTGCAAATGCCACTTGATGTACAATAACGTAACCATTCGCTGTGGTGTAACTTAGTCTGTGATATTTTTCTTTGATTTGCAATATTGCGTCATCAGTGGGCACACCTGTGTTCAGGTTAGTTCAGTATGCAGCCTCACAGCAAGGGTTGCTATTTAGCTGTTTGTTATCGTGCCACTGGATTGACATTAACGTAACGTAAACTCGGTAATGTAGTAGTTAGTCTCTTGTTATTAATAAATTGTTATGTTATAGAAAACAGTCTTTGATGTCAACCCTTCAACCATATTATTCCACCACATTTCTGCATATTATTAAATGTTGATGTGATCTTGGTAAGGCAGCTGTTCTTGGGAATTCGAATTCCAATTCATAGCGCCACTTCAAATATAAATATTTGATTGTGAGAACCCGTCGGTGACCCTTTATTAGTTTAACGTCCTGTTTAACTAGGAGGAGCCAGCGGCCTATTGTGGACAGGTTTTCACCCTTGGTGGTGGAGGCCTGGCGGTTTGCTCCCGCTTTTCCTTTTTCTACTGGACTCATGCTTAACTGCCGTGAGCAGACTTTAAACTTGTAGTCCACCTCTTAAGGGAGGTAGGCGTAGAGAAAAATCTCACAAACCTTCTTCGCCGTTTTTGAGATAGGGTGCGACTCTCAAGTTGTTCCGCGATTCGTTTTCTTTGCCTATATAGGGAACGACGTTCCCGTTCCAATCTGCATCTCTTCCTCTTTTTCTTAGGGGTATGCGGTTTGAACATATTTCTAGTTATCTTGAGATGATTTCGGGGCTTTAGTGTCCCCGCGGCCCGGTCCTCGACCAGGCCTCCACCCCCAGGAAGCAGCCCGTGACAGCTGACTAACTCCCAGGTACCTATTTACTGCTAGGTAACAGGGGCATTCAGGGTGAAAGAAACCTTGCCCATTTGTTTCTGCCTCGTGCGGGAATCGAACCCGCGCCACAGAATTACGAGTCCTGCGCGCTATCCACCAGGCTACGAGGCCCCTAGTGCTACTGAGCTTATTTTTTCCAGGCACTGGTTCAGGTTTGCATTTTCTAGCTGTTTTTCCCAGTTTATTTCTGTGAAGTCCTGGTGAACAAAACATGCAGATACTTATATATAACCTGTGTATATAGTGTAATAACCGACAAAGTATTTGTTCACTGTTTGATGAACATAATTGAATCAACAATATGCACACCATATTTTTGAGTACAGCGATGATTCACTCATTTTATTATATAAATATATATCACACTACACACTATTGAATAATATTACAGCAAAAAAACTAAGAAAAATCAGAGACATTGAAATAATTAGGTAATTATCTCTTTGTGGCAACTCCGGCCTGACAGCTGGCAAGCAACAGACCGCCTGGGACGCACGCTGAGTCAGCGCCTGTTTTTTGCCAGACTTTCCCGCCCTATAGCGGGCAATATATGCCACTTACGATTTTTTTATTATTTTTCCCATGATCAGTGAACACAAATTAACAGGTTAGGAAGAAAAAAAGATTTTTTTTTTTTTTTTGTATGCGCCTGTGGGTGTCAAATGGTATATAGCCATGCGCCATTTAAGGGTTAAGAACTCTGCGGACGACCTAACCTAACCCGCACCCGCGAACAGGGAAGAAAGGGAAAACCAGGCATGTTCCCGGTCACAGAGGCCGAGGCGCGCAAGTAACGGCAAAGAGCCACCACCGGACACAAAACATGATGCACCCCTGGCCCAACCAACCAAGCATTAACAACCCAGGGACCCCTCCGAAAAGCAGCAGACTCAATCTTCGCCAGAAAAGAAGGAGACGGCTGCAGACGAACAAAACCATCACGAAGACCGAAAGAGCAGAAACCCCAGTGCCGGAGGAGAGCATGAAGCTCCCCAACTCAGCCCCCAAAGGCCAATGCCAACAGAAAAGAAGCCGTGGAGAACAATCCTGAACCGAAGGGGCCACAACAAACCGAGGAGAAGAAAGAAAAGAGCACTCTGTCCAATGATCAGGACGGCTCAGGCGTCTCAAGAGCAGGCCAGAGGTGAAACAATTCACGAGAAGCTTGTGAAACGGAACAGAAGTAACATCAAAACCGATAGCAAGCCGAAGCAGCTCCGCCAGCGCTGCATGATACAAGGCGACAGTATGGGGCAAGATGATGGCCCCAAACCTCCACATGAAAAGGACAAGGCCACGCCAACAAACGCAGCTACCGAAGAAGGGACAGAAGAAAAAGGGAAGGACCGCCAAAAACCCCCCACTGCTGCCAAGAAGAAGCACGCAGGTGGGATACCATCAACGTTACCACCCAACCACCAACAGATGGAAAGACTCAAGGCAGAACTGAACCGGCCCCACCATGGGCCAATCGAGAGTAGGGAGAGGCGGAGCCGCGGGATCTCGGCGAGAGGTGCGGGTGCTCTCGATGCGAGAGCACCCACATCTGCTTTGCTGGCTCTCGGGTGCGACCACGGAACCAGCAAAGCCAGAAACCCAAGCCGGCATAAGAGGAGATGGAACATCTGCCGTACAGAAACCATCCCAACTCCCGTGAGCCAGCCAGGAGATCGGAGATGACAGTCCCGACGCACGATTCTAGAGAAGGGAAACCGAGAGAACGTGAAAACACCAACTGGCTGGGTAAGCCAGGTAACCAGGAACCGAAACCTGGCAATAGGAGAGCCAAAAGACATAAACAAAACACACAACCATGTGTAGAATAAAAGGAAAAAACGAAAAACACAAGAAAAGCCCCAGCACCAATGGCCAGGGACAAGAGCGTAAAAGGAAGATGAGAACAAAGGAGGAGCAAAACGGGAACGAAAGGGGACACGACCAACAACACACAGAGCCGCAGGTCTCAACAAGCCAAGCCAACAACACAGGCGTGTGACACGTCCCAACACAAGACGAAAAGGAAAAAAGGTGCAAAGGTACGCCAACAGACCAGTACCCGAACCAAGGAGTATGAGCTACGAGGATACTGTTACGGCCCTCTCGGGACGCAACGGGGTCCTTACTCTGATGTTGTTAGAGGAAGATATATGTATCCGTTCCCGAGCCAGTAGTGGCTATCAAGGGATGAGATCCGTGACGCAAGTAACTTAAAGGGAGTAGGGAAAGAAAGCTAAGAACTTAATATTATAATGTTCACCATCACCGATTAAATATATATAATCAAAGAGTACACAAGGGGGAGGGGTATTAACACTTTACAAGGGGATTAATCCACAATCGATGTCTTCTGCTGAAGACGCTGGTGCCATAACTCTTGGTGCCGAGTCCTTGGTGCTTTCTTCGTGGCCTCACGACGTGTCCTCTGAGAATGCCGAGCCTACCCGGGCCACAGGTCAGCCGAAACACAGGTCCACTGGGGGCACCGCCGTGGGGGCCGTCAACCACACGTCCAGCTGGTCTGCTGGCAGGTTCTGAGCCAACAAGGCTGGTACGGCCACTCCACGAACGATAAAAGGGGAACGCCCTAAACAGGAGCCTCGTGTGACAACACAAGTCACTCTCCTGTCTTCAGTACCCCAGTGGATGATCGTCTCCAACAGTCAGTCCCGGGTAAATCCTTTCACTGCCACTCCACTGGCAGGCTAACACACCACAGTGTTCTTCCGGGGGGACGACGTCACAACAGCTGCAGCAAACTTCACAGTATGGAGACTGGCTGCCTCGGGTAGACTGACTCGACTCCCATCACAGTAGTCCCAGGTCGGCTCTGTAAGCAGACACGTCATCAATAACCGGGACACTAATACACCTCACTTACGGGCTCGGGCACAAACACCTGACGTATCCAGTCCATAGATGGCGCTGTCGTCGGAGCACCACCTCACCGGGGGTCAGGAGCGGCGGTGTTGAGCGCTGAACCAGACTGGAAACTGGTCCTCGAGGCCAGTACACGCTGTCCTCACCCGGTGTCGTCGTCCGTTTGGCGGGGGTTTCGGGAGCCGACCCACAGATGGTGTGGTTGGCACTGCTCCAGGCTCGGACGCTGGATCCGGGTTCGTAACAGATACGATCACCACATCGAAGATTCCCAAAGGAAGCAATAAGGTAGAGAAAGAACGACTATGGAACCCCAGGGGCACACGCACCAGGGGGACACTGGTGGAAAGAGAGCCCAAACAAGCCAAAGAGACATGGGAAGAAGTACTGCAGTGTCAGAACTTCATTGTTCCCAGATGAACAATGAAGGCCCCAGGAAGAAGTACAGAAGGGCTAAACAAAAATCCACAATCAATCCCCAACACACACCCACAGCATGAAAACTGCTGCAAAACGTCACCCCAGAACATCCAGACAGAACCACGTACCCCATAACACATACCCCCCACCATTGTACCTCGTAACCTGGTGGAAGTAGAGCCCTTATCTGGACTCAGGCATGGGCTGGACATGCATAAGAGTGGGACAGGATGGGTATAAATAGGAGCTGCCTCATAAGGCCCAACAGGCCCGCTGCAGTCACCTATGTTCCGATGTTCGCATATTTGTATCCAAAAATTACTAATCAGAGCCTGGCTGAAGAGAAGCCAGACCGCATAAACCCACCTGCAGAACGTAGGGACGAACGTGTCACGATACAACATAGCCGAGAAGATTCCGGGAACACTGCCAGTGGAAGAAGGCAGAGCCACACATGCAGGAGAAAAGGACAGAGGCGACGAAGGAGCCCCACACCCATACGCAGGGAAAACCCTGCGTCCGCCCCATAGCAGCAATCCAGAACACTCCCTGGAGCTACCGGGCATGGACTAGTGAATGGAGAGGAGCAGGAGGTGAAGCACCCGAGAGAAAAGGGACACAAAACCCCAGCTCACGTGCACACCGCCTGTATCAAAACAAACAACCACAGCACATGCGCAGCAGGGATGCCAGACGTGGGTCACCAGAAGTCGCAAGCTGAAGAAAGAAACCACAATTGTGACTAGAAAATAGACAAAATAGGGTTGTTAACGACTGAATCTCATATGAGAGTACACAGGGCAGCCGCCGACCGGAGTCGAAAAGAGCAGGAAGGAGCGAAAAGAAACATAGCACAACTCCCCATTTGGGCTACAAAGAGCCCAACCGGGCTACAAGGAGCCCAATCTGGCAACCCTGTGCAGCGCAGGACAGTGCACGAAGAGAAGAGACAAACACGAAAGAACGAAACAGGACGGAAAAACGAAAAGCTTGGAGAAGGACCAGCAAGCCCCAGAAAGGACCGGAAGATGACAGACGTTCCAAGAATACAGGAACAAACAAAAATCTTCTGATCCTTCTAGAACATAAAGAAGCAAATGTGAAGCACAAAGGCACGGAAGACAAAATCACACCCAAGACCAAAAGTCATGCAGATCCCCGAGAAGAGGGGGAACATGACTGTGAAGGCCCGTCTCATGATGAAGGTGGAGAAACATACCCACCGACTGGATGGACCCGACGGATCCAAGGGATGAGGAACCGATTCTGGGGAGGGGCCGACTCCCAAAATCATGTACGGAGGGGGGGGGGGGGACCCACTCCTCGTAACTGCAAGCCCCACCCAAAGGGTAGAAAAATCCAGGAGGGGTCCAAACGTCAGCCCCTCACCAGCCCCGGGAACCCACAAGGCAGGCCCCGAGGCCGAGCCGTTCCCCCAAAGCCCCAGCCTCACAAGAAAAAGCCCAGGCAACCAGACAAATACTAAGGAAGGGAGCCCACTGGAAGACTCATACAACACAGCTGGAGGAACAGGCTTAAATGCCCCCATCGCTACCCCAGAAGGGGAAAATCCCCGAGAACGCCAGCGTCGCAAGACCCGCGAAGCCCCACCCCGACCCCGAACCCACAAATGGCAAGGCTCCAGATGCAGGGAGAAAGTGGGAGAGGACCATAACAGAGGAAAACAATGGGGCGGAATGAGCAAAACCGAAGCGTCCAACACCCCCAAGCCCCGTCACACCAACCAAAATGGGGCGGCCCCGGGGCTTCCGGGGAGCAAACGACCTAGCACGTTGCACCACTGAAACTTAACTTGCAATGCCCGTGCTGCCTGCATCCGGATAGTCAGCATAAGACAGGATAATCAAGCCACAAACAAGCAACAAAACTCGCAGGGCTCCAGGCCGAAGGTACCACCAACCCCACAGGCAGCAGACGGAGGCAAAACAATGAGTCACCCTGAGACAAGGGGACAGAGCAACTCTCAAACCCGCACAAAGGGGGGGACTCTGGGGCCATATCCATCGGACCCACATGCCCCCTAGGGGTTTCCCAGGGTCCTGAGCGTTTACCAGTAGGGACTCACGCCCAGGTAATCCCAGGTAGGGTACTGCTAACCGGCGTCCAAGTCTACCAAACAACCTTCTAAGAACTGAAGTCCCCGAGACATGTACACTTACGGGGACCTAGCAGGGGAACCACCAGAAGAAGGCTCCTGGCATCCCTCCCTCCGGTCGGCGGTTTTTCCCGTGTGTTGACATCCAGCCTAAGAACTGGGGGTGGATAGCTGGCGTGAAGGGTCTGGGGCTACCTCTTCCCCCTCCCGGGGAGGGGAAAGCTGCACAGACGGTGACGTGTGACGTCATGATCATTTGCTTGTTTCTTTTAGGGGAGTTCTATCCACTTGTTCGGCTTTTGGTAGCAATACTTTCACCAGAATAGGGGTTTGTTTTGGGATGCGTTCCTTTCTGGGTGCCTGACCCGGTCGATGGCAGACAGAATGCTTCCAACCACACGGGGGTTTCTATAGGCCATTGCTCCCCATGCCTCTCTGAGGTGGCCAGGTTCTGGCTAGTGGTCCCCGATAGGCCCACAGAACTCCATACACATGACTGATGACAAAGTCTGACATTAGCATATCAGCCTAGTGAGCTCCGGGGAGCCGAAGGGGCTTCCCCCCAGAAAAGAGGCGTTGACAGAGCAAGCGCCAGAGGTGGTTTGCTCTGCCCCAGCTGTCAGGCGGAAGTTGCCACAAAGTTCGGCATTGGCAGGTACGTTCACCATAACGAACCTGCCAATGTCTCTGATTATTTCTAATTTTTTTGCAATGATATTATTCAATAGTGTGTAGTGTGATATATTTACATAATAAAATGTGTGAATCATCAATATAGTCAAAATTATAGTGTGCATTTTAGTGATTCAATTATTATGTTCATAAAACAATAAACAAATAGTTTTGCGGTTATTACACTATATACACAGGTTATACATTTATTACACTATATATACACAGGTTATATATTTATTACACTATATACACAGGTTATATATAAGTATCTGCATGTCTTGTTCAACATAACGAACCACTAAGTTGATATGGTGATTGAAAACGCAATGAGAAGTGACGACCATACACCAGTCACCCAGCTACTCACTCCCTCAACAACACCTCACTCGCTTTTATTCACTATATATAGACATTATATAATTGTATCTACATATTTTGTAGATACAATTCAACTAATCTAGTATAGTGATAAAAGAGCATAGTGGCCACCCTTACACAGTATGACTTGTCATGCAGATGATGCCATCACCCTAATCAAAATGGCTTCTCCCATCACTCCTTTTGCTGTTATTACACTATATATACACGTTATATATAAGTATCTACATTTGTGTTCACCGTAACGAACCACTAAGTTGGTATGCTGAGTCAAAAAGCAGCAAGGAGTGGCCGCTACACCAGCCAGCCAGCTAGCCACTCACCGCCACTCCCTCCCTAAGCAACACCTCACTCGCCAACATCTTCCTCCCACCATACTGTTTTTGCTTTTATTCACTAAATACAGACATTATATATAGACGTTACGTTACGACATTACGTTACGATGTTACGATGTCTGCACGTTATATAAATGTGCAGACATCTGCACGTTTTGTTCACCATAGCGAACCACTAAGCTGGTATAGTAAGTGCAGACAGCAACAGCTGGACACAGATTTGCTAAATAATACAAGTTATGTATAATTTTTACATTTTTAGGTGATGCTGTGGTCACAAGCTAAACAGCAGTGCTGTGACCTCATGCTGCATGCACCAGCCTCGGTGGCTCAGTACTGAGGCTCTCACACCTGGGAATGTTGCCCACGATTTTTTTTTTAAATGGCGTCCGTTTACAAGAGCCCTGAGGAAGGTGATATGAACCCCATGTATCCAAAGGCCGTGTAAATCTTGCGTAGTATTCCAAAACTTCATATGCAGTAATGTGCACTTTTGCATCATTTACTCAAAATTTCATATGCAGTGTTGCACAGTTTAAGGGTTAACATACATAGACTAATACTAACGCTAGGGAACAAAAAGGGATCAAACAGGTTGGTAGGAAAACAGAACACAGGTGGAGAAGAGAAACAGGGCGAGTTATACGTGGAGAAGAGAAACAGGGCGAGTTATACATGGAGATAACTGTTCGTGCATCGAGGGAAATCAGTGAGGAATTGAAAGACATGAGCAAAATCATAAGTAAACTGCAGAATGAACTAAGTGCAGAGCAAGAGGAGATAAAAAAACTAAAAACAGGATCTCCTCAGACTTTGGCCCAGGCAACCAACCCCCAGGTAACAGGGGATGTAGCAATGGGACCCCTACAATGGGTGCTACATTTGCTGAAATACTGAAGAGCCCAGATGCCCTCTCCAGAGTCAAGGACATTGTAATGAAGGCAGTAATTTCACAGGAGGCAGCCAGATGCATGAGCCAGCTAATGGAAAGGAAAAGAGCTGTAGTAGTGGTAGGTATTATGGAACAAGATGGTTCCACAATGGAAGAATGGAGGATTCAGGATAAAGCTGCAGTGTCAGGGATACTGAAGGAGATAGGTATGGAAAGGGCTGAAAAAGACACAGAAAATTTTTTCCGGATTGGCCAGTACAGCAAGGACAAAAGACGGGTTGATCAAGGTAGTACTCAGGAACAAGTCCGTCAAAGAGCACATCCTAGTAAAAAGAGCAGACTGAAATATGTAACGAATTACAGACAGGTATTCCTTCAGAGGAACATGACCAGGGAAGAGATAATACAGGCAGTAGATGTATGGAAAAGGTGCAGGTTGAGGGAAGAGAGCCAGGGAACCTCCACCTCCAACCCAGCAATCCCAGAGGGGAGTGGGGAACCCCAATCCAGCAGTTTGGGAACCCCAGAGGGGACTGCAACATCCCAACTCATCACCCCATAGGAGCCCTCCCCCACCCCAAGCACAAATCCTTTCTTACCCCTACACAATGCCCACCATACCACCCAAATCCACCCCTCCCTCCCTACCCCGAGTACCCCTTGCCTTCCCATTCCCTGGTCTTCCTCCTGCCCCCAAACAGGCCCAAGCAAGATCTAAGTCCTCCATTCCCCCCCCCCCCTACAAACCCCCTGTTAATCATGGGTGATTTCAACCATGGAAAGATAGAATGGAAGAATGGGGACCCACATGGAGGTGAAGATACATGGAGAGCTAAACTTTTGGAAGTGTCAAGAAGGAACTTTCTGAGTCAACACATCAAGGGAACCACAAGAATGAAAGGGAATGACGAACCAGCTAGACTCGACCTGATATTCACCTTGAATGATTCAGAAATAAGGGAAGTTAAATTTGAAGCCCCCATAGGAATGAGTGACCACAGTGTATTGACATTTGAGTATCTGGTAGAGTTAGGGATAACCTATCCAAGGATGGAATTGGAAGGGAAAAGACTAAATTACTGAAGAGGAAAATATGACTAGATGAGGAACTTCCTAATGGGAATATCATGGGAAACAGAATTCAGAGAAAAGACTGTACAGGATATGATGGATTATGTCACCCAGAAGTGCCAGGAAGCTGCAGACAGGTTTATCCCAGCCCAAAAAGAGAAAAATGAAAAGCAACAGAAGAATCCATGGTTCAATCAGGAATGTGCAGCAGCGAAGCAATTGAATAAAAGTACATGGAGAATCTACAGGAACAACAGAATGCCAGAGAGCAGGAAGAGATACCAGAGGGCCAGAAATGAGTACCCCAGAGTGAGGAGAAGTAGAGAGACAGTATCTTGAGATGATTTTGGGGTTTTGTGTTCCTGCAGCCCGGTCCTCAACCAGGCCTCCACCCCCAGGAAGCAGCCCGTGACAGCTGACTAACACCCAGGTACCTATTTTACTGCTAGGTAACAGGGGCATAGGGTGAAAGAAACTCTGCCCATTGTTTCTCGCCGGCGCCCGGGATCGAACCCGGGACCACAGGATCACAAGTCCAGCGTGCTGTCCGCTCGGCCGACCGGATCCCCCCAAAATGTATGAAAATGTGTGAAAATGACATTGCGAGTAAAGCTAAGACCCAACCAAAACTGCTCCACAGCCACATCAGGGGAAAACAGCAGTGAAGGAACAAGTGATGAAACTGAGAAAAGGGAAGAACAGATACATAGAATGACAAGGAAGTGTGTGAAGAACTCAACAAGAGATTCCAGGAGGTCTTCACAATAGAACAAGAAGAAGTCCCTGCTCTAAATGAGGAGGCAAACCAAGCAACCTTGGAGGAATTTGACCTCACCAGTGAGGTCAAAAGGAATCAGTTGGAGCTGAATGTGACAAAAGGCTGTTGGGTCTGACAGAATCTCACCTTGGATACTAAAAGAAGGTGCAGAGGCACTAAGTGTACCACTCTCTATGGTGTATAACAGGTCACTGGAAACAGGAGACCTACCGGAGAGCTGGAAGACAGCTAATTTAGTCCCAATATACAAAAAGGGTGACAGGCAAGAGGCACTGAACTATAGGCCAGTTTCCCTAACTTGTATACCATGCAAGGTGAATGAGATCATGAAGAAAAGGCTCGTAGAGCATCTGGAGGGAAATAGCTTTGTAACACACCACAAGCATGGGTTCAGAGATGGTAAATCGTGCCTCACAGGTCTTAATAGAATTCTATGATCAAGCAACACAAATTAGGCAAGAAAGAGAAGGGGTGGGCAGACTGCATTTTCTTGGACTGCCAGAAAACCTTTGACACAGTACCTCACAAAAGACTGTTACAAACGTTGGAGCAACAGGCAGGAGTAAAAGGTAAGGTGCTCCAGTGGATAAAGGAGTATCTTAGTAACATGAAACAGCAAGTAACTGTGAGGGGGGAGGCATCAGAGCGGGGAGATGTTACCAGCAGGGTTCCACAGGGCTCTATACTTGGGCCCATCCTGTTTCTAATACAGTATATGTAAACGACCTTCTAGAGGGTATAGATTCATTTCTCTCAATGTTTGCTGATGATGCAAAAATTATGAGAAGAATCAAAACAGAGGAAGATAGACGGAGACTACAGGACAGCCTGGACAAACTGGTGGAATGGTCTAAACATGGCTACTAAAGTTCAACTCAGGAAAGTGTATATTAATGAAATCAGGCGAAGTGAACAGAAGGCTGAACACAATGTACCATCTGGGAGGTGATGTCCTGCAGGACTCAAATAGAGAGAAAGATCTTAGGATTGATATCACACCGAACCTGTCCCCAGGGGCTCACATCAAAAGGATATCATCAGCGGCATATGCTAGACTGGCCAACATAAGAACTGCCTTTAGAAACTTGTGTAAGGAATCATTCAGGACCTTGTATACCACTTATGTAAGACCAATCTTTAAGTACGCAGCTCAAGCCTGGAGTCCATACCAAGTTAAACATAAGACAAAGTTGGAGAAGATTCAGAGGTATGCCACCAGACTGGTCCCGGAACTGAGAGGTATGAGCTACGAGGAAAGGCCAAGGGAGCTGAACCTCACATCCCAGGAAATCAAAAGAGTAAGGGGAGACATGATAACCACCTACAAAATTCTCAGGAGAATTGACAGGGTGGACAAAGACAAACTCTTTAGCACGGGTGGAACACGAACAAGGGGACACAGGTGGAAACGTAGTACCCAGATGAGCCACAGAGACATTAAAAAGATATTTTTAAGTGTCAGAGTAGTTAACAAATGGAATGCATTAAGTAGTGAGTCGTGGAGGCAAACTCCATACACAGTTTCAAATGTTGATTTCAGAGAGCCCAATTGGCTCAGGAATCTGTACACCGGTTGATTGACAGTTGAGAGGTGGGACCAAAGAGCCAGAGCTCAACCCCCGCAAGCACAACTAGGTGAGTACATATATCTTTACTTCTGTTTTGTGTATTAAAGTGACTTCAATTTTGTAAGTTAATAACTTTCTTTATATGATGATGATAGAATGCACGTAAGATATCATTGCAACTTTATAAGAAACCATTAAATCCAATATATATCTTAGTTCTTATACTTGAAATAATGTCACATTCAACGCTTGAAAACAAAGTTTATACAGTGACACCTCAGCTTACAAATGCCCCTCTTTACGAACTTTTCTGGTTATGAGACCAGTTTCTTCATAAAATCCAATTTGGGTTACGAACTTTGCCTTGGGAAACGAAGTTTGTTGATACATGTATGGCCGTCCTAGCATATGGTGAAACAGCGACTGTGCCTCAGTTACCATTGTCTTCCGCCTAGTGACAATCACGCCTGAATTCTTTGTAAAGAATTTCAGTGCTTTTCAGATTTTATGGGTATTTGAACATAAAAGTTATTACTATATATCTCGCTATGGGTCCCAGGAAAGTCAGTGATAAGGTTCAATCCAAGAAAACACATGTGAGAATGACCATAGAGGAATAACAAGAGATCATTTGTAAACATGAAAATGGTACACGAGTTGTTGAACTAGCTAGGTAGTACAATAAATATGTCAACGATATGCACTGTAATTGGTAAGAAAGAGAACATTATGAGTGCTAAAGTAGCAAAGGGCGTATCAACAATCACAAAACAAAGAACACAAACACTTGAGGATGTTGAAAAGATTTTATTAATCCACCCAGAGCATGCTGTAGTAGGCCATTGTGTTAACCTTCTTAATGACAATGTGATGTCTCACTTCAGACAAGTGTTACAAGGTAAAGAAAAACAAGCGTTACTAGACAGGTTTTTAGTGAGAAAACAAGCAGTGAGCCACAAGCAGGTCCTAGTGGTATGCAGGCAAAACGTGCCAGAGTGTACCCCAGAGAAGTCATCACTGCCTAAAGTTATAATGGAAGGGGGACTCCCCTTTCAAACAGTAACACCTCTCCTTCTCCCCCCCTCTTCATTGTCTTCCATATGCCAACAAGAGTCATCAATAAAGGTAAGTAATAACTTGTATTTACTTTAATACTAAAGATTTGGGTGAATTAGGTATAAAATTTACTTTGAAGTTGATTTTTGGGGGAGTGTGGAACAAATTCAATTTACAATATTTCTTACGGGAAAATTTGCATCGATTTACGAATTTTCGGCTTACGAACCATCTCTGGGAACGGATTAAATTCATAAGCTGAGGTACCACTGTGTAATGTATTTTAAATAAAATATAAAACATTATTGTTTATTAACCCTTAAACTGCGCAACGCGCCTGCAGGCTCATGTCTGGTTTGCGCAACGCGCCTCCGGGTATTTGTATTTTTCACGATCCATTCAAAACTTCCGTGGCTACATGGGGTTCACATCAGCTTCCTCAGTGCTCTTGTAAACAGACGCCATCTTTAAAAAAAATCATGGTCCACATTCTCGGGTGTGGGAGTCTCAGTAGTGTGTGAGCAACCAAGGCTGGCGCTCGCGGCATGCACGCACAGCACTGCTGTTCAGCGTGTGACCACAGCATCGCCTAATAATGTCAAAATATATATATAACTTGTATTATTTAGCCATGATAGTGTTATAGAAGAGCCTGAGTGTGATAATGACTGCGTACAATGTTCAAATATCAGTGATTCAATGCTGTTCACGATGTTCACAACGCTAGCCACAGCACCACAGCATTATTTCGTCCATCTAGGAATCTTCAAATGATTTCTTAGGTTCCTTTTCAAAATAAACGTGTGGTCAATTATTCATTTACAGGAATTAGTGACCAGGATTGTGATAATAGTAGGAATGTGGTTATAATTAGCGTTGTGCGTAGTATTGTGGAAGGAGGAATTTTGGTGAGGGAGGGAGGGAGAGAATTGAGGTAGCCTAGCTCTATGTGCGTGTGTGGCAGCCACTCTTGTGTTGCTCACCATACTAGCTTAGTGGATCGCTATGGGCAACACATATGTACATGTGTATATACAGTGTATATATAGTGTAATAACAGCAACAGGAGAATGTTGAGAGGAGCTATTTTGGTGAGGGAGGTTACGCAGTAATCGTAGCGTCATCTGCTGTCTGCTGTGTGATTTTTCATGCAGTGTATGGTGGCAACTATACTGTTTGGACACAATACCAGCTTACTTGCATAGTTCTGGTAAATAAAACATGTAGATAGGTATATATAACATGTGTAATTAGTGTAATAAGAACAATAACAGAATGGTGGGAGGAGCAATGTTGGCGAGTAAGATGTTGGAGTGAGGGAGGACTGGCTGGGTGTGGCTGCTCTCACTCGAGGTATTCTGAGTGTGTTGATGGTGAATGTATATAGTGTGTGACAGTGTATAGGGTGTAAATAGATTGTATATATACATAAATTAGCATGATACATAGTAAATATGTGCAGCATATTTACAGAAGGGAGCCGGTCGGCCGAGCGGACAGCACGCTGGTCTTGTGATCCTGTGGTCCCGGGTTCGATTCCGGGCGCCAGCGAGAAACAATGGGCAGAGTTTCTTTCACCCTATGCCCCTGTTACCTAGCAGTAAATAGGTACCTGGGTGTTAGTTTGCTGTCATGGGCTGCTTCCTGGGGGTGGAGGCCTGGTCGAGGACCGGGCCGCGGGGACACTAAAAAAAAAAGCCCCGAAATCATCTCAAGATAACCTCAAGATAGCATATGTGTACACAAGTGTCATACACGTAACACAGTGTCTTCGGACAGTATGGATGTTTTACTGCCATAATATAGTGTACGTGTTCATTATACATAGGATTAGCACGTAAAAACAAATAAAATGTATTTGGAACTGTGCACAAAAAATGAACAAAAATATATTTGTGGCAACTCGCGCCCCGCCCTAGGCGTCCTACTAGCCCCGGGAGCGTACATCACGGGCGAATGGCGAATGATGACGTCACGCGCCAACTTACGGACCCCATAGCAGCCAAAGTAAGTACAATTTCAATTTTTTTTTTACATACCCATACTGAGGGAAGGGTTTTTGACACTTAAAAAATCAAAAGAATTTTTTCCAGAGAATTTATTTCCTGCGCACTGTGGAGTGTCATATTTGGAGGCAACGCAATTAAGGGGTTAATGTGATATATATCGCGATATTTAGCGATAAGCGATCTCAGCTTGGCTGGACATTCATGTCTAAGTAGTTTTCATGTGTCCAGACACCGGCAATGGGGCTGTATTATTTATTTAACCATATCTTTGCTTTTACTTAAGATATATATTCTTTCAAATTTTGTCACATTAACACTTTTGCTATCTCGTGACACTTAACCCTTAACCCTTAAAGTGTGCATCACGTCATATGACGTGTTGGAAGTTGTTCCAGTCAACTGCGCATCACGTCATATGACGTGTTGGAGTACTACGCAAGATTTAAACGACCCGAGGATACAAGGGGTTCACCACACCTTCATCAAGGCTCTTGTAAACAGACGCCATTTTAAAAAAAAATTGTGGGCCAAACTCCCAGGTGTTATTGGCCTCAGTATTGAGTGAGCTACCAAGCCTGACGCATGCTGCATGAGCTAACAGCACTGCTATTCAGCTTGTGACCACAGCATTGCCTAAAAATGCCATAATATACTTCATGCTATTATGTAGCGATGATATTATTACAGAAGACCCCTGACTGATAAAACTGACCAGGGTTCTGATAATAGCAAGATTGTGGTGATATTTAGCGCTGTGCGCCATGGAGGGAGGAGTAATGCTGTGGGAGGGAGGGTGGTGGCGATGTCTTCTGACTGTGTGTGGCCACCTTTTATTGACTGCACTCACCATACCAGCTTAAGTGGTTCGCTATGGTGAACACAAATGTAGATACTTATATATAACGTGTGTATAGAGGGTATAAACAGCAAGAGGAGAAGGTTGGGAGCCGCTATTTTGGTGAGGGCGGTGGAGTCGTCTGCACGACACCACCGTGCAGACGACGGTGTTGTTTACTGGTTACCACGATGGTCTTTGGGCACCATACCAGTTTACTTGTACAAGTATGGTGAATAAAACGGGTAGATATTTATATATAATATGTGTATATAGCGTAATAACACCACAAACAGTATTGTTGGAGGAGAAATATTAGTGCGTCTGGCCTTGAGGGCGGCAGCCATCAGATGACTGTGTGAGGTCCTACGTCTTTGTGCCTTTACTCACCATACAACCTTAGATGTACAGTTATGGTGAACAAAACATGTAAATACTTATATATAACGTCTGTATATAAAAGCAAAAACAGTATGGTGGGTGGAGAATGGTGGCAAGTCTGGTGAGGTGAGGGAGGGAGGGAGTGGCAGCCAGTGGCGGGCTGCCACTGCCACTCAGCATGCCAACTTAGTGGTTCGTTATGGTGAACACGAATGTAGATACTTATATATAACGTCTGTATATAGTGAATAAAAGCAAAAACAGTATCGTGGGAGGAGAATATGGGCGAGTCAGATGACTTGAGGGAGGGCGTGAATGGCTGGCTGGTACATGGCGGTAACTCCTCGTTACTTTTTGACTCATAATAGCTACTTAGTGGTTCGATATGGTGAACAAAACATGCAGATACTTATATATAACCTGTGCTTATAGTGTAATAACCGACAAAGTATTTGTTCACTGATTGATGAACATAATTGAATCAACAATATGCACACCATATTTTTGAGTACAGTACTGTATCCACTCAATTTAACGGCCTCTTTTATACCGATCTGCCGGTAATAACGACCGGTTTGGGAGATTGGTATCTGGACCCTCATATACCAGTCTGGCGGTCGATATTACTGAAGGTCGGTATTGAGTTTGTTTTGGCATCGGCGGCCCCTCACGTGGCAACAGGCCACCGACCTCCAAGGCCTTGCGGGAGGGATGGGAGGCAGTGATTGATGGAGGGAGGCATTGAGGGGGAGAGGCAGGGAGAGTGTTGGGGGTGGTGGTGAGGGTGGTAGGGAGGCAGGCAGACAGGCAGGCAGGCAGGCAAGCAGACAGGCAGGGAGGGAGGCAGGCTGGCTGGAAGGCAGGCTGGCAGGAAGGGAGGCAGGCAGGCTGGCTGACAGGGAGGGAGGGAGGGAGGCAGGCTGGCAGGGAGGAAGGCAGGTTGGCTGGCAGGGAGGGTGGCAGGGAGGGAGGCAGGCTGGCTGGCTGGCTGGCAGGCAGGCTGGCAGGCTGGCAGGCAGGCTGGGAAGGAGGCAGGCAGGCAGGCTGGGAAGGAGGCAGGCAGGCAGGCTGGGAAGGAGGCAGGCAGGCAGGCTGGGAAGGAGGCAGGCAGGCAGGCTGGGAAGGAGGCAGGCAGGCAGGCTGGGAAAGAGGCAGGCAGGCAGGCTGGGAAGGAGGCAGGCAGGCAGGCTGGGAAGGAGGCAGGCAGGCAGGCTGGGAAGGAGGCAGGCAGGCAGGCTGGGAAGGAGGCAGGCAGGCTGGGAAGGAGGCAGGCAGGCAGGCTGGGAAGGAGACAGGCAGGCAGGCTGGGAAGGAGGCAGGCAGGCAGGCTGGGAAGGAGGCAGGCAGGCAGGCTGGGAAGGAGGCAGGCAGGCAGGCAGGCTGGGAAGGGGGCAGGCACGCAGGCTGGGAAGGAGGCAGGCAGGCAGGCTAGGAAGGAGGCAGGCAGGCAGGCTGGGAAAGAGGCAGGCAGGCAGGCTGGGAAGGAGGCAGGCAGGCAGGCAGGCTGGGAAGGAGGCAGGCAGGCAGGCTGGGAAGGAGGCAGGCAGGCAGGCTGGGAAGGAGGCAGGCAGGCAGGCTGGGAAGGAGGCAGGCAGGCAGGCTGGGAAGGAGGCAGGCAGGCAGGCTGGGAAGGAGGCAGGCAGGCTGGCTGGGAAGGAGGCAGGCAGGCAGGCTGGGAAGGAGGCAGGCAGGCAGGCAGGCTGGGAAGGAGGCAGGCAGGCTAGGAAGGAGGCAGGCAGGCAGGCAGGCTGGGAAGGAGGCAGGCAGGCAGGCAGGCTGGGAAGGAGGCAGGCAGGCAGGCTGGGAAGGAGGCAGGCAGGCAGGCTGGGAAGGAGGCAGGCAGGCAGGCTGGGAAGGAGGCAGGCAGGCAGGCTGGGAAGGAGGCAGGCAGGCAGGCTGGGAAGGAGGCAGGCAGGCTGGGAAGGAGGCAGGCAGGCAGGCTGGGAAGGAGACAGGCAGGCAGGCAGGCTGGGAAGGAGACAGGCAGGCAGGCAGGCTGGGAAGGAGGCAGGCAGGCTGGGAAGGAGGCAGGCAGGCAGGCAGGCTGGGAAGGAGGCAGGCAGGCATGCAGGCTGGGAAGGAGGCAGGCAGGCAGGCTGGGAAGGAGGCAGGCAGGCAGGCTGGGAAAGAGGCAGGCAGGCAGGCTGGGAAAGAGGCAGGCAGGCAGGCTGGGAAGGAGACAGGCAGGCAGGCTAGGAAGGAGGCAGGCAGGCAGGCTGGGAAGAAGGCAGGCAGGCTGGGAAGGAGGCAGGCAGGCAGGCTGGGAAGGAGGCAGGCAGGCAGGCTGGGAAGGAGGCAGGCAGGCAGGCTGGGAAGGAGGCAGGCAGGCAGGCTAGGAAGGAGGCAGGCAGGCAGGCTGGGAAGGAGGCAGGCATGCAGGCTGGGAAGGAGGCAGGCAGGCTGGGAAGGAGGCAGGCAGGCAGGCAGGCTGAGAAGGAGGCAGGCTGGGAAGGAGGCAGGCAGGCAGGCTGGGAAGGAGGCAGGCAGGCAGGCTGGGAAGGAGGCAGGCAGGCAGGCTGGGAAGGAGACAGGCAGGCAGGCTAGGAAGGAGGCAGGCAGGCAGGCTGGGAAGGAGGCAGGCAGGCAGGCTGGGAAGGAGGCAGGCAGGCAGGCTGGGAAGGAGGCAGGCAGGCAGGCTGGGAAGGAGGCAGGCAGGCAGGCTGGGAAGGAGGCAGGCAGGCAGGCTGGGAAGGAGGCAGGCAGGCAGGCTGGGAAGGAGACAGGCAGGCAGGCTAGGAAGGAGGCAGGCAGGCAGGCTGGGAAGGAGGCAGGCATGCAGGCTGAGAAGGAGGCAGGCAGGCAGGCTGGGAAGGAGGCAGGCAGGCAGGCTGGGAAGGAGGCAGGCAGGCAGGCTGGGAAGGAGGCAGGCAGGCAGGCTGGGAAGGAGGCAGGCAGGCAGGCTGGGAACGAGGCAGGCAGGCAGGCTGGGAAGGATGCAGGCAGGCAGGCTGGGAAGGAGGCAGGCAGGCAGGCTGGGAAGGAGGCAGGCAGGCAGGCTGGGAAGGAGACAGGCAGGCAGGCTGGGAAGGAGACAGGCAGGCAGACTAGGAAGGAGGCAGGCAGGCAGGCTGGGAAGGAGGCAGGCAGGCAGGCTGGGAAGGAGGCAGGCAGGCTGGGAAGGAGGCAGGCAGGCAGGCTGGGAAGGAGGCAGGCAGGCAGGCTGGGAAGGAGGCAGGCTGGGAAGGAGGCAGGCAGGCAGGCAGGGAAGAAGGCAGGCAGGCAGGCTGGGAAGGAGGCAGGCAGGCAGGCTGGGAAGGAGGCAGGCAGGCAGGCTGGGAAGGAGGCAGGCAGGCAGGCTGGGAAGGAGGCAGGCAGGCAGGCTGGGAAGGAGGCAGGCAGGCAGGCTGGGAAGGAGGCAGGCAGGCAGGCTGGGAACGAGGCAGGCAGGCAGGCTGGGAAGGAGGCAGGCAGGCAGGCTGGGAAGGAGGCAGGCTGGGAAGGAGGCAGGCAGGCAGGCTGGGAAGGAGGCAGGCAGGCAGGCTGGGAAGGAGACAGGCAGGCAGGCTGGGAAGGAGACAGGCAGGCAGACTAGGAAGGAGGCAGGCAGGCAGGCTGGGAAGGAGGCAGGCAGGCAGGCTGGGAAGGAGGCAGGCAGGCTGGGAAGGAGGCAGGCTGGGAAGGAGGCAGGCAGGCAGGCTGGGAAGGAGGCAGGCTGGGAAGGAGGCAGGCAGGCAGGCAGGGAAGAAGGCAGGCAGGCAGGCTGGGAAGGAGGCAGGCAGGCAGGCTGGGAAGGAGGCAGGCAGGCAGGCTGGGAAGGAGGCAGGCAGGAAGCGATATATGGGTGTTGAAGTGAACCATGAACCACGTGACCTTTGAGAGTGTGTGTGTATGGGTTTGGGGTGGGGGAGGAGTGTCGGTGGTGGGGGAGGGACCGGCTGACTCCGTAAGCCTAGCCACACTCCACAGACCTGTGACCCAGATTTGTTTCTTAAATGTACAGTACATCATCGTATATTTTTGGCAGGATGTGCCTGCAGGCTGGCAGGATGTTCCTGCAGGCTGGCAGGAAACATCCAGAGGATGTTTGCCAGACGTCTTAATAATCAGTTAGGAACAATTAAGGACTTTTATAAAGCGAATCTGGACTTCACTTATTGGTGAGTACAAACAAAATACTGTCGCATTTACGCTATGAACCTGTCGATTTTTTCCCCTAGAGTTTTTTATATAAATTTTTTTTTTTTTTTATTTCTTTTTACATTTCTAGTTTATTTTTTCCCCTCTATTTCTCGTTTACGAACTTACATGTTAACCAACGGGTCTTGTCCCCAAGGGGTTCGGAAACCAAGTGGTGCTCTGTACTTGTATCATCACTGAACCCAGAAAACGATTCATCTATGTATCATCTATAAAAAAAAACAGCGTTGAATGTAATGAAATGCCATTTTCTGGGCGAGTCCCGGAGGCTCCCCGGAGCTATCCCAGGCTGATATGCTAATGTCAGACTTTGGCATCAGTCATGTGCATGGAGTTCTTAGGCCTACCGGGGACCATGGCCAGAACCGGGCCCCCTCAGAGGCAAGGGGAGCAATGGCCTATAGAAGCCTCCATGTGGTTGGAAGCATTCTATGTCTGCCATCGACCGGAACAGGCACCCAGAAAGGTAAGCGCCTCAAAAAAAAATTCCTATTCTGGTTAAAATTGCTACCAAAAGCCGAACTAGTGGATAGAACTCCCCAACCGAAAACAAGCAAACTAGTGTGACGTCACACACCGCTGCGCCGCTCTCTGTGCAGCTCCCCCCTCCTGGGGAGGGGGGAGGGGGGAAGGGGGAGCCCCAGACCCTCCACGCCGGCTACCCACACCTCAGTTCTTGAGGCTGGATGTCAAAAACGCGAAAAAAAACCCAACCAGAGGGAGGGAAAGATGCCGGGGAGCCTCCGGGACTCACCCAGAAAATGGCGTTTCATTACATTCAACGCTGGTTTTGTGGAGGGAGCCCTGTCAGCTCCCCGGAGCTAACTACCCACAGACGGAAAAAGAGGGACTTACCCGGGAGGCGGTCGTCACTCACTCCTCAACTCGAAGCCGAGACAACTGGCTGCAACCGCCGACCCAAAGCAACACAGGCCCGACAGGGCCCAGGGACATTCACAAGGTAACGAGTAGCCAGGACCCTGTTCAACCGCCAAAATCCCAGCGCCCAAATATCAGACCAAGACATATTCCCAAAGACGCCAGCAAGAGCCGCGAACTTACGAACGTCATGGGCACGGGGATAGACCGCAGGCTGGCTGGACTTAATAACCCTGCGGACGACCTGGGAGACCCGAACCCGCGAACAGGGAAGAAGGGAAACCGGATCAACCCACAGCGCGTCCCCGGACACAGAAGCCGTGGCGAGCAAATAACGGCAAAGCACCGCAACCGGACACAAAACATGATGCACCCCCAGCCTGACCAACCAAGCATCAACCACCCATGGACCCCTCCGGAACGCAGCAGTCTCATTCTTCGCCAGAAAAGAAGGAGACGGCTGCAAACGAACAAAACAATCACCACAACCAAAAGAGCAGAAACCCCTGCGCCGGAGGAGAGCATGAAGCTCCCCTACCCGACCCCCAGAAGCCAAAGCCAACAAGAAAAGTGCCTTGGAAAAACAATCCTGGAACGAAGGGGCCACAACGAAACGAGGAGACAAAAGGAAAGCGAGCACTCTGTCCAAAGACCAGGTCGGCTCAGGTGACGCATGAGCAGACCGGTGAAACAATGCACGAGACAGCTTGCAAAACGGCGCAGAAGTAACATCAATACCGAAAGCAAGCTGAAGTGGCTCCGCCAGCGCCGCACGATACGAGGCGACAGTGTTAGGCATAAAATGACGGTCCTGAAACAACCAAGAGAGGAAGGACAAGACCACCTGAACAGACAAGGAACTAACACAACGAAGACGCAAAAAGAAATAGAAGGACCGCCAGGAAACTTCATACTGCCGCCGAGAAGAAGCCCTCAGGTGGGACACCAGCAAGGAGGCCACCTGATCACCATAGACATGATGATAGACTCGAGTCAAAAAACCCATACGCGAAGACTCGAGGAGAAGATCGAACCAGTCACGTGACGTACTGGCCCGATCTGCTGAAAGACTTGGAGCCGCGGGAAAACCCTCGGGTTCGGACACCAAGCAACCAGCGCCTGAAACCAAGGCTGGGCCGGCCACCAAGGGGCCAGAAGGACAACTCTCCCCTGGTAAGTCTCTAAGTGAGTCAGGACCTGGAGCAACAGCCGAACTGGGGCAAAGAGGTACAGGAACCCCCACTCGACCAGTCTAGCCGAAAGGCATCGACCCCTACGGCCTCGCAATTGGGGAAGGGCGCCGCATAAACGGGAAGACGCTGCGACCACGCCGACGCGAAGAGGTCCACCTCGGGGCGCCCGAACGTCTGGCAAAGCCAACGGAAGGACTCGTCGTCGACCGTCCACTCCGTGGAGAGGGGAAAGAAGCGAGACAGGGCGTCGGCCAAGACGTTGGACACGCCCCATACGTGAACCGCAAGGAGAACCAAACCCCAAGAACTCAGCAGACGAGTCACCCGAAGCGACCAACCCCAAAGAGACAAGGACCGCATCGAACCCCCGTGGTTCAGGCAATGAACCACCGGAGAGCAGTTCGAATGGAGCCGAATCGTCGATCCGCGGGCCACCCGAATCCTCCCCAGAGCAAACCACACTGCCGCGAACTCCCTCACCGTGCTGTGAGCTCAACGGAAGGATGGATCCCAACGCCCCTGGCCGGCCAGGTGAGCACTGGTCACAAAAC
The DNA here is from genome assembly GCF_040958095.1 of Procambarus clarkii. Taxonomy (NCBI): domain Eukaryota; kingdom Metazoa; phylum Arthropoda; class Malacostraca; order Decapoda; family Cambaridae; genus Procambarus; species Procambarus clarkii. Next base: position 46,665,142 of record NC_091154.1, read on the forward strand.
CCCAGCTGAGAGACGACGCATCCGTGTACACATCGAGCGAGGGCTCGGGTAGGCGCCAAGGCACTGAACCCCGAAAAACCCGAAGAGGAAGCCGGTGACGCAGCAACCGACGCAAGGCCCCCGGGGGTCGAACTCTGCCATCGCGAGAGAGGCGGAAGGGGGAACCCTGAAGGAACCAGAACAGCCGTCGAAGCCAAACCCGACCCGGCGGGTAGACCACCATCGCGAAGTTCAGGCTCCCGCACAGCCCCTCGAGCAACCGCCGGGTGACCCGAGGGCCCTCCAGAAACAGACGAAGGTGGGACCGCAGCCGCAGGAGAGACTCCGGAGGGAGAGACAAGGAGGCGGTTCGAGAGTCCCAAACAAGACCCAGCCAAGTCCGAACCTGAGAGAGAACCAGATTGGACTTCCTCCAGTTCACCAAGAACCCGAGCCCGGCGAGCTGGGAAAGAACCAAATCCCTGGCTAGCAAGCAAGCTGACCAGCTGGGAGCCCAAACTAGCCAGTCATCAAGGTAGGCCAACACCCGAACTCCTAGGAGACGCAAACGAGCCACCACAAACCGTGTAAGGCACGTGAACACGCGAGGTGCCAGGTTCAACCCGAACGGGAGACAACGAAAGCAGTAACTCGGGCGCCCCACAACAAAACCGAGCAACTCCCTGAACCTTGGATGAATCGGGACATGCCAATAAGCGTCCCGGAGGTCCAGGGACACCATCCAAGCTCCCGGCTCCAAGAGGAGCCGAATCTGAGAAAGCATAGTCATCCGAAAGGAGGGGCGATGAACCCAGGGGTTCAGACGGGACAAGTCCAGAATGAACTGCGGGTCCGCGCAGTTCCGTTTCGGAACCGGAAACAGACGGGAAACCCATCTGAGGGACGTCGTCGTTTCGACAACGCCCAAGCGTACCCACTCCAAGACAACTCGACAGAGCGCAGGGGAAGAAACCTGCCCTACCAGCCCCGACCCCCCCCCCAAGGGGGGAGGGGCCACCCAACTCCACTGCAGGCCGCGAGACACGACCCGAAAAACCCACGAATCGTGGGACCAGGCGCGGGCGAACAGTGCAAGCCCCCCCCCCCCCATCGCCCCGTCAATGGGGCAAACCGAGAAAGGGCCGGCGACCCTTACGAGACCCAGAACCCCGCACAGAGTGAACACCGCGCCGACCAGACGAGGGAGGGTCCGCAGGAGGAGCCAAACCCGAACCTGACACCAGAGGCCTACCATGACGAGAGGAACCCCGAGCCCTGGCACGACCTTTCCGGGAAGACCCACCCCGGGATCCCCGGAAAACCAACAAGTCCAACATCAGACGACAAGCCGCCAACGCAGCCTGAATAAACTGCGCCACGGCCGACTCCTCAAACAGAAGAGGACAAAAAGGTGAAGAACGCCTAAGAGCCAGAGCCCAAGCAGATTCCACGGAGGAACCCAGCACCATCTGCCGACACACGAGACGGGAAGCATAAAACAGGGAAACCGCATCCCGCAAAATCGGCGTGAACAGCTTCAACAAGGCAGCCGACGAACGTGCAGCCGAGGACAAGGTGCCAGACCCCGGGACAGACCCAAGCGTCCTCACATCCTCCACGAGCCAATCCGAAGACAGCTCCAGGAGGGAAAAGAACCGCAAGGCCGAAGCCAAAAGGCCCCGGGCGCGCAAGTCCTCCGCAATGAGCGCCGCCGAAAGGGTGGGAACCTGCACATGGAGCTGAATAACGCCCACATCGCAGGGAAGGGCAGGGGCAAACAAGCACTCATTCAAGTACTCATGCTCGCCCCCCAGGAAAACCTGAAGCACTGTGGAAGCTTCTCGCCACTCCAGCCTGCGGGAACAACAGAAGGAATGCCAGGAATCCAGAACAAACAAGGGGCAGTCTGCTAGACAGGATGACTCCGGAACCTCGTAACGGAGCCAGAAAGGGAATGAAGTCCCAAACCTGAATTCGGACGGATCCATTTCCGAGGCATAATCCGGGTCACGCAGGAGGTAAGTTGCAGAGGCTGCTCGCACCACACCAGGTTGGATGCGATAAGCCGAAAACCTCCGGAAAGACGGAACCGACGTACCCGGGGGAACACGGAACCGAACCCGGGGAGGGGCCGACACCAAATCCAACTTGTACGCAGATGGGGGAAAAGAAAACCCCACTCCTTGTAACAATAAGCCCCACTCAGAGGGAAGAAAAACCCAGGCGGGGTCCAGCGGGGCCCAAGGCCCCCAAATCAGCCCCTCCCCAGCGTCGAGGTCCTTCACCACAGGACCCGAGGCCGAGTCCTCTCCCCAAGCCCCGACCCCACAAGACAAGGACGGAGCAGCTGGAAAAGCTGGAGGAAGGGGGGCCCACTGGTCAGACCCAGAAGCTTCAGCCGGGAGACAAGACTCGAATGCCTCTGCTGCCTCCCCCGGAAGGGGCACCCCCCGAAGCTGCCCGAGTCTCAAGATCAAGTAACCCCTGCTCCGACCCCGAAACCCTCAGACGCTTCGGGGCCGGAAGCAGGGGGGAGGGGACCAGAACGAACAGAAGGGGAAGGACGAGGAGGTGCGGACTGAACCAGGATCGAAGCGACCCCCACCCCCAAGTCCGGGTCTCGAAAAGCAAAGCGGGGCAGCCCCGGGGCATCCGGGTGAGCAACCAACCGAGCGCGTTGCAACAGACGAAACCTAGACTGCAATGCACACGCCGCCTGTACCCGAAGATAATCATCAGAGGATTGGGTAAATTGAGTCACAAGCAAGCAGCAACACTCACAGGACTCAGGGTCGAAAGTATCACCGACCCAACAGGCAGCGTGGCAGAGGCAAAAACAATGAGGGTCACCCTGAGACAAGGGGACCGAGCAACCCTCAAACTCGCACACAGCGAGTGGGGACTCCGGGGTCACATCCATCGGACCCACGCGCCCCCTAGGGGATTCCCAGGGTCCTGAGAGTTTACTTTAAGAGGACTCGCGCTCAGGTAGTCCCAGGCAGGGTGCTGCAAACTGGCGCCCAAAACTACCAAGCAAACTTCTATAGCTGAACCCCAGGGACGTGTACACTCACGGGGACCTAGCAGGGGGCGCCACCGAGGAGAACAGTGGAAGGGCAAAAACAAACTGAATAAAATGATAGAACCCCCCACCAGGCAAAAACAAAAAGAAAAACAAAACCCCGCAAGAGGACAGCGAACCCCAAGAAACAGAGCCGGCCGTGATGTCGGGAATACAAGCTGTGCAGCACCCTGCGCCCCTACCAGTGCAAACTGCCTCTTACCTGCCGGTAACAAGGGAGAACAGAACACCCAAGAGCCCAACAGGCGGCCGAAAAACCGAAAGGTAAAATGGACCAGCAGAGGCAGACCCCGAGGAGCCTGTGGAAGGTGGCCCCAAGTCCCAAGGGCAGTACTTACAGGGCACCTAGGGAAGGCAGCCCTAGGCGCATGCAGCCCGAGTACTGAAGATAACTCCTGGCTCTCGCACCCACAAAACCAACACCACACGCAAAGCACAGTGCAGTAGCGACACCGGAGCCAGAGCACACGACCATCGCCTATAGCATTAGCCTCAAGAACTGAGGTGTGGGTAGCCGGCGTGGAGGGTCTGGGGTTCCCTCTTCCCCCTCCCGGGAAGGCGGGAGCTGCGCAGACAGCGACGCGGCAGTGTGTGATGCCACACTAGTTAGCTTGTTTTCGGTTGGGGAGTTCTATCCACTAGTTCGGCTTTCGGTAGCAATTTTAACCAGAATAGGGGTTTGTTTTGAGGCGCTTACCTTTCTGGGTGCCTGTTCCGGTCGATGGCAGACATAGAATGCTTCCAACCACACGGAGGCTTCTATAGGCCATTGCTCCCCTTGCCTCTGAGGGGGCCCGGTTCTGGCCGTAGTCCCCGGTAGGCCTAAGAACTCCATACACATGACTGATGCCAAAGTCTGACATTAGCATATCAGCCTGGGATAGCTCCGGGGAGCCAACGGGGCTTCCCCCAGAAATTGGAAATAACATGGGTGAGCATGGGTGGTGCTCAGCTACTACTGGATACATTCACTCGCTGTATCCTCATCGATGCTTTATCACTTGAATCCGACTCTCGTGTTAGGTCCATACTGTGCCTAACTTCATCAATATCATGACCCTTATGTGCTTCAAAGGATAAGGTCTGAATTTCACTGACAGAGAGTAATTTTTCAACACCGCATCAGACAGGTGTTTGGGAGCTAGAGGCGCGTGTGCCACCCATGGTTACTCAGCACTAAGCCAGCCAGCAGCCCTAGGACATTCTGGGAATTGTTTCCAAGATGGATGCCTCTCACCAGAGGTCCCAAGAGTCCATTTCATACACTACCTACTGCAAACATGTTTTGAATGGGTACAAAATATTTATAAGGTGTTTTCTCAGTTGGCATAGTTTCCCACCGACCGAGTTTTCTCAGTTGGGGGCAGCACAGTGATTAACAAGATATATTTCCTTTGGTGCAATAGGATACATGTGGGTCCTTCTTAGCTGCTCTCTCTACCTGTGGGCTATGTGGATGGATTTTGTTGTTGTGGGCCCCTCCTTAACCGCTTCTTATGTCCACATACTCCATCCTCCTATTGGTTATGCTGGATAGGTTAAGTTAGGGTTGGTTTGTCTGTTGGATTTGTCATAGTTTGCCACTCTCAAGGGTAGGTTGGGGTTTATAAGTATTATATCTTGGTCTTTCAGGAGGCATATAATATTCTAGGCTTTATTAGCATATCTTTGTTAATTACACAATAGAAGAGCAAATGCATAGGCATTTGCATTCCATGACCAACATGCTACTGAATGCCACTATAAAAACATATGTATCTTCACATGAGCTTTAAATATGTCTATGGTAAAGTATTTAAAATGAAGCTTATATTTCTATATTTCTTAACACATATAAAATATTTATGTTTATTAACGAATTTACGTGAAATAAACATTGTTCTAAGAGAAAGAGTTGCTCTGTCGATCAGTCTGTGCAGAGTCAGAGTTTGGCAATTATTAAAATATATGTACCATCATTAGTACAGTGGGGCCTCGATTTACGATGGTAATCCGTTCCCAGAGACGGATCATAAGCCGAAATATCGTAAGTCGAAGCGATTTTTCCCATAAGAAATAAAGGGAATTGAATTAATCCGTTCCCCACCCTCCAAAATATTAACTTACAAATACATTTTATACTGAATACAATTTTTTTTCTCTAACTACAATACAGTACATATGTTTATCTTACCTTTATGGACAACTCTTGATAGCGTATGGAAGATGGTGAGGCGGGCGGAGGAGGTGAGGTGTTACTGTTTGGAAGGGGAGTCCCCTTCTATTATAACATCAGGCAGTGAGGACTTTTCTGGGGTACACACACTGACACGTTTTTCCTGCATACCACTAGGTCCTGCTTCTGGCTCGCTGCTTGATTTTCTCACTAAAAATCGTTCCATTGAAGATTGTTTTTCCCTTCTTTCCAACACTTGTCTGTAGTGATGCATCACATTGTCATTAAAAAGATCAATGCAACGGGCTGTTACAGCTTTATCTGAGTGATTCTTTTCAATAAAACTTTGCACTCTTTCCCATACTGCACACATTTTCTTAATTAATGAGGAAAGGACATCCTCTAATGCCGCCACCACCTCCTCTGAAGATTTATTGTACTGCCTAACTAGTTCAACAACACTAGTACCATTTTCATGTTTGCATATGACCTCTTGTTTTTCCTCTATGGTCATTCTTACATGTCTTCTAATATGTTGAACCTTACCACTGACTTTCTTGGGACCCATGGCATGATATATAATAATCAGTTTCATGTTCAAAAAGCAAAAAATCACCACAAAAACTAAATTTCTTATAGGCGTGATCATCATTATGCGGACAGCTCTAGTAAACTGAGGCAGGTCGGCCCACATGATCAGGAACCACACGCTCGGTCGACCCAAACGTGTACCAACAAATATCGTTAGTCGACGACACTATCGTAAGTTGAGTCGCATTTTTCGATCAAATTTACATCGTAACTCGAAATTATCGTAAGTCGGGGCAATCGTAAGTCGAGGTGCCACTGTACTTTAAATCTGTCCATGGTAAAGTATTTAAAATTAAGTTTTTTTTTCTATCTTTCTTGAGATATATAAAATATTTGTGTTTATTAATGAATTTATGTGAAATATACATTGTTCTGAGAGAGAGAGTTCCTCCGTCGATCGATCTGTGCGGAGTCGAAAAATATAAAATACACCTATCTTCGCTTTAATTTCAAATATACCCATGGTCAGGTATTTAAAATGAAGCTTATATTTCTATTTTTCTTGTAACATATAACACTTTTACATTTATTAATGAATCTGTGTGAAATAAGCTTTGTTCTGAAATGAATATCAAGGTTTACGAGCTTGACGAACGATGAAAAATGCCACTTTTATAAAACTACATATATCTTCAGTTTTACTTTAAATATTGACCTGGTGGAGGTTTTACATATAAATCCCATTTCTGTCATTCTTCTGATATATAAAGATTTATGGTTTAATGAGTTATCAAGATATTTTCAACAATATTCTTTGGGCGTCCATCTATTCCAACTTGTTTGCACTTTTTGGAAATCCGATACATGGGGCTAACCCATCTGATACTTGGGTCAACGTCCAATATGGTTCAGAACAGTGTTACATCACTGCAAGTCTATAAGCAAACATAACCTTACCTAAAATACCACAACCAAACAATACAAAATCAAAGATAAATTTAGTTTTTTAAACATACTGTGTGTAAGATGTGTTATGTAAACACAGGTTGTTTCCAGTAATCATCATATGTACTACAGGCAGGAAACACCTAGCCATTGCCAGTACCCACACCTAGGGTAGGCCTACTCTTGGAGACTAAAACTTACCCAGGCGGTGCAAGAGCCAGATGCCCACCATACTCAGGGAAGTTAATAAATGGAATGGCAGAGATGTGGTGGAGGCAGACTCCATACACAATATCAAATGTCGCCAAGCCCCGAAATCATCTTAAGGTAACCAGTTGCTTGACAGTTGAACGGCGGGACCAAAGAGCTGAAGCTAAACCCCCCACAAGCATAGCTAGGCAAGTACTCAGATGGGCCGGGGTGCATCACAAGCCTCCAGGACTCACCAGCCCTTGGTAACTGCCCTAAAATCCAGTCAGAAAACACTAAAAAAAAATCTATCAACTTCCCTGACCCAAGCCAAAGTGTGTTAGATATACCTCTACTTTATTATAAAGATGAGTCATGTTTTTCACTCCCAAGGCTGAGCAGTCAGAAGTCGTCAACGGTTAAACTCAGATTCATGACTATCTATAATCTGTGCCCACTCACCCGAAGTTGAACCTGGCAAGCAATTTTGTCATATTTTCCATTCTTCTAAAGCCATCACGAACGTTTCCTAAATACAAATAAAATATATAAAAAAAGAATTGGTGCTCACCAGTCATGAGATGCAGGAGTTTGTGTGAATGTATTTGGTGTTGATAGGAGAACCAAAGCATCAACAATTTGCAAGACTGACGTTACTAGTAATGAACTGGGAGCAGGTCCAGCACTGGAGCTGAATACCCAGTCAATCGTGGCGTAGTTGCGGCATCCGTAGGGAGCAGCAGGAGGCCATCCACCCCGAGACGCTGGAGATTGTTGTTTTTGTTGTGGTGGCGGAGGTGGCATCGTACACGCCACCTCCTCTTCCTGTACTCGAACACTTATAATTCATCATCCATCCATTCACCACCTTATTTTATACCAAAATCCTCCTGATCTATAAGACACATCACTGCAATCCTCTTTAATAAGACACCTAGTTTCGTCCGCCTCTTTAACCTACAGGCAAGGTTGGATAGCCTAAGAGGTTGCTCTGGCCCAGAACGTACGATATCCCTCCATGAGGAGGCGCACTATTTGAATTTATTTAGTTATATATTTATTTATATACAAGAAGGTACATTGGGTTTGTGAGAATACATAGCATGGTATTTACACTCTTGTAAAACCACTAGTATGCGCATCTTTTCGGGCACAGGTCCTCAATCTAACAGATAATTTTTAATAGGTAAATTCTAGCGGAATTAATAAAAATGATAAAAGATACATTGTATGAAAGAAAAAAATGAGATGAGAGAGATTAGTAGGTATATTAAAGTACATTGGTATATTAAAGCTCTGATTGATTGCATTGACAGCTTGATTGGTAATTTAAACGAAGATTAATAGGCATCATAGAGCAAATTGATAAATAATAATAAAATAAATAAATAAATGTTTATTTAGGTAAGGTACATACATACAAGAAATTTTTACAAAGATTTGTTGACTTATAGGTAGAGCTAGTACATACAATGCCTAAAGCCACTATTACGCAAAGCGTTTCGGGCATCATCATCATCATCTATATGATAGCACATATATAAGAAGACAGCAATGATGACATTGGTAAAGTTGTTTGGATTGGGTACATGAAGATTGGGAGATTGGGTAGCACTAGATACAGTGCAATTTTAAAGCAACAAGGTAGAAAACTATAAAGATGAAATTAGGTATTTTTTTAGTTTTGTATTTGAATGACGCAAAAGTTGGACAGCTTTCATTAGGGAGTGAGTTCCATAGACTGGGTCCCTTTATTTGCATAGAGTGTTTACACAGATTAAGTTTGACTCTGGGGATATCAAAGAGATATTTATTTCTGGTGTGGTGATAATGGGTCCTATTACATCTGTCCAGGGAGAGTTTCAGAGCAGGATTTGCATTTAAGAACAGGGTTTGAAGATGTAGTTGACACAAGAGAATGTGTGGAGTGAGATTATGTTTAGCATGTTTAGGGAGTTAAACAAGGGGCTGAGTGTTATCTGAAAGCAGAAATAGTCACTGCTTTCACAACAAAAGCGGTGAAGTTCTGCGAGGAAGAAAGTGTATTACCATGATTTGGAGAGTAACCGACTAAAAAGCGTGCATCGAGCGGGGTACTTAAAAGTGCGCCCGCGGTCTCAGCGCCTCTTGCTCACCTCCTCCTCGCTAGATACACTACAAAACGACTACAAAATACACTCAGACGACTACACGCCTTCGACATAGCCTTCCACGCCACTCTCTGTCGCCTACAAGGGCGGCCCACACGGGGCTCCTGATTGAGTGAAGTTTTCTTTGTTAGCCATAGGCGTTCCAAAGCAGCCGGCCCATCTCCACTATCCTCAGATACAGTCCTGCCCGTGTTTCCCCCTACACGCCCGCGTGTGGGGCGCCCTGTTTTAGTTAGGAATGTCCCCAGTGCCCAGCGTGTGCCCAGCGCCTGTCCCCGGTTGTGCGTGTACTGACGCAGTAGCTAGCTGCCCCAGGTTTATTTGCCCTCTCAAAGGACCCCGCCCTCAGTCCTGTGCCCGGGCGTGCGAGTCGTGCCGTACACGTGTGGCTCCCCCTTCAGTACGAGGGCGGGCGGCGCCGCTTTGGTGGTATCGCCCACGTGGCCAGGCTCAGTGGCGTGCTTACCCTAGGCGTGGTCCCTGGGGGCACCCGGCCTTCGCCCCTTGCGTGCGGGCTCCTCTACACCCGAGGGCGGGCGGCGCCACTGTGGTGGTGTCGCCCATCTGGTCATGGCTCTCAGGGGCTTGCTTGCCCTGGGCGGGGTCCCTAGGGGCTCTGCTTCGCCCTCTTCCTGCGGGCGCCTGGGCCACGAGGCATGCACATGCGGGCTCCTCTACGCCCGTGGGCCGGAGTCCCCCACGCCTGGTGGCGTGGCCCATGCGGACAGTCCTATTGGTTTCCTTGCCTAGGGGGCGTCACTGGGTCCCGGAGGTGTGCAGAGCGTGGCCTAGTGTCCGTGCCTGGGGTACGGCGTGGGCCACGTGGACGGGCTCCTTACGGCTCTCACGCTTCTGGGGGCTGCATTAGGGGCCTTTGCCTCCCTTCTCGCCCGGGCTGAGGGGCATGGGGTGTGGGCGTACCGGGCTCTCGCCTGCCCTGAGGGCCTCCTGCAGGCGGCGACCGGGTCTGGGGGCCACGTGGGGTGCACGTGCAGGCTCCCCCTATGTCCCGGCGGAAGTGATTCCCGCCGATGATCCAGTAGCCGAAGGCTCAGCTGGCGGTGTTCCTTCTGAGCATGCCCTTACTACCCTCAGTGCCGTGCCCGGGAGTGCGTGTCGTGCAATGCACGTGTGGGTCTCCCTTGCACGAGGGCGGGCGGCGCCACACCTGGTGGTGTTGCCCGCGTGGCCAGGCTCAGTTTATTTATTTCGTTATTTATTTCCTACTTTAATAAATTCGAGAATTACCTCATTTCCGAAGAATCGAGTCAGTCGAATCCAGCCAATTATTCTTTATTAGTGTTATCCTTTATAGTTATCATTATTTATTATTATTCTTTATTATAATCGTCATTAATCTATTCTTAATTATTGGATAGAGAACAACTGCTGTATCGCTTTACTCGACGTCGTATAACATAACTGAGCAGTGCGCCAGTGATTGTTAATCACTGGCTGGTTCGTCGCCCATACTATTGTTATTCTTCATTGTTATTATTCTCTATTACTTATTATTTATAATTATTTATTCACCCAGCTGCTGAAGTTCCGGCTGGCGCGACCCAGCCGATGATCCAGCAGCTGAGGCTTCAGTTACTAAGAAACTTTACTTTAAGAAAAGGTTAAGTTTTCTTCATGCTTATATTATCTTTATTAATCAAACTAGAAATGCTCTACAAATCAAGGGACCCAGAATGTAGAATGACCTTCCCGACCATGTTAAAGACTGTACCTCTCTCAACCAGTTTAAGATAAAAACGAAGCTATACCTAATAAATTCCCTGTAACCTACCTTACCCCTCTATTGTCAACTAATGTCTGTTTTTTTTTTTTTTTTTTTTTTTTTAAGAGCGCTGTTTGTCGACAGAATTGTATTTGTGCTGCTTTTTCAGCTATGTTTTCATTCCATGTTTTCATTTTACTCTTTATGCTCAATTAGTATTAAGCTTTAGTCATTTAAGTTTTAACCATTTTTTAAGAACCATTTTAACTCCCTACAACAGCAACACACTGCAACCCAAGACGAATCAGACCAGCTTAAGCTCCTTGATTCTGTCATCATCTCATCACAGGATTTTCCCCATGAAACTGACAGAGAAGACTGTACTGCCATCGTGATCCAGGAATTGCGTACTAAGTTGAATTATTCAATCGAAGCAAGAGACATTAAGTCAGCTTATAGAGTGGGTGCCAAATCATCTGGTACAAACAACAGAAAGATAAGGGTGAAGTTAGATAGAACCGCAAGTCAGACCTTATCACTGCTGCAGTCGCTATGAAATCCAAGGTTTATGTGAACGAATGTCTTACCAGATTCAGACAAAATCTCTTATATAAACTACGAGGAATTTGCAATAGATCCACTGCTATTAAACATTGTTTTGTGCGCGATGGTAAAATAATAGCTAGGAAGACTGACTCTGGAAAAACTTATGTCATAACCACTGAAGCACATCTCACTTCTTTCCTGGATGACTGTGGGATATCAGCTGAATAACCAGAACATAATTTGTAGTCTCACATACAACCAAAGTGTACTTAAGCTCTGCCTTTCCTTTCCAAAGGTGTTTATTTTTATTTTCATTTTTTTATTTTTTTTTTGTTTGTCATCTTTGCCTGTTTTATACTCTTAATTATTTGTTCTTAGTTAATCCCCTTGTCACTAAACCTAGGGCTTTTTATTACCCTGTTAATTAACCATTACTAAGCTAATTATCTTCAAGATCATTTTTTTATGATTATCATTTTTCTTATTATTTTTTATTTTACATTTATATTGTCAGTCTCTACTAATTTTTTGTTTTTTTATTTTATGTAACTTCTGTGTCCTCCCTGGCTATCTATTGGATCTTTATTTTACTTCTAAATTGTTACTATTTTATTGTATTTGCTTTTATTCTTGTGTTTTGCTTTATCGTGTATCTTGTATCGTGATCCCTCTGCATCTCTATGCACACTGATATTGATCCTGATCAAAATCTTCTGTCTCATATCTACACCAACCAGCACATTGATCATCATTATTGCAAGTATTTCACAGCACACCAGGCTAAAAACAAACTCCAAAATAGCACCTGTCTATCAGTTTATAACCAAAATGTTAGATCACTTGTTAAACATTTTGACGATTTAAATGCACTACTCACAGCACTAGGTACTAACCTATCGTTCATTATTTTAACAGAAACTTGGCTAAATAAAGACTATACCCAACTCTACAACTTAGCTAGTTATAAAGCCATTCATAACTGTAGGCCTAATAAAAAAGGTGGTGGCACAGCTATATATTACCGAGATACATTTATCTGCAACAGTGTTATTAGTGACAGAGATGACTACTGTGAATATACTTTTGCTCAGTTTACAATTAAATCCCTTAAATCCTCTTTGACTATTGGAGCCATCTATAGATTTCCTAATACTAACATAGCTTCTTTCTCAGACAACCTAAGGAATCTTATTATAAACAACAATCTCAACAAAAACCACATCATTCTGGGAGGAGATTTTAATATTGACCTGGGTCAACAAAATTGCTCTCAAGTTGACTATTTCCTTAACAGCATGAACTCCTGTATGCTAATCCCCACAATCACCAAACCTACCCGAGTCACTCAAACATCAGCCACTACCTTGGACCACATATGGACAAACATAACAGCTCCCCTTGTATCTGGTATAATCTACGACAGAACAACTGACCACTATCCTACCTTTCTCATAGCGAACATGGACATAACACCACCAAAAAGCAAGAAACTTTCATTTAGGCTACACAGTGAATCAGCTTTAGACAATCTTACAGAGGCACTTTACAATATTAACTGGGATTCTGAATTCAATAATACCCATGATATAAATTCATTAGCTAACCTCTTCCTCTCCAAAACTCTAAGCCTCTACAACCTTCATTGTCCCCTTCTTACCAAGCAAGTAACTGACAAAAGATTAAACAATCCATGGCTCACAAGTGGCATTCTCAACTCAATCAACAAGAAACATGAATATGAAAAGAAAGTTAGGATTGGCCTAGTTTCAAAGGAAGTAGCTAAAAGGTACTCATCAATGCTTACCAGTATCATAAGAAAGGCAAAACTTGCATATTATGTGAATAGATTCAATGAAGCAAAAGGCAACATGAAAAGCACTTGGAAAACTATCTCTAGTATCCTAGGAACTAAACAACACTCACATAACCAAATAAAACTCTACAAGGATGGGGGTATACCGTCAACTGACTTAGAAATGGCAAATGAATTTAATAATAATAATAATAATAATAATAATTTTTATTTAGGCAAATAGTTTCTTTTCATCGGTTGGTGCTAATCTTGCCAGTAAAATCCCACAGACTCAGACACATATTAACACATATCTCACAGGCAGCTATCCAAACTTTCTTCTCCTTTCACCAATCAGCCCGACAGATGTTGTGTCCATCATACACTCTCTAAAAACCAAGGCAGGGAACACCAGTGAAATTCCGTCCATTGTGTACAAGAGAGCCTCCCATGCCCTTGCCCCACCTATAGCTCTACTGTTCAACAAATCTATAGAGTATCACACCTTCCCTGATATCCTCAAAAAAGTAAGAGTAACACCAGTCCATAAAGGAGGCAATCCGGCGGACATAAACAATTATAGACCAATATCAAATCTACCCATTCTATCAAAAATATTTGAAAAAATTATTTACAAACAGCTCTATTCCTACCTCGTAAAATTCGACATACTCAGCCCCTGCCAGTTTGGCTTCCGGTCCCAAAAGAGCACCAACGATGCAATCATTAGTCTCCTTGACGTTATCTACTCAGCCCTTGACAAAAATGAGTTTCCGATTGGACTCTTCATTGACCTAAGAAAAGCCTTTGATACTGTTAATCACAACTACCTCTTACTTAAACTCCAGCATTATGGAATCCGAGGCCTTGCCCTTGACTACATCCGATCCTATCTTAGTGACAGACACCAATATGTAACCATCAATGATACAACTTCTTCCACTCTACCAATTACCGTTGGAGTGCCACAGGGCAGCATCTTAGGACCTCTTCTATTTCTTATATATATAAACGATCTGCCTAATGTCTCTAATATTCTCAAACCTATATTGTTTGCTGACGATACTACCCTTATTTACTCAAACCTCAACCCACATACACTAAATAATGTTGTGAATAATGAATTAAAAAAAGTCCACTTATGGATGTCAACGAACAAACTAACATTAAACATCGAAAAGACTTACTACATCTTATTTGGAAGCAAATCATCAAATGCAATTCAGCTACAGATAGACAACATTAACATCAGTAATAAAAATGATGGCAAGTTTCTTGGCCTATTCCTAGACAAGAGACTCAACTTCAGTACCCACATTCAACACATAACTAAGAAAGTCTCTAAGACAGTTGGTATACTCTCCAAAATCAGATATTATACAATACAATTTTATTTAGGTAAGGTACATACATACAATAAATATTTACAAGGATTGTTTGACTTATAGGTAGAGCTAGTACATACAATGCCTAAAGCCACTATTACGCAAAGCGTTTCGGGCATGATAAACTTAAATGACAAGCTTAATACTAATTGAGCATAATGAGCAGAATGAAAACAAGAAATGAAAACAGATGAAAAAGCAGCACAAATACAATTATGTCGACAAACAGCGCTCTTTAAAGAAAAAAAACAGACATTGGTTGACAATAGAAGGGTAAGGTAGGTTACAGGGAATTTATTAGGTATAGCTTCGCTTTTAACTTAAACTGGTTGAGAGAGGTACTGTCTTTAACATGGTTGGGAAGGTCATTCCACATTCTGGGCCCCTTGATTTGTAGAGCATTTCTAGTTTGATTAAGTCGTACTCTAGGAATATCAAAACTGTATTTATTTCTGGTGTGGTGCTCATGGGTTCTGATACAACCTTCTATGAAGCTTTTGAGATCAGGATTGGCATTATAGTTTAGCGTTTTATATATGTATAATACACATGAGAGAATGTGCAGTGACTTAATGTCTAACATATTCAGAGATTTAAGTAGGGGTACCGAGTGATGTCTGGGGCCAGAATTGGATATTGTCCTAATAGCAGCTTTGTGTTGAGTAATTAGAGGACGTAAGTGATTTTGGGTAGTAGAGCCCCAAATGTTATGTTCCTAACTCTGCTCTCCTCTCACTATATTATGCACTAATCTACCCCTATCTTAATTATGGTATCTGTGCATGGGGGTCTACCACTGCAAACCACCTTAAGCCCATCATCACACAGCAAAAATCTGCTATCAGAATAATAACTAACTCTGCTTTCAGACAACACTCAGCTCCCTTGTTTAAATCCCTAAACTTGCTAAATATTAACTCCCTCCACACATTCTCTTGTGTCAACTACATTTACAAAACCCTGTTCTTAAATGCAAACCATGCTCTGAAACTCTCCCTGGACAGATGTAATAGGACCCATTATCACCACACCAGAAATAAATATCTCTTCGATATCCCCAGGGTCAAACTTAATCTGTGTAAACACTCTATGCAAATTAAGGGACCTAGTCTATGGAACTCACTCCCTAGTGAATTGAAAAACTGTAAAACTTTTGCCTTATTTAAAAGCAAAACCAAAAAGTACCTAACTTCATCTATTTAGTTTCCTACACTGAGCTTTAAATTTGCTCTGTACCTAGTGTTACCCAATCTCCTAATTTTTATGTAATATCAAACAACCTTATCATTGTGTTCATTGCTGTCTTCTTTTATGTGCTAGCCATATGCTGTATTGTGACTACCAATTTTTGTCAACTACCATTCAAGCTGTCATTGCAATCAATCTTATATTGTTTCTGCTGTATTGTGCCTACCAATTTGTTGTCAACTACCATTTTAAGCTGTCATTGCAATCAATTATAGCTACCTATGTGCTTTAATATACTGTACCTATAATTTTCTCTCATCTTTTTTTTCATTCCATGTAATCTGTTATCATTTTTTTGTCTATAAATTTTGCAAGTATTTACCTCCTTAAAATTTTCTTAGATTAAGGACCTGCCCGAAACGCTGCGCGTGCTAGTGGCTTTACAAGACTGTAATTACCATATTTGTATCCTCACATTCCTTATGTACATTCTTGTATATGCATAAATAAATAAATAAATAAATAA
This sequence comes from Procambarus clarkii, assembly GCF_040958095.1. Taxonomy (NCBI): domain Eukaryota; kingdom Metazoa; phylum Arthropoda; class Malacostraca; order Decapoda; family Cambaridae; genus Procambarus; species Procambarus clarkii. Next base: position 46,681,333 of record NC_091154.1, read on the forward strand.
ATCTATAAATCCATCACTCTTTGTAAAATCTCTTGTATGTATGTACCTTACCTAAATAAACATTTGATTTGATTTGAAACTCAAGCCAGATTGGAACATTTACACAGGATTATTGAATCAGAACAAATAGCCAGTACATCAAATAAAGTAGATAATGTCATGGATGATCTGGATCTTTTTGAGAATAAATGTCAAGCCAGATTATGGCCACTGCTTATTTGAAATAAGCGGGGGAATTCTGGGAAGGAAAAAAACATTTACGCAGCGCTCCGTGAGAGCTGCGCGCGCAGTGGGGGGGGGGGGGGCGCATATTTAAGCAAACGCATGAGGAGTCTACGTCGTAGTCAACGATGAAGGACTCCCTCAACTGCTGTTCAGCAGTGCCGAGGCCGTACAACGCCTCTTTAACCCCATTCACCTCACTGCTCTCGAGGAGGCGCACATGTTCCTCACCCCACCACGACACTACCTCGCAGCCAGGACTGTTTTCGTAAGGAGAGTGAGCTCCCTCATCTCCGAAAAAGCTACCACTGACGTCGCCACCAGCATAACCGAAGATAACCCTTCCTTGACTGCAGTCACCGTAAAATTCATCCCTGTGCAGGACAGCCACCTCTCCACTATGAAGGTCACCTTCACCTCGCCTGAGGAAGCTACCTCTGCTACCACCAACGGCTTCCGGTGCTTCGGCCTCGCTTGTACACCCCGACAAATATCAAGAGAACATTACTACCAGCTACGACAGTGTTTTAAGTGCTATAGTTATGAGCACTTCACTAAACATTGCCCATCTGAGGACCAACGGTGCAGCAAGTGCGCCGAGAGTCACCACTTCAAACAATGCACCAGCGACTTCCTCAAATGCCTTCTCTGCCAAGGTCACCATACTGCCGTCTCTGCTGAGTGTCCAGAAAGACGTCAAGAAATACAGAAGATGACCAGCGCCAGGCAAGCCAACACCACACGACGAGAACCGTCAACATTCAACGTGCAAGCCGCCAACTTTCCTCTGCTTCCGGGAGGGGGCGGAGCTTCTGCACAGACTGCATCCCATTGGGGCCCTGGGTCCCAGCCCGCCAACCAATCATCGACGCAGCAGCGACAGCCACAAGTTTACTCTGCTGAATCAACAAGCCAGCCCTCACCACACCAGATGCTGCTCCCTAACAGGAACCACAACGTCATAATGGGACTCATCCGCACTGCTGAAATGATTGCAGGCACGAACACCAAGGAATTTGTACGAATTCTGAACATTATGTACGCTGACAACGGTTTACCAACATTTACTGTTCGTGACGAGCTCTTCACAACAACAGCCTCAGCCAACACCAATGCTACGACTTTAGCAACAAATACCACTTCTGCTTCTAACATCAGCATCACCATCTCTTCAACTGCATTGGCAGATATCCTGTCTGCTGACGCCCACCCTGTGCAACCTGATACAGACTCTGCAACATCCTTGCACACTGCTACTACTCCAGACGAACAAGCTACTTCTCCAGTGGTACCTGAGACTGCACCAACTTCACCAGCTTCACCAGAAAATACACCAGCCGCACCTGAGACTACACCAGCTTCACAGGTACCTACACCTGATGCTTCTGAAAACCAACACTTGTTTTCCGATGATGACTCTACTGCCTTGATTGACGTTGAAGCACAATCACCATCTCCAGCAACACAGGAGTCTCCAAGAGTCTCCGCACTATACGATCAACGTGAACAACTTACACTTGGAACTCCCGAATACAGACGCCTCTCCAGCAAAATACTCAACACAAGGTATGCGGAATGCCTGCTGAATGATCCAAACTTAAAGTACACACTAAAGAACGAAGTAATCTTCGTTGAATGCGACGAAACCACATTGTCAAAGGACCTTTTCCCATCAGACTACGCCGATTACAAACATCAAATGATTACTCGAAGCAAGAAGAAAGAAGAAACACCAAATTGAAGAAGAAGAAGACACCACATGAAGACAGATTGTTTCCACCTTGAATGCTGAAGCACTGCCACCGCCGCCTTCCAGACCCGCCTCCAAGCCTAGCCAGTTGTTGGGTTGTTTGCAGCATCGACGTATTGCCACGCAGCTGGGTTTAGCCCTGGCACTTTTTCTTCAACTTCACCATTTCCTCTCACCGACTACTCTTCAGCTGTCCCCACTTCAAGGCTCGCCCCAATGGGCATCTTCTCCTGTATTATTCAGTTCATTCAGTTCAGTCTTCCCTGACGGGAGACATCTCCCGTCACGCAGGGTGCAGTCGCCCCTCCACAGATCTCCAGTATCAGCTCTTGATACTGGTAATGGCACAAAAGGGCCACCACTTACGGGCTATTCATGCCCGTGCCACCTCTTGGGTGGCTTAATCTTTATCAATCAATCGAGTCTCCCCCACACAACAGCAGCGGAGAGGAAGCTAGCTTGCACCTAGCACTGCCTGGTGGATAAATATTGAGCAGCAACGTGAGCGCTTCCATCCTTATCTTTAGCGTGGTGTCTGAATAGGCACCATGCTGTTCAGAGTGAAGGTGCGGTTCCGAGGAACCGACACCACATTCAACAAGGCCGAGATCATGGACCTACTGACCTCGACCTCAGGGGTAGCACCCATCGACGTCGTCATGGACGTAAATGGACCCCAAATCCTCTTCAGTAGTGCAGTAGCACTAGAAGCCCTATTCACCACGACAACGACCACTGCACTCGAGGAAAAGGGCTTAACACTCCTGCCTCCCCACCATTTCCAGGCAGTAAGGACAATATTCATTCACAGAGTGAGTAACATCATCGCCGAACAGCCCATCACTGAGATCGTGAAGACCATAAACACTCTGAACCGATCCCTCTCAGCCATCTCGGCCCACCTCATTCAGAAGAGTGAGAACGGGAAGCCCACCCTCAAGGTCACCCTCAAGACTCCGGCAGAGGCTACTCTCGCGGCCGACAACGGCCTCAGATGCTGTGGAATGGCCTGCACACCCCACCAGATCTCCAGACAGCGCTATTTCCGCCTTCGTCAGTGTTTTAGGTGTTATCAATACACCCACTACCTTAAGAAGTGCCCAAACCCGCTGCAGAAATGCAGCATTTGTGCTGGAGAACACCATCACAGGACCTGCAATGCCACCACCAAACGTTGTCTACTCTGCAACGGTGACCACACAGCCATCTCTCAAGACTGCCCCTTCAGACAGGAAGAAATCAAGAAAATGATCGACGCCAGACCTCGCAACTCTACCCCAAAATTGAAATCTTGACAGTCTCCGTGGTGTAGTGGTAAGACACTCGCCTGGCGTTCCGCGAGCGCTATGTCATGGGTTCGTATCCTGGCCGGGGAGGATTTACTGGGCGCAATTCCTTAACTGTAGCCTCTGTTTAACGCAACAGTAAAATGTGTACTTGGATGAAAAAACGATTCTTCGCGGCAGGGGATCGTATTCCAGGGACCTGCCCGAAACGCTACGCGTACTAGTGGCTGTACAAGAATGTAACAACTCTTGTATATATAAAAAACAAAAACAAAAAAACAATCATTCAACATACAAGAAGAGACCAGCTCTCCCGACAAGTGGCGCGCAACCAAACTACTGGACCAGCAACTCCCGCGCCAGCCACTCACAGCCTCGGACGACTCCTCTGCACAAAGCCAGCCAGCCGTCCTCACTCACGACGCCTTCAGCCACCCCCGATAGCACTGTTGCAGCTCTGATTCACTTCGCAATGGAGCTCTCAGGCGGAGATCTTAAACAACGGTACAGAATTCTGAATGAATTGTACAAAGTGAACCAGCTACCGACCTTCGTTATACCAGAGGACATGTTTCCCGCCTGCTCTTCCCAGCCAGAAGCTTCTAACATCACCATCTCTTCAACTCCATTGGCAGATATCCTGTCTCCTGACGCCCACCCTGTGCAACCTGCTACAGATTCTGCAATATCCTTACACACTGCTACTCCAGACGAACCATCTACTTCTCCAGTGGTACTTGAGACTACACCAGCTTCACCAGAAACTACACCAGCCGCACCTGAGATTACACCAGCTTCACAGGTACCTACACCTGATGCTTCTGCAAACCAACACTTGTCTTCCGATGATGACTCTACTGCCTCGATTGACGTTAAAGCACAATCACCATCTCCAGCAACAGAGGAGTCTCCAAGAGTCTCCGCACTATATGATCAACGTGAAAAAATTACACATGGATCTCCCGAATACAGACGCCTCTCCAGCAAAATACTCAACACAAGATATGCGGAATGCCTGCTGAATGATCCAGACTCAAAGTACATACTAAAAAAATAAAAAATCAAGATCAAAATGTTTATTTAGGTAAGGTACATACATACAAGAGATTTTACAAAGAGTAATGGATTTATAGATAGGGCTAGTACATACAATGCCTAAAGCCACTATTACGCAAAGCGTTTCGGGCATGAAAAACTTAAATGACTAAAGCTTAATACTAATTGAGCATAAAGAGTAAAATGAAAACATGGAATGAAAACATAGCTGAAAAAGCAGCACAAATACAATTCTGTCGACAAACAGCGCTCTTAAAAAAAAACCAGACATGGGTTGACAATAGAGGGGTAAGGTAGGTTACAGGGAATTTATTAGGTATAGCTTCGTTTTTATCTTAAACTGGTTGAGAGAGGTACAGTCTTTAACATGGTTGGGAAGGTCATTCCACATTCTGGGTCCCTTGATTTGTAGAGCATTTCTAGTTTGATTAAGTCGTACTCTTGGAATATCAAAACTGTATTTATTTCTGGTGTGGTGCTCATGGGTTCTGTTACAACCTTCCATGAAGCTTTTGAGGTCAGGATTGGCATTACAGTTTAGCGTTTTATATATGTATAATACACATGAGAGAATGTGCAGTGACTTAATGTCTAACATATTCAGAGATTTGAGTAGGGGTACCGAGATAATTAGACGAGCCAAAACTAAATACTACGAAGATAAATTTACCCAAATAAAGAGCAACATTAAAAAAACTTGGAGCACAATTTCACAAATATTGGGATCAAAGAAGACTTTAAATAACAAACCAACACTCCTGTCCAATAACGATGGTCAGCTTTCAGCCTCAAATTCTGCTATTGAGTTTAATAGGTTCTTCTCTTCCATTGGGTCATCCCTTGCAAATGATATTCCATCTTCCAGTACTGACGTTAAGGACTATCTCACAGGTAACTATCCACAGTCTCTGTACCTAAAGCCTACTAATTCCACTGACGTCAATGAGATAATCCTTTCCCTTAAAACCAAGTCTAGTGCCCTTGAGGAGATACCAACTTTAATTTACAATAAAACCTCCAGATCTTTAGCCCCTGCTATTGCTTTGCTCTTCAACAAGTCACTTGAACTCCGAACCTTTCCAGATGTTCTAAAAAAAAGCGAGAGTAACGCCTGTCCACAAATGTGGTGACCTCACAGATGTTAACAACTACAGACCTATATCAATCCTCCCAAACTTGTCAAAATTTTTTGAAAAACTAATCTATAAGCAGCTTTACTCTTATCTAGCCAAACACAATATACTTAGCCCTTGCCAATATGGCTTCAGACCCAAAAAAAGCACTAACGATGCACTTATTAGTATGCTAAACTCGATTCATACAGCTCTTGATAAAAATGAGTTCCCTGTTGGGTTATTTGTGGACCTGCGTAAAGCTTTTGACACTGTCAACCACCAAAACCTTCTTCTTAAACTACATCATTATGGAGTCAGAGGACACTCCCTGCAATACCTCAAATCCTACCTTACTGACAGGCTCCAGTATGTTTCTGTGAATAATTCAATTTCTCCCACCCTACCCATCAACATTGCTGTTCCTCAGGGCAGCATACTTGGCCCTCTCCTCTTTCTCATCTACATTAATGACCTTCCACATGCCTCCCAACACCTCAAACCAATTCTATTTGCTGACGACACAACCTTCATTTACTCCACTCCTGACCCCCTTGCTCTAAATGCCACAGTAAATACTGAGCTAAATAAAGTCCATCTTTGGCTAACTGCCAACAAACTCACCCTTAATATTGACAAAACTTTCTATATTCTGTTTGGTAATAAATCCTCTAATCAAATAAATCTCAAAATAAACAATACCCAAATTTGCAACAAATTAGATGGCAAATTCCTTGGCATTCTCATTGACCACAAGCTGAATTTCCAGGGACACATTCTAAACATATAAAAAAAAGTTTCAAAAACTGTTGGCATTCTCTCTAAGATCAGATATTATGTACCCCGCCCTGCCCTGGTGACTCTCTATTACTCCCTCGTCAATCCATATCTCAACTATGGTATTTGTGCTTGGGGTTCTACTACCCAAAATCATTTACGTCCTCTAATTACTCAACACAAAGCTGCTATTAGGACAATATCCAACTCTGGTCCCAGACATCACTCAAAAAAAAAAAAAAATGTTTATTTAGGTAAGGTACATACATAAAATATTGATATATTTTTTAAATTGATTTTTTATAACTGCTGCTGACATTATCAGCAGCAATTATAAAATTGTCTATAGCAGTTTCATTGTGCAGCCTAAAACTTAACTCCCTTGACTCTAGTGGTGGTTTGCTAATGTTAGTTAAGAGAAATGTGGGGTAATGGTCTGTAGTGCTATCGGTGATTATACCTGAAGTAAGCGGAGAGGTTATGTTTGTCCAGATGTGATCTAGAGTCGTGGCAGTGCTATCAGTGATTCTAGTAGGTCTAGTGATTAAGGGTATGAGGAAGCAGGAATTCATACAGTTGAGGAAGCTAACAGCAGTGGGGTGTTCAGGCTCGCAGAGGTCAATATTAAAGTCCCCTGCGATAATTAGATGGTTTTTGTTCAGTCTGTTATCGAGTATTAGATTTCTAAGGTTTGAGTTGAATTCGGACACATCAGTGTTAGGAATTCTATAGACTGCACCCACAGACAGGACAGACTCGGCACCCTTGACTCTGAAGCTGGCGAAGATATACTCCCCATAGCAGTCTCTAGTTCTAATTTCTTTTAAGCATGTTAGTTCTTGTTGGTAGTAAAGAGCAGTGCCACCACCTCTCTGAAGTTGACGACAGTTGTGAATTGCTGAGTAGTTAGGCATGTTAAAGAGTTAAGTAGTATCCTCTTTCAACCATGTTTCAGTAAGTATAATAAGAGAATTTGTTTTCAATAGTTTCAATCAAGGCACTAACATCATCGAAGTGTTTACCTAGGGATCTAACGTTCAAGTTGATTACAGAGATATTGTGATTATGAGTTAATACATTGTTTACATCATGTGCTGCAAAATATCTGCAATTTAGATCATTAAAGTGATGATTGTCATAGATAGTGGATAAGAGGTTTAGTTCTGGGTCTATACTTGTCTGCATAAAAAAGCTGGTTGCAGGAAAACAAGGCAAGAAAGGCAAATTACAAAGTAGAATTTAGCTATAAAAAGGGGAAAAATATATAAACAATACTATACAAAACAAACATAAAATGAACAACAAAAGAAAAAAATGAGGTAGCTTACAAGGGGCTTACAGGGGTACAATGGAGTAAGGGAGCATGGCGAGGCTAGGCAACCTAGGTAATAAATGAAATCAAAGAAAAAGTTGAATAATAAGCATAGGCAAATTTAAGCTAGTGATTATTAACTATAAATAGTTCAGTTATGACTGTATAATTAATAAGACCTGGATAAATATTAATGCACTCAATTAATTAAGTTCAGTAAATGACTAGTGAAGAGTAAGTTAAAAAAATTAAGTCAAAAAATGAAACATGGAGACTTAGGATACCTAGCCCCACTAGTAGACAAGGGGGTTAATTAACACCCTTAACATTGACAAAACTTTCTATATTCTGTTTGGCAATAAATCCTCTAATCAAATAAATCTCAAAATAAACAATACCCAAATTTGTAACAAATTAGATGGCAAATTCCTTGGCATTCTCATTGACCACAAACTGAATTTCCAGGGACACATACTAAACATATCAAAAAAAGTTTCAAAAACTGTTGGCATTCTTTCTAAGATCAGATATTATGTACCCCGCCCTGCCCTGGTGACTCTCCATTACTCCCTCGTCTATCCATATCTCAACTATGGTATTTGTGCTTGGGGATCTACTACCCAAAATCATTTACGTCCTCTAATTACTCAACACAAAGCAGCTATTAGGACAATATCCAACTCTGGCCCCAGACATCACTCGGTACCCTTACTCAAATCTCTGAATATGTTAGACATTAAGTCACTGCACATTCTCTCATGTGTATTATACATATATAAAACGCTAAACTGTAATGCCAATCCTGATCTCAAAAGCTTCATAGAAGGTTGTAACAGAACCCATGAGCACCACACCAGAAATAAATACAGTTTTGATATTCCTTGAGTACGACTTAATCAAACTAGAAATGCTCTACAAATCAAGGGACCCAGAATGTGGAATGACCTTCCCATCCATGTTAAAGACTGTACCTCTCTCAACCAGTTTAAGATAAAAACGAAGCTATACCTAATAAATTCCCTGTAACCTACCTTACCCCTCTAATGTCATCCAATGTCTGTTTTTTTTTTTTTTTTAAAGAGCGCTGTTTGTCGACAGAATTGTATTTGTGCTGCTTTTTCAGCTATGTTTTCATTTGACTCTTTATGCTCAATTAGTATTAAGCTTTAGTCATTTAATTAAGTTTTTCATGCCCGAAACGCTTTGCGTAATAGTGGCTTTAGGCATTGTATGTACTAGCCCTAACTATAAATACATCACTCTTTGTAAAATCTCTTTTATGTATGTACCTTACCTAAATAAACATTTTGATTTTGATTTTTAGTTTTTTTTTTTATTTTGAAGTTAATTCATTGAGGGTGATAATATGGTGAGACAGACCACATTGGGAGAGGAAGGTGTTGAGGTTCTCTTCATTAGCAATTGAAAACATTTTGCCCTTTGCTGTTTTTCTCACCTTTATCAATCCATCTCTAACGAAGCACTGATGAATCGCATCTGGGTTTTGTTGACGGATTTGACGCAGGCGGTAGAGGAGTTGCTCTCTGTTCCTGGTCAAGCACTCGTTGATGTATAATCCCTTCCGTTGGGATGCAGCTGTCCGGACAAGATGGGATTTCGTGAACTGGGAAGTCAGCTTCAGGCGAATTTTCCGCTGGTTTTGACCTGATGTATTCTTTTTGCCTACTCTGTAGGCAGCAATAACGTCAGTTTTGTTTAGAATGACCTGCAATTCGTTTTTTATGAGAGCCTGAGCTATTTCGACACACTTTTCACCTTCACGTTCCACAGGTATATCTTGGGACGGCCCAATAACAGAGTCTAGCAGCTTTTGTTGGTCTTGTTCTTCCTTGTTCTAAGGAACGAAGTAATCTTATTTGAATGCGACGAAACCACATTGTCAAAGGACCTTTTCCCACCAGACTACGCCGAGTACAAACATCAAATGATTACTCGAAGCAAGAAAAAATGGAAGAAAGAAGAAACACCAAATTGAAGAAGAAGAAGACACCACCTGAAGACAGATTGTTTCCACCTTGAATGTTGAAGCACTGCCACCGCCGCCTTCCAGACCCGCCTCCAAGCCTAGCCAGTTGTTGGGTTGTTTGCAGCATCGACATATTGCCACGCAGCTGGGTTTAGCCCTGGCACTTTTTCTTCAACTTCAGCATTTCCTCTCACCGACTTCTCTTCAGCTGTCCCCACTTCAAGGCTCGCCCCAATGGGCATCTTCTCCTGTATTATTCATTCATTCATTCAGTCTCCCCCTCAGTTACGCTCCAGCTCCAGCCCGCTTCGCTCGAAACACCCGCCCTCCTCCCTTGACTGCAGAACAACTATGCCCATTAGAGCTCCTCACGCTTTCTTTTATGCACACTTTTCTACTATGCACAAATTCGGGGGGTGCTGCGCCGGATCCCCAAGTCTAGGGCTACCCGCAGCTACTTACCATATGTCAAGTGCACACTTGTAGTGCAAGTTGGGGGTTGCAGACTTTACATGTAACCTAGGCACTAGCATATCATTACCCCTGGAAATTCTTATCTATCTTTTCTATGCCTTCTGTGTATACAGAATATATTTTATATACATACTGTACTGGCTGTGCTACTCAATTTATAACTCTGGTGTTGTCTTTAATTACAGCATTAAGCTGATTGTGAGTACTGCAACATTGCTTTGGCTAACTGGCACTAGGCTCTGTTAATAATGTGCTACGACTTATTTCTTTAGTTGCATCTTTGCAGTACTAGCATTCTACTCAGTCATGTTATACGACATCATTTATATTGTGGTACAGCAGTTGATCTTTATACATTAATTAATAAATAGGTCCCCCCATTCTGGCTTGTGTTTTTCTCCCCGATCAGAAAAATCCTTTAATCAACGAGGATAAAGCTTCACCCACTACAGCTTCACCCAATATTATGCCACCAGAAATTAAGCAGTTCTCAGATAATTTATCCACAGTCTCTGTGGATTCTGAAAACCCAATACCTGAGGCTACTATGTTAACATGCCTCCATACTGAAATTAGAAGTGAAGCTGAACCAGTAGTAGAAAATATATATGAAAATAGCGACAGCACTAATTTCCCAGTCCAGCTTCCTAGGAATAATGCTGGCAATGAGAAAACTGTCATACATCTAGTATGTCATACATACATACTGTCTACAATTGCTGGACTTACCTCAACCTGATCAGACTGCTGACTCATTACATTCCTTCAGCATGGAGTTTGAGTCACTACTAAGAACATTCAGTCTTAAGGATGATATAACTACTAGTGAATGGATGACCAAAGTAGTCCTTCAACGAAAATTGTCGAGCGATATACTAGATGAAATATCCATACAAGAACATAACTTCATCCTGACAGTACAGGACATCACTAAAGGTTTGCATTCCATCATAAACAAACGACGAGCAAATGAGGAAGTTAAAGCCTCATGCAAGCCTTCAGAAATCGAAAATAATAGTCAATTAAAGGGTAAAACAACTACCCCCAAAAAAACATCAGTCAATTACACTCACATCAAGTTGCAGACAATCTGGCAATGCAGCAGAATCCTCCAAGCCTACTGTTACTAGTTCACCCAAACCGGTAACTTCCAAACGTGCAGTAGGCTGGGGGACATGTATGTTCTGCAAAAACAAACATTCAACATACTGTTGTGCTAATTATCCAGACAGAGACACTCGTATTAAGCGACTCCAGGAATTAGGGAGATGTGCAAGGTGTCTCAAGTCACACAACATAGACTATTGTGATACCCAATTCAACACCTGTAACAGGTGTAGAAGAGGTAGGCACCATGCAGCACTGTGCAAATATACGAAATTAACGTATTCAAGACCCAAGGTGGAAGATAGCATTCCCACCACAGTACAGTACTGCAAGGTGCAACAAACAAAGAGTGTCCAATCGGCAAAGTCTAAAGGTAATACAACTTTGCCTACTGCCAAAATAACCATCCAGAATAAGAGGGCCAAGGTCCATACCCGTGGGTTGTTTGACCAAGGGTCCCAGAGAACATATGTCACTAAAAAGTTGGCAGATGAATTACAATTAAGGCCTATAGCCCAGACGACAATCAACATCTCCGGGTTTATAACAGATGCAGGACTTCAAGTCTACCAGGTGGTACAATCATCAGTACGTTTAGGCAGGTACGTCTATCAAGTACAAGCCATTGTGGTGGACAAAATACCAGTAGACCTACAAGTTCAAGGTAACAGCCAACAGCAACAGCCAAAATTCCTGAGAAATAGAGGAATAAAATTGGCAGATAATATTAATTCCCGTAGTCTCTCCTCGTAGCTCATACCTCTCAGCTCGGGTACTAGTCTGGTGGCAAACCTTTGAACCTTTTCCAGTTTAGTCTTATCCTTGACTAGATATGGACTCCATGCTGGGGCTGAATACTCCAGGATTGGCCTGACATATACAAAGTTCTGAATGATTCTTTACACAAGTTTCTGAATGCCGTTCGTATGTTGGCCAGCCTGGCATATGCCGCTGATGTTATCCTCTTGATATGGGCTGCAGGAGACAGGTCTGGCGTGATATCAACTCCTAAGTCCTTTTCTTTCTCTGACTCCTGAAGAATTTCCTCTCCCAGATGATACCTTGTATTTGGCCTCCTGCTCCCTACACCTATCTTCATTACATTACATTTGGTTGGGTTAAACTCTAACAACCATTTGTTCGACCATTCCTTCAGTTTGTCTAGGTCTTCTTGAAGCCTCAAACAGTCCTCTTCTGTTTTCTTAATCTGTCTTGTTTAACGCAACAGTAAAATGTGTACTTGGTTGTAACAACGATTCTTCGCGGCGGGGATCGTATTCCAGGGACCTGCCCGAAACGCTACGAGTACTAGTGGCTGTACAAGAATGTAACAACTCTTGTATATATCTCAAAAAAAAAAATCCTTCTCATAATTTTGGCATCGTCCGCAAACATTGAGAGAAATGAATCTATACCCTCCGGGAGATCATTTACATATATCAGAAACAAGATAGGACCGAGTACAGAGCCCTGTGGGACTCCACTGGTGACTTCACGCCAATTGGAGGCCTCACCCCTCACCGTAACTCTGCTTCCTATTGCTTAGATACTCCCTTATCCACTGGAGCACCTTACCAGCTACACTTGCCTGTCTCTTCAGCTTATGTACCAGCCTCTTATGCGGTTCTGTGTCAAAGGCTTTCCGACAATCCAAGAAAATGCAGTCTGCCCAGCCCTCTCTTTCTTGCTTGATCTTTGTCACCTGGTCGTAGAATTCTATTAAGCCAGTCAGGCAAGATTTACCCTCCCTGAACCCATGTTGGCGATTTGTCACGAAGTCCCTTCTCTCCAGATGTGCTACGAAGTTTTTTCTCACGATCTTCTCCATCACCTTGCATGGTATACAAGTCAAGGACACTGGCCTGTAGTTCAGTGCCTCTTGTCTGTCACCCTTTTTGTATATTGGGACCACATTCGCCGTCTTCCATATTTCTGGTAGGTCTCCCGTCTCCAGTGACCTACTATACACTATGGAGAGTGGCAAGCAAAGTGCCTCTGCACACTCTTTCAGTACCCATGGCGAGATCCCGTCTGGACCAACAGCCTTTCTAACATCCAGATCCAGCAGGTGTCTCTTGACCTCCTCTCTCGTAATTTCGAACTCTTCCAAGGCCGCCTGGTTTACTTCCCTTTCTCCTAGCACAGTGACCTCACCTTGTTCTGTTGTGAAGACCTCTTGGAACCTGTGTGTGTGTGTGTGTGTGTGTGTTTGTGTGTGTGTGTGTGTGTGTGTGTGTGTGTGTGTGTGTGTGTGTGTGTGTGTGTGTGTGTGTGTGTGTATGTGTGTGTGTGTGTGTGTGTGTGTACTCACCTATATGTGCTTGCAGGATCGAGCATTGACTCTTGGATGTGTGTGTGTGTGTGTGTGTGTGTGTGTGTGTACTCACCTAGTATACCTTGTACTCACCTAGTTGTGCTTGCGGGGGTTGAGCTCTGGCTCTTTGGTCCCGCCTCTCAACCGTCAATCAACAGATGTACAGGTTCCTGAGCCTATTGGGCTCTATCATATCTACTCTTGAAACTGTGTATGGAGTCAGCCTCCACCACATTGCTTCCTAATGCATTCCATTTGTCAACCACTCTGACACTAAAAAAGTTCTTTCTAATATCTCTGTGGCTCATTTGGGCACTCAGTTTCCACCTGTGTCCCCTAGTGCGTGTGCCCCTTGTGTTAAATAGCCTGTCTTTATCAACCCTGTCGATTCCCTTGAGAATCTTGAATGTGGTGATCATGTCCCCCCTAACTCTTCTGTCTTCCAACGAAGTGAGGTTTAATTCCCGTAGTCTCTCCTCGTAGCTCATACCTCTCAGCTCGGGTACTAGTCTGGTGGCAAACCTTTGAACCTTTTCCAGTTTAGTCTTATGCTTGACTAGATATGGACTCCATGCTGGAGCCGCATACTCCAGGATTGGTCTGACATATGTGGTATATAATGTTCTGAAAGATTCTTTACACAAGTTTCTAAAGGCCGTTCTTATGTTAGCCAACCTGGCATATGCTGCTGATGTTATCCTCTTGATATGAGCTTCAGGAGACAGGTCTGGCGTGATATCAACCCCCAGGTCTTTCTCTCTCTCTGACTCTTGAAGTATTTCATCTCCCAAGTGATACCTTGTATCTGGTCTCCTGCTTCCTACCCCTATCTTCATTACATTACATTTGCTTGGGTTAAACTCTAACATCCATTTGTTCGACCATTCCTGCAGCTTGTCCAGGTCTTCTTGAAGCCTCAAGCTGTCCTCCTCTGTCTTAATCCTTCTCATAATTTTGGCGTCGTCAGCAAACATTGAGAGGAATGAGTCTGCTATGGGGAGTATATCTTCGCCAGCTTCAGAGTCAAGGGTGCCGAGTCTGTCCTGACTGTGGGTGCAGTTTATAGAATTCCTAACACTGATGTGTCCGAATTCAACTCAAACCTTAGAAATCTAATACTTGATAACAGACTGAACAAAAACCACCTAATTATCGCAGGGGACTTTAATATTGACCTCTGCGAGCCTGAACATCCCACTGCTGTTAGCTTCCTCAACTGTATGAATTCCTGCTTCCTCATACCCTTAATCACTAGACCAACTAGAATCACTGATAGCACTGCCACGACTCTAGATCACATCTGGACAAACATAACCTCTCCGCTTACTTCAGGTATAATCACCGATAGCACTACAGATCATTACCCCACATTTCTCTTAACTAACATTAGCAAACCACCTCTTGAGTCAAGAGTGATACGTTTTAGACTACACAATGAAACTGCTATAGACAATTTTATAACTGCTGCTGATAATGTCAACTGGGAGTCCGAGTTAGGTAACATAGTGGACATCAACCTTGCAGTACAATCTTTTCTTCAAAAAACTCTTAGCCTTTATAATACCCACTGTCCTATGCTTACAAAACAAGTCACAACCAAAAGGCTTAACAATCCCTGGCTTACAAAGGGAATACTTAAATCTATTAATAAAAAACATGACCTTGAGAAGAAGTATAGGTTAGGAATTGTCTCCAAAGAATTCTCAAAGAATTACTCATTATTGCTGTCTAAGATAATTAGACGAGCCAAAACTAAATACTACGAAGATAAATTTACCCAAATAAAGAGCAACATTAAACAAACTTGGAGAACAATTTCTCAAATATTGGGATCAAAGAAGTCTTTAAATAACAAACCGACTCTCCTGTCTAATAACGATGGTCAGCTTTCAGCCTCTGATTCTGCTACTGAGTTCAATAGGTTCTTCTCTTCCATTGGTTCATCCCTTGCAAATGATATTCCATCTTCCAGTACAGACATTAATGACTATCTTTCAGGTAACTATCCACAGTCTCTGTACCTAAAGCCTATTAATTCCACTGACGTCAATGAGATAATCCTTTCCCTTAAAACCAAGTCTGGTGCCCTTGAGGAGATACCAACTTTAATTTACAAAAAAACCTCCAGATCTTTAGCCCCTGCTATTGCTTTGCTCTTCAACAAGTCACTTGAACTCCAAACCTTCCCAGATATTCTAAAAAAAGCGAGAGTAACGCCTGTCCACAAATGTGGTAATCTCACAGATGTTAACAACTACAGACCTATATCTATCCTGCTAAACTTGTCAAAAATTTTTGAAAAACTAATCTATAAGCAGCTTTACTCATATCTAGCCAAACTCAATATACTTAGCCCTTGCCAATATGACTTCAGACCCAAAAAAAGCACTAACGATGCACTTATTAGTATGCTTAACTCGATTCATACAGCTCTTGATAAAAATGAGTTCTCTGTTGGGTTGTTTGTGGACCTGCGTAAAGCTTTTGACACTGTCAACCACCAAAACCTTCTTCTTAAATTACATCATTATGGAGTCAGAGGACACTCCCTACAATACCTCAAATCCTACCTTACTGACAGGCTCCAATATGTTTCTGTGAATAACACAATTTCTCCCACCCTACCCATCAACATTGGTGTTCCCCAGGGCAGCATACTTGGCCCTCTCCTCTTTCTCATCTACATTAATGACCTTCCAAATGCCTCCCAACACCTCAAACCAATTCTATTTGCTGACGACACAACCTTCATTTACTCCAGTCCTGATCCCCTTGCTCTAAATGCCACAGTAAATACTGAGCTAAATAAAGTCCATCTGTGGCTAACTGCCAACAAACTCAC
Source organism: Procambarus clarkii (assembly GCF_040958095.1). Classification (NCBI taxonomy): domain Eukaryota; kingdom Metazoa; phylum Arthropoda; class Malacostraca; order Decapoda; family Cambaridae; genus Procambarus; species Procambarus clarkii. The sequence continues at coordinate 46,697,572 of NC_091154.1, forward strand.
CCTTAACATTGACAAAACCTTCTATATTCTGTTTGGCAATAAATCCTCTAATCAAATAAATCTCAAAATAAACAATACCCAAATTTGTAACAAATTAGATGGCAAATTCCTTGGCGTTCTCATTGACCACAAGCTGAATTTCCAGGGACACATTCTAAACATATCAAAAAAAGTTTCAAAAACTGTTGGCATTCTTTCTAAGATCAGATATTATGTACCACGCCCTGCCCTGGTGACTCTCTATTACTCCCTTATCTATCCATATCTCAACTATGGTATTTGTGCTTGGGGCTCTACTACCCAAAATCACTTACGTCCTCTAATTACTCAACACAAAGCTGCTATTAGGACAATATCCAATTCTGGCCCCAGACATCACTCGGTACCCCTACTTAAATCTCTGAATATGTTAGACATTAAGTCACTGCACATTCTCTCATGTGTATTATACATATATAAAACGCTAAACTATAATGCCAATCCTGATCTCAAAAGCTTCATAGAAGGTTGTATCAGAACCCATGAGCATCACACCAGAAATAAATACAGTTTTGATATTCCTAGAGTACGACTTAATCAAACTAGAAATGCTCTACAAATCAAGGGGCCCAGAATGTGGAATGACCTTCCCAACCATGTTAAAGACTGTACCTCTCTCAACCAGTTTAAGTTAAAAGCGAAGCTATACCTAATAAATTCCCTGTAACCTACCTTACCCTTCTATTGTCAACCAATGTCTGTTTTTTTCTTTAAAGAGCGCTGTTTTTCGACATAATTGTATTTGTGCTGCTTTTTCATCTATGTTTTCATTTCTTGTTTTCATTCTACTCATTATGCTCAATTAGTATTAAGCTTGTCATTTAAGTTTATCATGCCCGAAACGCTTTGCGTAATAGTGGCTTTAGGCATTGTATGTACTAGCTATACCTATAAGTTAAACAATCCTTGTAAATATTTATTGTATGTATGTACCTTACCTAAATAAAATTGTATTGTATTGTCTATACCCTCTGGGAGATCATTTACGTATATCAGAAACAGGATAGGTCCAAGCACAGAGCCCTGTGGGACTCCACTGGTGACTTCACGCCATTCTGAGGTCTCACCCCTCACTATCTCTGCTTCCTATTGCTTAGGTACTCCCTTATCCACTGGAGCGCCCTACCAGTTACTCCTGCCTGTTTCTCCAGCTTATGCATCAACCTTTTATGGGGTACTGTGTCAAAGGCTTTCCGACAGTCCAAAAAAATGCAGTCCGCCCATCCTTCTCTTTCTTGCTTAATCTTTGTCACCTGATCATAGAATTCTATCAAGCCTGTAAGGCAAGATTTACCCTCCCTGAACCCATGTTGATGGGTTGTCACGAAGTCTCTTCTCTCCAGATGTTATCTTGAGGTTATCTTGAGATGATTTCGGGGCTTTAGTGTCCCCGCGGCCCGGTCCTCGACCAGGCCTCTTTTGTTGAGTTCTTCACACACCTCTTTGTCATTCTCTGTGTACCTGTCCTCGCCCACCCAAAGTTTCATCACCTGTTCCTTCACTGTTGTCTTCCTCCTGATGTGACTGTGTAGTAGCTTTGGTTCGGTCTTGGCTTTATTAGCTATATCATTTTCATACCTTTTCTCAGCTGCTCTTCTCACACTAACATACTCGTTCCTGGTTCTCTGGTATCTCTCTCTACTTTCTGGTGTTCTGTTATTACGGAAGTTCCTCCATGCCCTATTGTTCAGCTCCTTTGCTTTCATACATTCCCTATTAAACCACGGATTCTTCCTTTGCTTCTCTGTTTTTTCCTGTTGGGCTGGGACAAACCTGCTTACAGCCTCCTGACATTTTTGGGTGACATAGTCCATCATGTCTTGTACAGACTTGGTTATGAGTTCTGTGTCCCAATGTATATCCCATAGGAATTTATTCATCTCCTCATAGTTTCCCTTTCGGTACGCCAGCCCTTTGTTTCCCAGTTCTTTTTTTGGGGGTGATAATTCCTAGCTCAACCAAGTACTTAAAGCTCAATACACTATGATCACTCATTCCCAAGGGGGCTTCCAACTTAACTTCCCTTATATCCGACTCATTTAGGGTAAATATCAGATCAAGCAAGGCTGGTTCATCCCCTCCTCTCATTCTTGTCGGTCCCTTGACGTGTTGACTTGAAAAGTTTCTTGTTGCCACATCCAGCAGCTTAGCTCTCCATGTGTCTGGGCCTCCATGTAGGTCTCTGTTCCCCCAATCTATCTTCCCATGGTTGAAGTCTCCCATGATTAGTAGTCTGAATCTGTTCCTGCTAGCCACAGAAGCTGCTCTCTCTATTATATTGATGGTGGCCAAGTTGTTTCTATCATATTCCTGTCTGGGTCTCCTGACATTCGGTGGGGGGTTATATATGACTACTACTATAATTTTCTGTCCTCCAGTTGCTATGGTGCCTGATATGTAGTCACTGAAACCTTCACAGTTCTGAATTACCATCTCTTCGAAACTCCAACCTTCTCTTAGTAGCAAAGCTACACCACCTCCTCCTCTCCCTTCTCTCTCTTTCCTCACTACATAGTAGCCCTGTGGAAACACTACGTTTGTTATGGTTTGTTGTGTGTGTGTGTGTGTGTGTGTGTGTACTCACCTAATATACCTTGTGTGTGTGTGTGTACTCATCTAGTATACCTTGTGTGTGTGATAGTGTATGTTATTAAAGTACATATATGTGGGCATTGTTTTGTGTGTTGTGTGTGGGGTAAGATGGTGCCCGAGGTCTGGAGTGTAGTACGATACTGCCAGGCCTGGCCTGTGATCCCAACGGTTGGTAGGCGAGGCTGTGCTGGCTGTCAGTGTCCCTCTCCATGCTGTAGGCCTCACAGCTAGGATCGTCTCTCTCTCTCCATCTATCTCCCTCTTCTCTCTCTCCATCTATCTCCCTCTTCTCTCTCTCCATCTATCTCCCTCTTCTCTCTCTCCATCTATCTCCCTCTTCTCTCTCTCCATCTATCTCCCTCTTCTCTCTCCATCTATCTCCCTCTTCTCTCTCTCCATCTATCTCCCTCTTCTCTCTCTCCAACTATCGCCTCTTCTCTCTCTTGTTCTCTCACTTCTTCTCTTTTCCTTTCTTCTTTGTCTCTCTCTCTTCTTCTCTCTTGTTTCTATCTCTCTCTTATCTCCCTTCTTGCTCTCTCTCTACTTCTCTCTCTATTCTCTACCTTTTTTCTTCTATTTTTCTCTCTCTCTCTCTTCTCTTTTATTCTCTCTTCTTCCCTTCCTTCTTGCTCTCTCTCTCTCTTCTTCTTTTTTCTTGTTATCTACCTTTTTCTTCTCTCTGTCTGTCTCTTTCTTCTTCTTCTCTCTCTCTCTCTCATTTTCTCTTCTTCTTCTCCCTCAATGTTCTGTCTTTACTTCTCTCTCTCTCTCCCTCTCTTTCCTTCCTCTCTCTCTCTCTTTCCTTCCTCTCTCTTCTTCTTCTACCATTCTTCTTCTATCTCTCTCCCTCTTCTCTTTCTCTCTCCTTCTTCTTTCTCTTCTATCTCCTTCTCTCTCTCTCTCTCTACTTTTATCTCCCTCTTTTCTCTCTCTCTCTCTCTCTTGTTCTCTTGCTTCTTCTCTTTTTCTTTTTAAATAATTTAAAAACACACAACACTTGTACCCCCTATTAGACTATTTTCCAGGAACTTCTTTTCGACGGCTAATAAAACGGAGGAAAGGATCCTAAAAGATATTGTTGATAGGAACGTTATCCCTACAGACAAAAATCAGAAAATACAACTGATAATTTATTATAAAACCAAAAAAACGGCCAATCTACTCATGAAAAACTCCACAGACACCAAGCAGAATGCCTTGAAGGAAACCAACGTCGTCTATGCCTTTAAATGCTCCCTTGGGGACTGTAAGCCCCAAAGAACTCAGTATATAGGCAAGACAACAACGTCTCTTTCCAGGCGACTAACAATGCATAAACAACAGGGCACCATCAAGGAACACATAATCTCTTCTCACAACCAGACCATCACCAGAGAAATCTTAACAAACAACACAGAAATCATTGATAGGTACAGCGATAGCAGACGGCTTGACATCAGCGAGGCACTACACATCAAAAAGTCAACACCAGTAATCAACAGCCAATTAATACACAACTATATTCTACCCACTTCAAGGCACCGTATGGGCCAATAGGCCCTCTGCAATTACTTCCATTCTCATGTACCCACCTCACCCATAACCTTTGTGTCACCTCTAAACGAATAAAAAGCAAGATTTAGGTCAAATGTATCATACACAGGGTACCAAGTGTATCATAAGTATAGTGTTAAGTGTAAACAAGTCTTTGAGAATGTAAGAAGCCCTTACGAAATGCTTCTAGGCGTCAGACCATTAATAAAAAGGAATTTTGGAGAATTGATATTTCCATTACCACCGACAGCGAAGAAAAACATAAGAAATATTGAAAAAAATCGTGTTAGAACTATTAATCTTACTTTTTAGGTCATATTCAACAACATATATACTCATACCCCAGAAGTGACTCGAACCCATACTGCCAGGAGCACTCTGCAACTGGTGTACAGGACCCCTTATCCACTCGACCATCATGACCGGACAAAAGCTGATGGTAGCCGAAGCTATTTCCCCATCAGCCTGCCAGCACTCTGATGATAATCTTGGGCATGGTATTTTGCACAGCAACTGGCATAACTGGTAAGACTGCTGTAAGGCTTCTGTGCTGGCTAGGGTTCGAATCTCCTGGTGGGAAAGTGTTCAAAGGTTGTATAATCTCTCTTGCGGTGTTTAGGCAAGTTGTGCATTAAGCATAGACACAGAGTTCTCCCATATTAACAGGAATTTGATGAAAGAAAGTGAGTAGCCCCTCACTATGCTCTAGTTGCCCTTGGGAGGTGGTGATCTTTGGAGGTGAAATACTCCGAAATTACCATCTCTTTTAAGGGTCTGAGCTGTGGTGCAGTGGGTTAAAGGCTTACCAGTTATGCCGGTTGCTGTAAGGCTTCTGTGCTGGCTAGGGTTCGAATCTCCTGGTGGGAAAGTGTTCTAAAGTTATATATGTATATATATATATATATATATATATATATATATATATATATATATATATATATATATATATATAAATATATATATATATATATATATATATATATATATATATATATATATATATATATATATATATTCATGAAAACTTGGCTTATTAGGCAAATCGGGCCTTGCATAGTAGGCCGAGAAGTGCGTTCTGGCTACTAGGTACGACATATATATATATATATATATATATATATATATATATATATATATATATATATATATATATATATATATATATATATATATATATATATATATATAATCCAGCCTGAAAAGTGTGCGCCATAACCATAACCATAGCGCCATTTTTGTCAACTACCATTCAAGCTGTCATTGCAATCAATCTTATATTGTTTCTGCTGTATTGTGCCTACCAATTTGTTGTCAACTACCATTTTAAGCTGTCATTGCAATCAATCTTAGCTACCTATGTGCTTTAATATACTGTACCTACAATTTTCTCTCATCTTCTTTTTTTTTTCATTTCATGTAATCTGTTATCATTTTTTGTCTATAAGTTTTGCAAGTATTTACCTCCTTAAAATTTTCTTAGATTAAGGACCTGCCCGAAACGCTGCGCGTGCTAGTGGCTTTACAAGACTGTAATTACCATATTTGTATCCTCACATTCCTTATGTACATTCTTGTATATGCATAAATAAATAAATAAATAAATAAATAACCTTAATTGTAACCTGTGATATAATGGAAAAGTATTCCACCAGTCTGTGAACCCTGCCCCAACATCATATGCAGATATCCCCCACTTCAGCAAACCAGCGTTCATATTAACAGGGTAGTAAATCCAGCCTGAAAAATGTGCGCCCTAACCAGAGGTTCACCAAATGGATATTGCATTGGAATTCCTTTTGTGCGCATTTTGTGTGCAATAACACCATGGTCACATTTGTTGAAGGCCTTTGCAAAATCTGTTTATATTATGTAAGTTTTTTGCTTGACTTCCATGGCATCTGATGCCATGTCATAGTGGTCTAGCAATTGAGTCAGAGGCATCCTGTTCTGAACTCATGTTGTCCAGGGTTGTGCAAACGCAGTGATTCTGTGTGTTCTGCGATCTTACTTCATAGCACGCTTTCGAAGATTTTTATGATGTTTGGTGTTAGAGCCATTTTTCTATAATTTTTTTCACCAGATTACTACCTCCTTTGTGAAGTGGCACAATCTCCACTGTTTTAAGTATGTCAAGTATAACACCAGTATCTAGGCTCCATCTCCAAAAGATGTTTAGGGCCTGTGATTTTTTTTTTGCAATTCTTGTTGAATATAGAATTCTGGGAGTCTGGGCTTGGTGTAAAGTGCATGGGCATGCTGTCTATGGCTACTTCAAAGTCGAGTGGGGTTAGAGTAACATCTGATGAACAAATCCACAAGGGCGGTGTTAAGGGTTCGAACTTACGTCCAGGATGATCCCAGATGTGCCTTAGTCGAATGCGCCATGACGTGGTTAAAAGCATTGTAACCGGGAGTGCAACTGCCCCCCACATGGATTCCACAGCCTCTCCGAGACACTAACTGGGGTTTTACACAATTACCCCATACACCCAGGCTCTGTCAACAAGCTGTTCTACCTCTTTGCCCTCACTTCAATACACACAAGAAATAAGTAATTATCAAAAGAAGTCACCAAACTGGGAAGGCATCATCAAATGTGCAGAATAATTAGAGGACACTAAATATCACCAAGGATGCCAATACGAGAACAGAAACGCATAGGGCGAACAATATCAAAAGTATTCGATTACCAAGAATTCTATCGAGGGACAAGCGACTGCGAGGGACAAGCGACTGCGAGGGACGGTCGGAAAGCAAGACACATGCTTGTCCTGGAAGTCAGGATATTCAACAAGGATATGCACGACCGTAAGAGGGACAATGCAATTTGGACAATAAGGAGCAGGGCAGCGCTCCATTAAGTAACCGTGAGTTAATGGGGATGTATGGGGGAATTGTATAAAAACCTGGTTTGTGTCTCAGAGAGACTGCAGGATCCATGGTAGGTCAAGTTGATTTCCCGGTTACAATTCTTATTACCATGTCATAGCTCAGTCGATTAAGGCGTGTCTGGGATCCTCACAGACGTAGGTTCGAACCCCTCATCACGGCCCTTGTGGATTTGTTCATTTGATGCATCACGCTATTTTGATTTCTGTGTGTATATTGGAGAGACGCTGGAAACAGTAGGGGAACTAAGGGAATATTAGAACGAATCAAGAAAACAGTAAGTAGCGTTATGGGCTCCAGCAAAAGCTGGGATTGGAGAGAGAAAGGAATAGCCACGTAAGCAACCAAGACGAGCACCAAGCATCGGCTCCTGGAGACAGACACAAAGGGGGAAAACTGTGAAATCAGAAGTTGGAGTTCATGGAAACTGCCATAATATCCACGAATATTCCATTGAAGAATAGATAAAAAGAGAAAGGACTGCAACAGAAAACAATGAAGAAACAAAGATTAAAAGGAACCAAGCATGTTAAAGAACCTCGGGATCAGGATCGTGTCAGCGAAGTCAGGGTTAGGAGGCATGGGTATACTGAGTAAGGATGGAGGGAAGGGAGCAGGACAGACCAGAGGCTGAGGAGCAGACAACCGAAGGTCAAGGACAGCAGGAGGAGGAGGGGCAGAAACCGGGGAGCGCACCTCAGCAAGGGCAGCAACCGAGAGGGAAGCGGGGCCCAAAGAAATCTCCACATCAGGAACAGGTGGATCGACCACCAAAACGGGATGGGATGGAGCGATAGTCAGAGGTGGGGGGGGGGGGAGGAAAAAAAACGAAGCCTTCTTACCCGCCGGGGAGGAGGAAGGAGATGGCCTGGCTTTCGCTTCTGACTCAAAGATACAGGTGTTCCAGCAACAATGTACTGGGGCAACAGACTCAAGTGTCTCAACAGGAGAAGAAGAACGAGAGTGAACAACACGATGATCGCTAGGAGTGAGATGGACATCAGCCCCACACAGACAGGCGGCGTGGAGAGCTAAGAGACAGAGAAGGATGGGAAGGAGGATCAGAGGGAGATGAGAAAGAAGATTCAGGAGACATGACAGACTAGGTAGAAAGAAGGGGAATCCCAGACAGAGAACCAGGAGGGGGACCTTGCAGGACAGAACGTAAAGGAACTGGGGACGAGGCGGCAGGCGTGTCTGATGTCTAAGGCCTGGAAACAGTTGTGAGACTGAGGAAGGTGGGAAGGACGAGGAGAGGAAGAGTGCAACACGCAAGCATAAAAGACGCTAGCAAAAGGGGGGGAGATGGCGAACTTGGTGCCTCGCCTCAGGAAAAGACAAACGTTCCTGGTGCTTCAAGTTGACGATGACTGCCTCAAGCTTGTAATGTATACACACGCGGGAGAAGGTAGGGTTGGCCTTACCGCACTTGAGGCAGCGAGCTAGGGAGAGAAGTGCACTCTGACTTAGAGTGACCTTCGTCCCCACACAAGGAATAGAGGGAGACAGTACTGGAGCATCGGAGGGTACCATGCCCAAATCACCAGCACTTATTACAGAGCCGAGGAGAGGGAATGTGAGGAGAGGGAATGTACTCCTGAACGGAGCACCTGGCACCAGCAAGAATGACAGGAGGCGGAAGGGTCTGACCATCAAAGGTAATTTTCACAACCCGAAGGGGTTGACGGTGACGACCACAAGAGGGACGAGTAAACGTGTCCACCTGGAGGACAGAATGGCCCTGGGCTACAAGGATATTCTTGATATCTTCGTGGGAGTTCTTTAGATTCCTAACACCGGTTGCAACATGGTGCGGGAGGAGAATAGTGCCAAAACTGGCGTTTAACCGAGCATTCTTGGAGACTCGAATAGGGGTCTCGCCAATGCAAGATAAGGCGACCAAGCGGGTAGCTGCATTCTAAGAAGGTGCAGCAACGATACGTGAACTGAGATGGGTGGGGTTGAAAGTAACAGAGTCATCCACGGAATCAATAAGGTGCCTATGAAGGGGAAAAATCGTCAGGAGTAGTAGAATCTAAATGATGGAGGTCAAAGTACTTAGTCCGCGTAGTAGGAACAAATAAGGCATGGTACGAAGAAGTATAAGAAAGGATTGTGTGAGTGTGGCCGCAGTGGGGACAGCGTTGAGAACCCCCAGAGAGGAGTTAAAAGGCACAGTAGTTACAATGAGAGATGGAGCTGGGCCATGGGACGAGGTGGTCACTGCTGGGGGCTTATAGCTCAACCCAACCACAGAGGAGGGAGGGGAGACGATGGGGAGTAGTCAGGAGTGTCAGAGGAGAAGCTAGGTCTGGGCCCAATGTAGCAGGGGCTACAGAGACCGGTCTTCCAACACAGTCTGACTTGGGGGCCTGGTCACCCACCCCATGAGCCCGAAAAATCATAAGAGGAATAGGATTTATCGACATGAAAATGAGAGGAAGACTTTCATTTACGAATGTGCCCCCACACCTACCACGGAGCCACAATTAGAGGAGAGGACACCCAACAAGAGACATGTTGCCGGTTTTGCCGTGGCCCCCTAGGGTGCATTGTGAGTATATTCCCCACAAACGCCACCTTAAGAACCATCAGTCCATCGAGATCGGGTCCAGTGCCGAAAGAAGGATTGACAATAAAAGCGCCCCCCTCGCTCGAGACGTTGGTTACGACAGTTCTACGGGTGAGAGAGAATGCCTTCTTAAACACCCGGGCATCAAAATAGAATAAGTCCAAAAGAATAATCAAGACTGGCAAAAGGTCAGCGGGAAATGACAATTAGAAAGGAGAAGAGGGGGGGGGGGAGAAAAATGAAACACAAGGAAAAGGAAAAAGAGAACCAGCACAATTGGAGAAGAAAGCAGTAGGAGCATAAGAGCCTCAAAAGGATAGAGAACTGACCCAAGGAGCATCACACCCCGGCAGCCACCCATCAAGCCCCCTCACGACAACCCCCGTGTTCGACAACAGGCCGGACAGGGAGGGGGGTCTCAAAACTTAAAAAAAAATCCACAAAAGAGAAAAGCAAAATTTTGTCCAACTAATCTTTGCTTGTTAGCTCTAAATTTCAAGGAGGGAAGAGCCAGCCCGGGTGACCAAAGCTGCCACAAGCCAGTTCTTGAATTAGAAAAGTCGTCAAGCAGAGGGAGTGTGACAGGAAGTCTCCAGGTCTCCCCCAGAAACTGGCATTTCATTATATTCAACGCTAGTTTTCTGTGGGGAGCCCCGTCGGCTACCTAAAGCTATCTATCCACATAGAAGGAAAAACTGGGACTTACCAGGGAGGCAGTAGCCCCAAGCCAGGAGTGTGAACCAGAAATCTGGCAGCCAAAACCCTGGTAAACCTCCAAAACCCCCGTGCTCGAACATCGTCCCAAGACGCACTCCCAAACACAGTCATGGAAACGGCATACTTCTCCATCTCACGGGCAAGAGGCTAGACCGCAGGCTGGCTTTAATGAATGACACAGCAGACAACCTGAGACACACGAACCCTGGAACAGTGAACCAGGGAAACCGGATCAACCCACAGTGCGCTCACCAACCCAGAATCGGTAGCTAATAGGTAGAGATGTAAAGCTGCTACCGGACATAACACATGATGCACCCCGGTCAAACCAGCCAAGCATCTACAACCACAGGACCCAGGACCCCCTCCAGAGCCCGTCATCTCAATCTTCGCCACAAAAGAAGGAGCCGGCTGTAACCTAACAAAATGACTACCAGGACCAAAGCCACCAAAAACAAGGCTTTCCAAAAACAGTCCTGAACTGAAGGGTCCACCACAAACCGAGGTCAAGAAAGAAAAGAAAACCCAGTCCAAAGACCAAGCAGGCTCATGAAGGACTCAGCGGCGATCATCCACTCTGTGGAAAGGGTAAGAAAACGAAACAGACTGCCTGCCAGGATGCTATACACCTCCTGAACGTCCACAGTGCAGAGAGCTAAATCTCGAGATCTCAGCAGAGGAGTTACCCGAAACGACCAGCTCCGAAGAGACATGGACCGAAGGTAGCCCTATTTGCCCCCCTCCCCTCCCTGGTGTAGACAATGAACCACTGGGAACAGAACAAATGGAACCGGATCACATAGCCCCGAGGAATCCAAAACCGCCGCAGCGCCTGCCACACAGCTGAAAAACTGCATGGCACTGTAGGCCCGACTAAGGATGAGCCCTGATGCCTATGGTTGGACTGGTGAGCACATTTCACAAAGCTCCACTCAAGCACCAAAGCATCTGTAAAAACACCAACCAAGGGAAGGGGAAGGTGCCATGGCACCAAACCCAAAAAAAACGAAGAGGAAGCTGGGGACACAGCAACCACCAGGGGAGAACATAGCTATCGCAAGAGCAGTGATAGGTTGCCTCAAAGATACCAGAACAGCCTCCAGAGCCAAACCCAACCCAATGAATCAACCAGGACAAAGACAGGCTTCCGCACAGCTGCTTGAGCAACTGCTGAGTCACCCGGTACCCCCACAGCAGCAGCTGACAGCAGAATTGCAGTCGAAGCAAGGCCGCAGAGTGGCGAGAGAGAGCGACACCGTTCAGGAAAACCAAACAAGGCCCAACTGGGCCTTTCCCCAGCTCACAAGGAACCCAAAACAGCTAGAAAGGACCCTGGCTAGCAGACAGACTGGCTGGAAGCCCAAATGAACCAGTCAATGAAGTATGCCAAGACCTTTGAAAACGGGCTACCATGATCCAAGATAAGCGAGACAAGTGCGTAAAAAACGTGAGGTACCAAATTCAGGCCAAAAGGAAGACAACCAAAGTAGTAAGCATGTTGTCTCACCACAAAACCTCATCAATCTCTGAACCCCAGAATATGGACAAGCCAACAAGCATCCTAGAGGTCCTGGGAAACCATCAAACGCCTGGCCCAAGAATGAGCCAGACCTGGGACAACATGGCCAGCTGAAAGGAGGCACTCGAAAGTAACTGGTCCAAAAGAGAAAAGAACAGGAAAGACTGGAGATTCGCACTGTCCCGTTTCGGAACCGGAAAAGTGGGAAACCCACCAAAGAAAGAGGTCGTGTTCACTACGCCTATGCGAACCCACTCTAAAATGACCAGACGGATGGAAAGGAATGATGCTCATTCCATCCGACCCAACCCTACTAAAGGAGGAAGGGCAGCCTACCACCACCGAAGGATGCAAGGCACTCCCTAAAAAGCCCATGAAATGTGGGACCAGAAATGGGCAAATAGAGCCAGCCTCTCCCCATCACCCTGTCACAAGGGCAACCTGTAAAAGCTGACACCACAGGCCTACCCTGACACAAGACAGCCCGAGCTCTGGCCTGACCCTTCAGAGAAGGCCGAGACTGACCCCATGGACATTCAACAAAACAGAAATAGAACAGCCACCTATCGGAGCACCCAACACCGACCTCCGGGAAAAACTATGAACAGAATGGTGAAGCAGAAAGGAGAACCAGGACCCCCCAAGCTGAAACCAAACAGTGACAGCACAGCTTGCCGACACATGAGATGAGCAATGAAAAACATGAAACCGTTTTCCTAAGGATCTGTGCACACAGCTCTAGAGGAAGGCAAAAGACACCAAAGCAGCCAAGACCAGGACACCAGCAGCAGGCACCCAGCGAAGGGGTGTTGGCATCCCTGAAAGCCAATCCAAAGGAAGCTCCAGAAGGGGCAGGAACCGTATGTCAGAGGCCAAGTGCACCCAAGTCAGAAGGTCGCTGGCCACCAAAGCAGCCGAAAGAATGTAACCTGAGTGTGTAACTGCACCGGACCCACATCATGGGTAATGCAGTTCCTAGTGAAGAGGTATGCAAGGAGGAACTCAAAGGAACCTCCCCAAAAATTCCCCATAACACGAAAAGCCACCGCTTGCCACTCAAGTGTGTTGGTCCGACAAAAACCACCCCTAACCCCAAGCAAAGACAATGGACAGTCCGATAACCAGGACAACTCCAGAATCCTCAGAATGCATCAAGAGGAGGAAGAATACCTGCCCTCAAAAGAGGCCAGATACATCGCCGAGGTCATAACCGGGTCACGCAGGAGGTAAGCACCAAGGGCCTCCTGAACCTCCGCAGGGGAAAGATGAAAGAAAACCTCCAGGAAGACGAATCCTGGGAATCCTGGGAACCCTATGACAAGGGTCCCAGGGCTGAGCCCTCATCCACGTCACCACTAGAAAGAAAAGACGGAGTCTAGGGGAAAAGGCCTCCAACGAGGGGGCTGGCTGGTATGACTCAGAAGCCTCGGCAGGAAGGAGAGACTCAACTACCTTTGCACTCGCATCAGAAGGGGCAACCCCCAGAGCCACCTGAGCTAAGCCCTGCCCCAGCTCCAAAACCCCTCTGACACATCAGAGCTGGAAACCAGGGGAGAGGATTAGGGCAAACCACCCACCTGGGAAGGAAGAGGGGGTGTGGATGGAACTACGATTGATGCGACCAACACCCCCAAAATTGAGTCCCGAAAACCAAGCGGGACCGTTCCAGGACTTCCAAATGGGCAGACAACCTAAAACGTTGCACCACAAACACGCCTATGCAACACAACACCTGCTCGATCCCTTGAAATATCCGATGAGGAAAGGATAATCTGGAGTAAATGAGGAGAACAAGTCCCACAAGACTCCGGGTCGTAGGTGTCACCGACCCCACAAGCATCATGGTAGAGGCAGAATGGATGATCATAAGGCAGGGGTGAAAAGCACCCTGCTTCACCTTAAACCCTCAAAGTCGCACAAGACGAGAGCGGGCTCTGAAGAGGTACCGTTGAACAACCGATCAGCAGGGGATTTCCAGGGCCTGTATATAGGGTGAATGAGTCCTACAGGAAGCCCAGACACTGGGGCCCAGCTACACTGGTAAACCCTGTTGGTGTTCAGGCAATCTGACTGTATGAAAATGCAGGAAAGCCCAATGAGCAACAGAGGATGACCACCACACGCACAGCCTAATATGGTGAGAGGCAGAACTCCACTGCTGAAAAAGCAACAATAATGTCAGCAGAAGTTAAAAACCAACATGAATATCCCCAAAACAACTCAACAGAAACCAAGCAGAGAAAGATCGATGTGCCATCACTAGCTGAATGCTGACCGCAGAGCGCCCCACCAGCCTACAAACACTCCCCTACCCAGGGCAAGGCGGCAAGCATAAAGCCCCGACAAACCCCATGGGCAAAAACCACCCCAAGCGAGGAAGTCCTCTAGCGGGAAGTGATTCCTGAATGCCCCAGGGAAGAAAACCCTGATCACAAAAGAACAGTACTTACTGAGCACCAGGGAAGGTACGTGAACCTAGGCACATGCTGCTCCAGTACTCTACACTCCTGGCCAATGCACACAATTGTGTAAGAACAGCATGAATAAGGCAAAAATGCCCAAAACAGGAAACTGTGGTCAGAGCGACGCAATGTCCTCCAGGCACGCATCAATCGGGCTGGTGGCAGCCCGACTCACCCAGGCTGGATCTCCCCCCCCCTCCCTCAACTGGGGGAGCTAACAAGTATGAGGTTAATTGAATGAAATTTTGTTTGTTTTCTTTTTGGGGGAGTTCTTTTGATGTTTTGAGGGTGTAGGTCACATTTTTCAATCAGGCAGTGGTCTGTTTTGACTCACCTACCTTTATAGGTTCCTTCCCTGGTCCATGGCAAGATGATAAACTTTAAATGTAAAGTGTTCATGAGCCACTGCTCCCTGCGCTTCTGTGAGGGGGGACCAGGTTCTGGCTCGCGGTCACCGGTAAGCATACAAGAGCTCTGCGGCTGATGACCCATAGTAGTGCCACACTACTTTGCCAAGTAGTGTGGCATTTAATCAGTAAGCTAGCTTCAGGGAGTAGACAGTGCTTTCCACACTACTTTGCCAAGTAGTGTGGCATTTAATCAGTAAGCTAGCTTCAGGGAGTAGACAGTGCTTTCCACACTACTTTGCCAAGTAGTGTGGCATTTAATCAGTAAGCTAGCTTCAGGGGAGTAGACAGTGCTTTCCACACTACTTTGCCAAGTAGTGTGGCATTTAATCAGTAAGCTAGTTTCAGGGAGTAGACAGTGCTTCCCACAGAAAACAAATTTAACCACTTTACTTATTTTATTATAAATCATATTCTACCTTATACCACCACTGTGCTTTATAATATCATATTTGTTTAGGATATCATATTCATCTAAGGTGTTATATTACAAAAGTGTACTGAATTTTATTGTTTAATACTTTATAAAGTATTCTGCACTACCTACTTATATTAATTTTACATATTTCATTAAAGTTCTGTTTTGTGCATGAGTGTGTAATATAAGTGTAATATAATGTGTAATATAATGTAAGTGTAATATAATGTAAGTCAACCTTATGTGGCTTATTTATTAAATGAATAAATACACTGCACAAATTACAATACTGTACTCAAGTCACAAATAGATATGCCCAAAAGTAAAAGATTATCTTGGGCTTGAATGTCCATAAGAAAAATTTAGACCATTGAATGTAGTGAAACACTCTTCTCTTGGCATTGCCCAAGTACCTTGAAAATGTTTTTGTACTGGCCATTAACAGACAGAATAACTAAAGCCAAGAGTCTGTAATATTCCCTGCCTACTGGAAACATTTGCTATCTCCTTAGTAATTTTCCATTACCCTCCTTACGAGGTATGGGAACACCTGGAAATCAGGTTCAATCTAGTTCTCAAACTAGATTGATCTTGATATTCTATAACTATAACTAGCTCCAGGTCTAGAAGCAATGAAAGGGAGGGGCACACATGACTCCAAAACTTTCATTCAAGAAATATTTAGGAAAAGTGTAAAACTGACAAACAAGAATATGAAAACTACCATACAAGCAGTCCCAATGGCTTAATGCCCCTTCACTAGCAGGTGGTTATCTTGGTTATCTTGAGATGATTTCGGGGCTTTAGTGTCCCTGCGGCCCGGTCCTCGACCAGGCCTCCACCCCCAGGAAGCAGCCCGTGACAGCTGACTAACTCCCAGGTACCTATTTACTGCTAGGTAACAGGGGCATTCAGGGTGAAAGAAACTTTGCCCATTTGTTTCTGCCTCGTGCGGGAATCGAACCCGCGCCACAGAATTACGAGTCCTGCGCGCTGTCCACCAGGCTACGAGGCCCCTTCAGTCAAAAGGGGTAGTCAAAATCACCCCGAATCAAGGAGATGAAGCAATGTTACTCTTCAGGAAAGATACAACCTTATGTCACTGGAAGAGACAGGGGCAGGGAAAAGGAATTACTGAGGCAGTGTCCAAAATGGGGCATTTCATTACACATCGCTTATTTATGAGCATCCTCCTCAAATGCTTCCTCTGCATGGTGCCTCATGCAAACTTCCTTGAACATAACACGAGCCATATCATAAGAAACATGAAATAAAAAATAACAATAACACTATAACAAATTTTTTTTAAGGTTACGTGAAAGCTGAAGACACCTTATCTACAGCTATGACACATTGTCACAGCTCTAGATAAGTAGTCAGCAGCCTTCAAGTAACCTACAAGACATCTTCCCTAAAAGCATCTAAACAACAATTTTAGAAACTCTACACCCCAAGATTGGGAGAGAGAGCCATGAAGTAGTCTGAGTGGTCTGGAAGACTTAAGTCTTAGGAATGACACTGATGAGTGCAGCACAAGAACAGAATACAAAACCAGGGCTAAAATCTCCAAACGGTAACCCTCAATTAAGTCTCCTAGAGCCCAGGTGAATGGGAAGGTAAGCCCCAAATCTCTCTAACATTGCTAACATACAGAGAAGAGCCTGAACGGTAGGATTGTGCCTATGGCACCTCTACTCTTCACTGGCTCTATTCTGCATTTCCTTCCATATATGTCACTCCAGTATGTAGTTATTTTACTGTGCAAATTTGGGACCTCCCTTCCCTAGGGTGGGGAGGAACTAACAGCATGTCAATTGGTGATGTTTTGCTTGTTGCATTTTTTTGGGGGGGGGGGGGGGGGGGGGTGGGGGGCGGGGGGAGTTCTTGGGCTCTGTTTGGTCTTGGGTTTCAATTTTCTACCAGTTGGGGTTTGTTTTGGGATGCCTACCTTTCTGGGTGCCTTACCCCAGTCGATGGCAGACATAAATATACTCTCAAAGAGTGGAGTTTTCGTAGGCCATTGCTCCCTGTGCTCTCTCTGAATATCTCTTACTGAAAGAAAGTGGCCTCCCTTCACTATGAACAAGACTCTAGGCTGGGTTTAATGGCAAGCAAGGCAACCCTTTGCAAGTCTCAAAAGTCTTAAAGCTCTCAAAAACAGAAGTGAAGAAGGGCCAGGATCATAACTTCATATCAACTGAAAACCCATAACACTGGGAGGCAGGTTGAGAACTCCAGCCTTCAGATGCCACATCAGGACCCAAAAGTTCATTTCCAGTACATCATGCACTTGTACTTGCCGAATATGGCCCTAGTTAACCATTATATAAATCCAAAGTATTATCTCTAGCATGTCTCAGTAACTTTATCGTTGTATCTAAAACAAAACTTCAAGTTAACAGGGACAGCTGCTCATCATCATGCCCCTCCATGTATTTACCCTATGTTGCAATGTAACTAAGGGAAACAAATAATTTCAATTGATTCGACTTGACTTGCATTTTCTTTGTGGGTTTTAATATGTGATAATAGAGAAGATTTCACTGTAAAGTTTTTTAAACATTCTGAGCACTGATATGGTTTTTCTCCTGTATGAATTCTTGTGTGTGATACTAAAGCATTTCTCTGTGAAAAAGCTTTATAACACACAGAACACTGATATGGTTTCTCTCCTGTATGAGTTCTCAAGTGATATCTTAGATCAGATCTATTTTTAAAACTTTTAGTGCATATGGAACATTGATATGGTCTCTCTCCAGTGTGAGTTCTCGTGTGTGTTACTAAAGAATTTTTATATGAAAAGCACCTGAAACACTCTGGACACTTATATGGTTTCTCCCCTGTATGAATTCTCATGTGTAATACTAGACTGCTATTTTGTGTAAAACATTTTGCACACTCTGAACACTTGAATGGTTTCTGTCCAGTATGAAGCATCATGTGTGTCACTAAAGAATTTTTATGTGAATATTTCTTTAAACACTTTGGACAGTGATATAGCCTTTCCACTGTATGAGTTCCCTCTCTTGTATGAGTTTTCAAGTGGTTTAATAGAGACAATTTATATGAAAATGTTTTCATGCACTCTGAACATTGATACGGTTTCTCTCCTGTGTGAATTCTCATGTGCGAGTCTAGACCGTTACTCTGCGTAAAACACTTTGAACACACTGAACACTGATATGGTTTCTCACCTGTGTGAGTTCTCATGTGTTTTGTTAGTGAAGAATTTAGTGAAAAGCATTTTAAACACTCTGAACACTTATATGGTTTCACTCCTGTGTGAATTCGCATGTGTGTTATTAAGCTGCTATTTTGGGTAAAACATTTTGAACACTCTGAACACTTGTATGGTTTCTCACCTGTATGAGTTCTCATGTGTGCTATTAGGTAATAATTTTGTTTACAGTCTCTTAAACACACTGAACATTGGTAAGGTTTCTCTTCTGGCTGTGAACTCATTTTTAATAAAAGATAATATTTTAGGTTTTTCAGCCACACTACTAATATGGTGTCATTTGTGAATATTATTATGTTATACAGGAGCTTAAGTATGCACAAACCTTTTTTGGTATAATGAACAATGATATGGTTTCTCTACAATATATCTGAAAATGTGGTATTATCTTCCCCAACAATGGGCTATAACTTTGCCAAACTAAAAGGACACTATATCAGAAAATCAGAAGAATTTTGATGAGAAATCTCTCCAATGCATTTGAATATGTAACAAATCTCTGAATGAACATTAAAGTCCTCAGTTCTGACCTAAAAAAAATCTACTGTTGGATAAATTATTATATCTACAGACAGTTATGCAACTCTACCTTAAATGGCAATAATGTACAATATTTTTATCATATTTTTATCAAATTTTTATCAAATTGTTTATCATATTTTTATCAGATATTTATCAAAATATTTATCATATTTTTATCTGTTAAAAAATGCTACTGACTGATGAAATACATGTCAAGGTAAACATTCTTAATGAAATCTATAAACCAATAACTTTCAATACATTATATAATAATGTATTGTAATAATGTATATAATAATCTATGTATAATCAGGCTAACTTTGGAGAAAAACAATATTGGTGAAGGTAACAGCCTAAGTGTAATTCCTTAGGTGTAGTTACAGGATGAGAGCTACACTGTGGTGTCCCACCTTGCCAGTACTCTTTGTCTTGTGATGTTTTGAAACTACTGATGGTTTTGGCTTCCACGGCCTTCTCAATTAACTTGTTCCAATTTTCTATCACTCGGTTGGCAAAAGAGATAGGTCATCACCTACAATATTTAGTAACTTCCAGCAAACATGTCTGTTAACTCACTTTCCTAGATAATACGTATGGAAACTTTTTTAGGAAAGGAGATTGCTATTTTTCTTGAGTCAGAAAGCCGCTGGAATACTAGAATGATCTGCAAATCTGAAAATTTAACATAACATTAGACAATCTGTAGTTTAAACAAATCACTAAATTCAAAAAGTTAAAATGTTACATTAATAGCAAAATGCACAGCCTGCAAATATAACATGGAGGCAGTGACAGCAGTTTAGAAGCACAGGGAAATCATTCCAAGAGCCTATCTTCCGAACCCCAAGAATCTACCTTCTGAAAAGAGTGAATACAGCACTGACCAGATGTAGGAGGATTGGCTGAGAAAAGTACATTCATCCTGGCTTTTGACTCCACCAATTGCCTAACCAGACCGACTGAGGGTGTCCTATCCAACTGCTTCAAAGCCCAAGAATGAAAACCTGGTACAGAGAGGTGTTCATAATGGGCCAGCAAGCTGTAACTGCCGAAGACAGAAACTGGACGGGGATAAAGGAGAAGCAGACAGGAGAACAAGGGCCCACGCTAACTCAAGAAACTGGGCCAACACAGCAGTCGACATGCGAGTTAGATGGCAAACAACGTGGCCATCGTCTCTGGGAGCATGGAAGCATACAGCTTGGGGAGTGCAGAGGATGCCACAACAGAAGAGGTAAAGACTCCTGCAAGTGCCCCCCCCCCTCACTGAGTGCTCTGACATCCTCTATGAGCTAATCAAAATGCAGCTCAAGTAGTTCCAGAGAGTGCACAGATGCAGACAGATGTGAAGGATGTCTGCCACAAGCATGGCCAATAACAGGGATACTTGGTCACGGAACAGCATGAGTCTTATATCCCAAAAAAGAGTGGGAGCAAACAGGCAGTTACTGAGAGGCATAAAAGAAGAGCCCCTACAAACACGTGTAACATGGTTAACACCTCACGTGACTCCAGCCTGCAGGTACGACAAATGCCGTGCCAAGCCCAAAGCAAAAACAAGAGTTGTCTGCTAGCCAGGAAGACTCCAGAACCTGATGACATATCCAATTCTAAGAAGACCCAAACTAAAAGAGTTTGGGACTCCTGACCCACCATAGCAGGGACCAGAGAGGTAGGATTACCCTGGAAGGATGAACCTGAGCCTAAAAGCTTGGACACGAGCCCTGGGAAAGCCGCAACCAAATCATACTCACACAAAGAGCGGAAGATATGAAAATCTCTCCCCTTTCAAAAGGAGACCCATCTTAGAGGGATACCAAGAACCACAAAGAGTTGAAAGGGACCCAAGGGCCCATATCCGACTCCCCCCCCAAAGCACTGGAAGCTGCAGCATAGGACTGGGCAGAGTCAGTTTCTGCCCATCGCTCAGGATAGAAAAGCCAAGGCCAAGGAAAAGGCTTCAAAGGAAGAAGGGGCATGCTGAAAGAAAATAAAAGAAGCTGCAGCAGAACTAGCAGGCTCAAATGCCTATGTGCCCTAGTCAAAAATGGAAACTCTCTGGAACTTGCTGAGCCACATCCCGAGTTAAATCCTGCCCTGACCCCAAAATCCTCAGACGCTTCAGGACCAGAAGCAGGGAGAGGGCGGAGGACCAGAGTAAGGGCAAACCACACTCGAAGGGGAAGGAAGAAGAGGTGAGGATGGAACCAAGGTGGAATTTACCAACCTCTAATTCCATGTCCTTAACCATTACACTGCACTGCATTATAATGACACCCCCTCTTGGTATGCCAGAACAAAATTATTTTATACTTTAGCCATGATGGAGCTGAGAAGTTGAGCAATTTATAATTGTTGAGAGATTAGGTGCTTGGAGATGCAATTGTTGCAAAGATAGTTTTTCATAATTATTTCAATGTCTCTCATTGGTTTTTTGCTGTAATATTATTCAAAAGTGTGTAATTAATGAAATTTATATAATGAATCCATTATATTCACTGTGTCGGGGGGACAGGAAGCCATAGTGTATCATACACGTTAGACTTTTATCAAGGTTACCCCGACCTCCCCTAGGGTCAAATTACAGACCCCACCCAGGATGCAACCCTACAACAAGCTGACTAACTCCTGAGTACCTACTTGCTGCTAGGTGAACAGTTCCATTAGATGAAAGGAAATGTGTCCAAACATTTCTGTCACACTCGGGATTCGTCAGCTTAGGGCCCGACAACTGAATGTGGCGAGCGCTGCCCCAAATACATTTTTACATACTGTAGAAACCCACGAATCCAAAAAATGCCCTAATCCAGCAAAAATGGTGGCCACTTATTCATTTAACTGGATAAAGTTATCTCCCTATCCAGCCAAAATGTCCATGGAAGCCGGACTAGCAGATGTTTGGCCGGATCAGCGGCCTAACACTCTTTGTACACGACCATCAGGAAGGGAGGAAGTCACCCTTACTGCTGCTCACTTCCTCTGTCCCGCCCCAACCCGTTCTCGCACTTCCTTATAATCAATATTGACTTATTAAATACATGCATATGTGACATACTACTTTATTGTGAATATTTTAGTTTACCTTGAAAAGCTTTATAGAAAACACCGACCTTACCTAACCTTCTTAGCATGTTAAGATAAGCATCTTATTGCTTCGTAATTACAATTATTACTTAACCTATACCTATAATAGGTTAAGTAATAATTGTAATTACGAAGCAATAAGATACTTATCTTAACATACTAAGAAGGTTAGGTAAGGTCGGTGTTTTCTATGAAGCTTTTCAAGGTAAACTAAAATATTCACAATAAATTAGTATGTCACATATGCACTTATTTAATAAGTCAATATTGACTTAAAGAAAGTGCGAGAACGGGTTGCACCCCCCGCCCACATTCACTGCCTCCCTCCCTCCCTCTCCAAGAGATCCTTCCTTAGGTGGCAGTAGATTGCCAGCCTGGAGAATTTTCATCAAATACAATAAAGCATTCATGAAACAAGTATTTTTATAACTTTTTATTATCCTAATAATATTAATAAACAAAATCTGTAACCAAAAATATATATATGATCATGTACATCCAGAATTTAAGAAACAATTCTAGCTAATGGGATCAAGTGTGTAGGGTTATCAGAGTGAGCCCGCCCTCCCCCATCACAGACACACCTCCCCCACCTGCCCCACATTCCATACACACACTGCTCCATTGGTCACGTAGCTCAACTGTCCATAATTCATAAGTAAAAATGTATTTGTTTAATTAATAAACAGGAAGCAATAAAACATGTTAATGATTATTAATGTATTGTAATACTGTACTGTACACTTAACACAAAAATCAACATATAGCATAAAGCTAAGCATAAAGCTAAGATATAAATTTTAATATGGGCGGGAGGCTTTGGTCACTGCTTTGTCAGCGAATTAATACGTTGACTTCATAACACATTCCTCACTACCTCTCCTTCACTGACTGGACTGACTGGACTTGACTGACTGGCTTGACTGGCTTGACTGACTTGACTGACTGACTGGCTTGACTGACTGACTGACTTGAATGACTGACCTGACTGACTGACTGACTTGACTGACTTGACTGACTGACTGACTGACTGACTGACTGCCTGACTGCCTGCCTTCTTTCCTTCCTTTCCCTCCCCTCCCTCCCTCCCTGCCTGCCTGCCTGCCTTTGGATGACTTAAGTTGGCAAATCAAGTGGCTGTCTGAACAAACATTTTTTGGGATGGTCACTTTTAGACTCCCTCGGTGAAAGGTGAAAAAGTATGTTAATCCAGAAAACGTGTTAATCCAGCTGGGGGTCCTTCCCATATAGTCCGGATTAACGGGTTTATACAGTACTTATTTCAGTGTCTGTGAATGGTTATATATCTAGTTTTTGCAGTAATATTATTCAATACTGTGTAATTTGTAAAATACTGTAAATGTTCACTAATCCGGACAATGTGCTTATCCGGCCAAAATTGCCTCCAAATAATGCTATATCTCTATTCGGATGGAATGTCCATAGACTCCAGATGACCGGAGATTTGTCCAGATCAAAGTATACTGATAGAGAGTTTAAATCGAATTCGGTTAACTTTCTGCTGATGTGACCCTATCCGGACTGTAATCCAGACCGGAGATTATTCCGGATAAGAAAGTCAGGCATCAGGCCATACCATATTAATCCTGTACGGCTGTAGTTCGAGGCTCGTGGTATAGTAGGTGTTGGGGTGGGTGGGTGGTGTTGGATGAGAGAGGAGAGTTGGGAGGGACTGCCTAAGGATTAGGGGGCATGTGGAAGGGGCCTATAATTACCAATAATTTTAGAACAATTCATCACAGTAAAAAATTAAAGAAATATTCTCTAATACTGTATTATAATTAATAAAAGTTTCTGAAAAACAAATATGCACAGGCTGAAGTTGCCTCCTAAAATTTTGGGAGTTTTTTCCACCTGGTGGCCTACGTAATGTGCCTCCCTGCCCCAAGTGGACCCGTCCAGGCATGATCAAGGAAAACAGCCCATGTGCTCCCGACCCTCGGGTTATACTACAGTGCCGTGCCATTGGTGAAATATTTTCTGAAATAATTTTTTTGTGTTCACAGTAACTTTGATAATTTTTGTTTGCCAACCCTATGTCTGGTAGCAGCTGGAGGTGTTAAGGGAAAGAAGGTTACCCTAACAATTAAGGACCAGTTATATTTTATAGAACTCTTATAAGAGTGGCCGGTCGGCTGTGAGTGTTGCCAAGGACTTTAATATAGGCACTAGTACTGTTTCTAATATAAGGAAACAAAAAGAGCCTTCAACCAGTGAGGCTTCAGTAGCTGGCAGTCAAAACTGACCTTGCCAAGCTCATGTATTGTACAGTAATTTTAAGCGTTAATTTTAGTGTTGTGTTATAATAGGTTACGTAAATTGTCAAGAATTCTTAACTTCAAGATATGTAGCATCACTCAAGAGAATGAATTACAACAAGGTAAGTTGAGGTTTCTGTTTAAAATATTAATTATAGTACTGTACAGTACTTGAATATTTTATAATTATATGTGGCAATTCAAATTGTGTTGGTTGTAGTACAAAATTTTTTGGAAATGTTCACTTTTGGACTTACCCGGTAAAACATCCTTTGATTCGGATGACAGGCCTATCCAGACGGGAATCCTTCCCCAACCTGTCCTCTTACAAATTACGTCTGAATTTGGCCGTTTGCCCATGTGGCTGAAAATGGACGTAATTTGAAAATAACAAAATTTAAATTTAATTAAAAAATATTTTTCTTTCCAAAACAGCAAGTTAAAGGTCCTCTGGTAGGTTAGGAGGGCAAGAAGTTCTCCTAAGGTTTCAAAAGTCATGAAAACCGTTAATTGAACATTTCTTCTCCTAACCTAACCGAGTAAGCCGGAGGACTCAAAACAGAAAATGAGACAGTACATCACTTTCGTGAGCTGATTTCATTTCAAATTACGTCCATTTTTGGCCATAGCGTGCATACGAGCGAAAAGCAAAGCAATTTTAACACTCGCACTCTTCGAACGCCCCTGGGGGTGCAAAATTTTTCTCTTTTGTCAGAGTCGTGGACGCAAGTGGAGTCCATCATTTGAAAATATTTATTACAAATTTAAATTTTATCCGATCAATCTAGGAGTGGTTTAAACACTTTCCCACACCGATGTCGCGAGCGTCGTCATCTGTTTTTTTTCCCAATTGTGAACGGATGACAATCCTCGCGTCATCCTTTAAAATATTTGTAAAAAAATAAATTTTCATCCGATCAACTTCTTTGTGGTTTCAAAATGAGCGCCATTGTTTTCCCCCTCTCCTCCATATGCTGCATGGCATTCTGGGTCATCACGCCATGCAGTGGGCCTAGTGTTGTGTTTACCTTGCTCGTGACCGGAACGCCGCCCGCTCGTGCCCCGAACTTGTGCAAATCTCGGCATTTATATTTGTTCCCGTGTCTTTCCAACACTTTATATACGTTACATGATGGATCAGGGTCAAGGACAGAGCACTTCAATGCCGAAAAAAACAAAGAAATCAACCAAAGAGGATAAACTAAGTATGCTCTACCGTAAATTTCGCAGACTTTGGCTTACACCAACAAAAATCCCAGGTTTGATTCAAGAATTATCCGATATTGACTCAGATATTGAGGCAGAAGAACGGGTCAGTGATTTCAACAGTGATACAAAGATGGCAGATGATAGTGAGTCAACAGTTGAGGAGGGTGAGGAAAGTGAGGATTCTGAGGAGGAGGACAAGGGACGTCCACAGCCTCCTATTCGAAAGCGTGCAGGACATACTCAACAAACAGATCCTGCAGATGCCTGGTGTACTGACAACACTCCGCCATCTGTAGACAGTTTCACTGGAACACCAGGCATGACTATACCAACACCTACCACGCCTATACAATTTATACAATTATTTCTGACTCGTGCATTGATTGAATATTTGACGTTTGAAACAAACTTGTATGCAGAACAATTTATACAGAATGCTTCCGTGAGTGCAATGAGTATGTGGAAAGAAGCATCTGTAAAGGAAATGGCACAATATTTGGGTTTGTCCCTGCTGATGGGTGTTGCAACACTCCCAACGATGAGAATGTACTGGCAAACAACCCGACTGTGGCATATGCATACCTTCAATACTTTCATGATGGTGAAACGATTCACGCATATTGGCCAGTTTTTTCATAGTTATAATAACAAGGCCATTCCCCAGAACAGTAAAGACAAATTGATAAAAGTTCACACAGTGATGACCTATCTTACCAGCAAATTTGCCAAAATATACATTCCCAAGAAAGAATTTTGTTTTAATCAAACAATATTTACGGACTGGTTTGAAAACAACTTTTGCAAAGAAGTCAGAGAATTCCAGATCAACAAATGTGGAATAAAGGCCAGTGAGGTTAAGGCATTGTTGCTGCTAGATAATGCCTCTGCTCATCCCATTAGCAAGTTAATTTCAAGGGATGGCAGAATAAAATGCATGGCACTTCCACCAAACACAATATCCTTAATCCAGCCCATGGACCAAGGTGTTATCCTTGCTGCTAAACGTATGTACCAAACAGCAATGCTTGAAGATGTTTTAGTTATTTTACCTAGCGAGGAAGATGAATTGACAGGAAAGGATACAAGGGCTCAAAGAACACTAGAAAATCTAAAAAAGTACACAATCAGGGAAGCAATATTCCACTGGGCTAGGCTTTGGAATAAAGTGAAAGACACGACACTAACAAATTCATGGAAGAAACTGTTAACAGAGAGGCCTAGATGTGATGCAGCAGTATCTGGTAGTGAATTCGAAGGTTTTGAAAATGAAGCCAATGATTTTGAAGGGTTTGAAGAAACGGTCCGAACAATGTTGCTCCAAGCTGGTCAGGGTGTACAAGTGAATGATATCAATGAATGGTTAGAAAATTATTACGATCCTGGTTATGAATTGTTAACTGAAGAACAGATTGCGCAAAGTGTTCTCGGAAATGACTCTGATGACTCTGATGATGACTCGGACGATGTTGGTGAGGCTCTGCCTAGAGGTGTCGGATATCAGAAAAGATTGGAACAAGTTGAGGAACTCATTGAATGTTCAAGAAAAAGTAAACATGAGGTTGTTGGACATTTTTATGTACACTTTACAGCCTTTAAGCAATGTCTCAGAACGTTAGCCAGAGAAAATCAGATTCAGACAAAAATAGATAAATTCATGATTTCAACGGTTCGTGAAAAATCTTCGTCGACAAGCCCTGCTGCACCCGCCGATGCAGAATTACCATCGAGAAGTCGTGGAGCATCCGCCGACAACGAATGCTCTGCAAGCCATGCTGCACCCGCCGATGCAGAATTACCATCGACAAGTCGTGGAGCATCCACCGGCAACGAATGCTCTACAAGTCATGCTGCACCCGCTGATGCTGAATTCCCACCAACAAGTCATGGAGCATCTGCCGGCAACGAATGCTCTACAAGCCATGTTGCACCCGCCGATGCTGAATTCCCACCAACAAGTTGTGACAAGTCATCCACTAACGATATAAAATATGATTGAAAGGCATACAAATTAGTGTAAAAAACCAGCGTTGAATGTAATGAAACGCCATTTTCTGGGTGAGTCCCGGAGGCTCCCCGGAGCTATCCCAGGCTGATATGCTAATGTCAGACTTTGGCATCAGTCATGTGTATGGAGTTCTTAGGCCTACCGGGGACCACGGCCAGAACCGGGCCCCCTCAGAGAGGCAAGGGGAGCAATGGCCTATAGAAGCCCCCGTGTATAGTTGGAAGCATTCTATGTCTGCCATCGACCGGAACAGGCACCCAGAAAGGTAAGCGCCTCAAAACAAACCCCTATTCTGGTTAAAATTGCTACCATAAACCGAACTAGTGGATAGAACTCCCCAACCGAAAACAAGCAAACTAGTGTGACGTCACACACCGCCGCACCGCTGTCTGCGCAGCTCCCCCCTCCCTGGGAGGGGGAAGGGGGAGCCCCAGACCCCCCGCGCCGGCTACCCACACCTCAGTTCTTGAGGTTGGATGTCAAAAACACAAAAAACCGCCGACCGGAGGGAGGGAGGGATGCCGGGGAGCCTCCGGGACTCACCCAGAAAATGGCGTTTCATTACATTCAACGCTGGTTTTCTGGGGGGAGCCCTGTCGGCTCCCCGGAGCTAACTACCCACAGACAGAAAAAAGAGGGACTTACCCGGGAGGCGGTCGTCGCTCACTCCTCAACTCGAAGCCGAGACAACTGGCTGCAACCGCCGACCCAAAGCAACACAGGCCCGACGAGGCCCAGGGACATTCACAAGGTAACGAGCAGCCAGGACCCTGTTTGACCGCCAAAATCCCCGCGCCCGAATATCAGACCAAGACATATTCCCAAAGACGGCAGCAAGAGCCGCGAACTTACGAACATCATGGGCACGGGGATAGACAGCAGGCTGGCTGGACTTAATAACCCTGCGGACAACCTGAGAGATCCGAACCCGCGAACAGGGAAGAAGGGAAACCGGATCAACCCACAGCGCGTCCCCAGACACAGAAGCTGTGGCGCGCAAATAACGGCGAAGCGCCGCAACCGGATACAAAACATGATGCACCCCCGGCCTGACCAACCAAGCATCAACCACCCATGGACCCCTCCGGAATGCAGCAGTCTCATTCTTTGCCAGAAAAGAAGGAGACGGCTGCAAACGAACAAAACAATCACCACGACCAAAAGAGCAGAAACCCCTGCGCCGGAGGAGAGCATGAAGCTCCCCTACCCGACCCCCAGAGGCCAAAGCCAACAAGAAAAGTGCCTTGGAAAAACAATCCTGGACCGAAGGGGCCACAACGAAACGAGGAGATGAAAGGAAAGCGAGCACTCTGTCCAAAGACCAGGACAGCTCAGGCGACGCATGAGCAGGCCGGAGGTGAAACAATGCACGAGACAGCTTGCGAAACGGCGCAGACGTAACATCGATACCGAAAGCAAGCTGAAGCGGCTCCGCCAGCGCCGCACGATACGAAGCGACAGTGTTAGGCATAAGATGACGGTCCTGAAACAACCACGAGAGGAAGGACAAGACCACCCGAACAGACAAGGAGCTAACACGATGAAGACGCAAAAAGAAACGGAAGGACCGCCAGGAAACTTCATACTGCCGCCGAGAAGAAGCCCTCAGGTGGGACACCAACAAGGAGGCCACCTGATCACCATAGAGATGATGATAGACTCGAGTCAAAAAAACCATACACGAAGACTCGAGGAGAAGATCAAACCAGCCACGTGACGTACCGGCCCGATCTGCTGAAAGAGGCGGAGCCGCGGGAAAACCCTCGGGTTCGGACACCGAGCAACCAGCGCCTGAAACCAAGGCTGGGCCGGCCACCAAGGGGCCAGAAGGACAACTCTCCCCTGGTAAGTCTCTAAGCGAGTCAGGACCTGGAGCAACAGCCGAACCGGGGGAAAGAGGTACAGGAACCCCCACCTCGACCAGTCTAGCCGAAAGGTATCGACCCCGACGGCCTCGCGATCGGGGAAGGGCAGCGCATAAACGGGAAGACGCCGCAACCACGCCGACGCGAAGAGGTCCACTTCGGGGCGCCCGAACGTCTGGCAAAGCCAACGGAAGGACTCGTCGTCGACCGTCCACACCGTGGAGAGGGGAACGAAGCGAGACAGGGCGTCGGCCAAGACGTTGGACACGCCCCGTACGTGAACCGCCAGGAGAGCCAAACCCCGAGAACTCAGCAGACGAGTCACCCGAAGCGACCAACCCCAAAGAGACAAGGACCGCATCGAACCCCCGCGGTTCAGGCAATGAACCACCGGAGAGCAGTCCGAATGGAGCCGAATCGTCGCTCCGCGGGCCACCCAAATCCTCCCCAGAGCAAACCACATCGCCGAGAACTCCCGCACCGTGCTGTTAGCTCGACGGAAGGACGGATCCCAACGCCCCTGGCCAGCCTGGTGAGCACTGGTCACAAAACCCCAGCCGAGAGACGACGCATCCGTGTACACATCGAGCGAGGGCTCGGGTAGGCGCCAAGGCACTGAACCCCGAAAAACCCGAAGAGGAAGCCGGTGACGCAGCAACCGACGCAAGGCCCCCGGGGGTCGAACTCTGCAATCGCGAGAGAGGCGGAAGGGGGAACCCCGAAGGAACCAGAACAGCCGTCGAAGCCAAACCCGACCCGGCGGGTAGACCACCATTGCGAAGTTCAGGCTCCCGCACAGCCCCTCGAGCAACCGCCGGGTGACCCGAGGGCCCTCCAGAAACAAACGAAGGCGGGACCGCAGCCGCAGGAGAGACTCCGGAGGGAGAGACAAGGAGGCGGTTCGAGAGTCCCAAACGAGACCCAGCCAAGTTCGAACCTGAGAGGGAACCAGATGGGACTTCCTCCAGTTCACCAAGAACCCGAACTCGGCGAGCCGGGAAAGAACCAAATCCCTGGCTAGCAAGCAAGCTGACTGGCTGGGAGCCCAAACCAGCCAGTCGTCGAGGTAGGCCAACACCCGAACACCTAGGAGACGCAAACGAGCCACCACAACCCGTGTAAGGCGCGTGAACACGCGAGGTGCCAGGTTCAACCCAAACAGGAGACAACGAAAACGGTAACTCAGACGCCCCACAACAAAACCGAGCCAGTCCCTGAACCGCGGATGAATCGGGACATGCCAATAAGCGTCCCGGAGGTCCAGGGACACCATCCAAGCTCCCGGCTCCAAGAGGAGCCGAACCTGAGACAGCGTAGTCATCCGAAAGGAGGGGCAATGAACCCAGGGGTTCAGACGGGACAAGTCCAGAATGAACCGCAGGTCCGCACAGTCCCGTTTCGGAACCGGAAACAGACGGGAAACCCATCTAAGGGACGACGTCGTTTCGACGACGCCCAAGCGTACCCACTCCAAGATGACTCGACAGAGCGCAGAGGAAGAAACCTGCCCTGCCAGCCCCGACCCCCCCAAAGGTGGAAGGGGCCACCCAACGCCACTGCAGGCCGCGAGACACGACCCGAAAGGCCCACGAATCGTGGGACCAGGCGCGGGCGAACAGCGCAAGCCGCCCCCCATCGCCCCGCCAAGGGGGCAAACCGCGAAAGGGCCGGCGACCCTTACGAGACCCAGAACCCCGCACAGCGCGAACACCGCGCCGACCAGACGAGGGAGGGTCCGCAGGAGGAGCCAACCCCAAACCTGACACCAGAGGCCTACCACGACGAGAGGAATCCCGAGCCCTGGCACGACCTTTCCGGGAAGACCCACCCCGGGACCCCCGGAAAACCAACAAGTCTGACATCGGACGACAAGCCGCCGACGCAGCCTGAATAAACTGCGCCATGGCCGACTTCTCAAACAGGAGAGGACAAAAAGGTGAAGAACACCTAAGAGCCAGAGCCCAAGCAGATTCCACGGAGGAATCCAGCACCGCCTGCTGACACGCGAGACGGGAAGCATAAAACAGGGAAACCGTATCCCGCAAAATCGGCGTGAACAGCTTCAACAAGGCAGCCGACGAACACGCAGCCGAGGACAAGGTACCGGACCCCGGGACGGACCCAAGCGTCCCCACATCCTCCATGAGCCAATCCGAAGACAGCTCCAGGAGGGAAAAGAACCGCAAGGCCGAACTCAAAAGGCCCCGGGCGCGCAAGTCCTCCACAACGAGCACCGCCGAAAGGGAGGGAACCTGCACATGGAGCTGAATAACGCCCACATCGCGGGAAAGGGCAGGGGCAAACAAGCACTCATTCAGGTACTCAAGTTCGCCCCCCAGGAAAACATGAAGCACCGTGGAAGCTTCCCGCCACTCCAGCGTGTGGGAACGACAGAAGGAATGCCAGGAATCCAGACCAAACAAGGGGCAGTCTGCTAGCCAGGACGACTCCGGAGCCTCGTAACGGAGCCAGAAAGGGAACGAAGTCCCAAACCTGAACGTGGACGGATTCATTTCCGAGGCATAATCCGGGTCACGCAGGAGGTAAGCTGCAAAGGCCGCTCGCACCACACCAGGTTGGATGCGATAAGCCGAAAACCTCCGGAAGGACATAACCGACGTACCCGGGGAAACACGGAACCGAACCCGGGGAGGGGCCGACACCAAATCCAACTCGTACGCAGAGGGGGAAAAGAAAACCCCACTCCTTGTAACAATAAGCCCCGCTCAGTGGGAAGAAAAACCCAGGCGGGGTCCAGCGGGGCCTAAGGCCCCCAAGTCAGCCCCTCCCCAGCCTCGAGGTCCTTCACCACAGGACCCGAGGCCGAGTCCTCTCCCCAAGCCCCGACCCCACAAGACAAGGACGGAGCAGCCGGAAAAGCTGGAGAAAGGGGGGCCCACTGGTCAGACCCTGAAGCTTCGGCCGGGAGACAAGACTCGAATGCCAATGCCGCCCCACCGGAAGGGGCATCCCCCGAAGCTGCCCGAGTCTCGAAATCAAGTAACCCCTGCTCCAACCCCGAAACCCTCAGACGCTTCGGGGCCGGAAGCAGGGGCGGGGGACCAGAACAAACAGAAGGGGAAGGACGAGGAGGTGCGGACTGAACCAGGATCGAAGCGACCCCCACCCCCTAGTCCGGGTCTCGAAAAGCAAATCGGGGCAGCCCCGGGGCATCCGGGGAAGCAACCAACCAAGCGCGTTGCAACAGACGAAACCTAGACTGCAACGCACGCGCCGCCTGTACCCGAATCTATTCGGGTACATCAGAGGATTGGGTAAATTGAGTCACAAGCAAGCAGCAACACTCACAGGACTCAGGGTCGAAAGTATCACCGACCCAACAGGCAGCGTGGCAGAGGCAAAAACAATGAGGGTCACCCTGAGACAAGGGGACCGAGCAACCCTCAAACTCGCACACAGAGAGTGGGGACTCCGGGGTCACATCCATCGGACCCACGCGCCCCCTAGGGGATTCCCAGGGTCCTGAGCGCTTACTTGAAGAGGACTCGCGCTCAGGTAGTCCCAGGCAGGGTGCTGCAAACCGGCGCCCAAAACTACCAAGCAAACTTCTAAAGCTGAACCCCAGGGACGTGTACACTCACGGGGACCTAGCAGGGGGCGCCACCGAGGAGAACAGTGGAAGGGCAAAAACAAACTGAATAAAATGACAGAACCCCCCACCAGGCAAAAACAAAAAGAAAAACAAAACCCTGCAAGAGGACAGCAAACCCCAAGGAACAAGTCTTTTTTTTTCTTGTACACAATAAAAATGCATTATCATATTACATACTCTATCTATATATTACTTCTCTACTAAAAAATACTGTATTAGATAAATTTACCTTATTGTTGAAGTTATGTCCATCTTGCAGTTTCATGAAGTTGTGAATGCTCTACATTAAATACGTACTGCAGTGCATTATGCCGTTAGCACTGTGTTGATTAAAAGTAGTTCTGCTGTATGTTGAGTACTACAATACAGTTTATGAAAACTATTGTACACTAAAATTACTGCAACTTTAATTTTAACACTGTGTACACACTTAAATTTAACACTTGTTCTAACTGTTCACGCTGCACACGATGTTTTTAGATGTTTGCATCAGCTTTGCTGGTGCTCGCTGCTGCTGTGGGTTCAGCTGCTTCTGAGCTGGTGCTGGCTGCTGTTGTACCAGTGCTGGGTACAACTGTGCATGTGCTGGGTATGGCTGTTCTCGTGCTGGGTACGGCTGTTCTCGTGCTGGGTTCGGCTGTTCTCATGCTTGGTACGGCTGTTCTCTTGCTGGGTACGGCTGTTCTCGTGCTGGGTACGGCTGTTCTCGTGCTGGGTACAGCTGTTCTCGTGCTGGGGGTACGGCTGTTCTCGTGTTGGGTACGGCTGTTCTCGTGCTGGTTGATTTTCTGCTACTAGTTCTTGCAAAATATTGCTTCATTTTTGGCATTAATAAGGCACTATTAGTAAGCCCCTGAGACATTTTGTTTTATAACCAAAGAGCTGTAGTAAAAAAATGGTCAATTCCACGATTATTCTTCCACCGGCTGATAAATACTGTACGTCAATCGCAGACAAAGCTAAGGGCACTGGGTGCATACTGTACGAACGCAGACTAAGTCTATACGTACACCCTTCAGTAGGCTGGTGTTTAAGCCTGATCCAGTAACATAAATTTCCCTTAACAATTCGATTTACATCAAATTATATATTTTTGGGTTATATATTTAGTTTAGCAACATTATTACGATAATAAGAGCTATAAAAAATACTTATTTTGGAACTGATTTATTAATTTTATTATTTCGAAGCCGTAGGTCACTGAACTGTGGCGACGAAATCGAACAAAACACTGCCTGGTGTTGTGTTCAATTTCCAGTAACATATATTTCTCTCAAATATTCAATTTACATCAAATTATATATTTTTGGGTTACATATTTAGTTTAGCAACATTATTACGATAATAAGAGCTATAAAAAATACTTACTTTGGAACTGATTTATTAATTTTATTATTTCGAAGCCGTAGATCGCTGAACTGTGGCGACGAAATCGAACACAACAAGCATGGTGTTGTATGGACAGGGACTTGACCTGTCCACTTGTGCTGGAGTTGTGCTGCCAATAACGTGAATAATTTCTCAAATAGGAGATATCTATCTTATTACAGTATATTTTTGGTTTTATTTAGTTTAGTTTAATTAGGATAATAAAGAGTTATTAAAACACCAGTTTTAGAAATGATTTATTAATTTGAAACGTTCAAAGCCATGGGTCACTGAACTATGACAACACAGACGAAAGTGAGTGAAACCTCACTGTAAAGTGAGATTTACTGTACAGTATTCCCTTATCTGTCCACCCTCACTCGTCTTGTTTCATCACAGAAAATGTATATAAGAAGATTTCAACATATTAGCTAGCTATTCACGCTTCAGCCTTTAAATTAATTTACAAAGATACGTGTGCCACAAATCGGTGAACGAAAATCATTGAAACTCAGTCGTTCACTTGTGTGGACGACTCTGGCTGGTGTTTGGTTAATATGCGTCACTTCTTGTGGACCATTCTGGCTGGTGTTTGGTTCATGATTCACTTGTTGTGTGGTCCACTTGTGTGATCCAACTTGTCTTATGAAGGAATTATTAATTGTAATCTGTGATAGAATGAAACAATTTTCCACCACTCTGTGAACTCTGTCCCAACATCGTAAGCTTGTGGACCACATGTGGTCCACTTGTGTGGTCCACTTGTGTGGTCCACTTGTGTGGTCCATTTGTGTGGTCCATTTGTGTGATCCAACTTGTCATATGAAGGAATTATTAATTGTAATCTGTGATGGTATGGTAAAGTTTTTCTACCACTGTGAACTCTGTCCCAACATCGTAAGCTTGTGGACCACTTGTGGACCACATGTGCGGTCCACTTGTGTGGTCCACTTGTGTGATCGAACTTGTCATATGAAGGAATTAATGATTGTAATCTGTGATAGAATGTGAAAGTTTTCCACCAGTCTGTGAACTCTGTCTCGATGTCGTAAGCAAATCCAAACATCCCCCGCTTCGGCGAACCATTGTTCGTCGAACCGGGTGAGTAAATCCGGCCTGAAAAGTGTGCGAACTAGCCGGAGATTCGTTGAATCGGGGTACGTTGAATCGAGGTTGTACTGTATTTTATCGTTAGCAGAGAAAAGGTGAGCTCAAAATATTTTGCCTTGGCTAGCTCTCAGTGACAAGGCTCGATCGCCATTGTTATTGCCTGGCCGCCACAGCCTGTGTCGTAACATTAAAAATACATTACTTGCACTGTTCAGGGTAAATCAAAACACATCTCTAAAATTTTATTGAGAAAATATTAACACTTTCGCGCTCTCGGCGCTCAAAAAAAAACAATACCCCAGATGCTTTCGGCACTTCGCGCGCCTACGCGGTAAGACCGAAAAAGTGTACACTCTTTTGACTGTCCTGACAACAATTGAAGGCGCACGTATTTAAATTTGGTATCACTGTGTTCGCAATGAAATTGTCTATAAGAGCATACCTATAAAATGCCGCCCAAGCATAAGGAGTATCAACACCAAATAAAAAATTATGCAGATCACTCGCCGAGAGCGCCAAACAGCAACAAAATGTTTCCACTCTCTTAATGGTTGCGAAGCCTACAGTTGTCCTACATCGCTAATTTTGGTGTCATTGGAATCGCAATAAAATTCTCTACACGGACATATGCATATGAATGTTTAATATAGGTAATTGCCCACCCGCAAGAGTGTGTGAAGTGGAGAGTAGTTAGCCGCGAGAGCACTGGCGAAAACACAGGGGGGAAATCATGCTTGGAAAGTTTATACGTTTCCTGACCCTACTTTTCTATGTACGTATTTCTTTTTTATACCAATGTGTTCGCAATAAAATTTTCTATAAGATGAACTGTATAACATTTGTACAAAGCATGTGTAAGAGAAGCACCAAATATAGAACCATGTCGCTCAGTATGCGTTCGCGGCAGAAACGAACGCATTGTTTTCGTTCGTTTGATGTTTGTCATGTTTATACTTGTTGAAACATTTTATAATTTGTATGACAGTGATCGCAGTAAAATTCCCTACACAGACATATACATAACACATACAAATATTTCCCACGTGTTGGATATATCAACGGCTATAGGGAACCCACTGCCACACGCTCGCCACACCCCCAAACATACTTTGTGTATTTTTTTTTTTACTCATAGAAGTTTATGTGATATAATATTCATTCTGGTACCAAAAAATTCGCAAATAAATTCTCTACAAAACAAAAGTATCCCCATCCATTTCGATTAAAAAATGGAATTTATAGAAATATTTTTTCGATTGACGAGAAAAGTAGGCTGTTATGCGGAATCGTAAGAAAAAACGGCGACGAGTAATCTCTAATCTAAAGCGCGAAAGTGTTAACAATCACTGATTGATACATGAAATATTTTGCAATACAAAGGAATGATTCAATTTCTTCCCACCCATCTGGACTTGATCAGACCGTGTTCACACATCATCCATGCAGCAGCCAACAACTGGCTTAATCGTCGGCGTGGCACTAAATTGGAATGCAATTACACAATGAACTTTATTTAATTTTAGTTATACAGTATAAAATATATTCTACCTGAATGTTACTTGAAAAATTACCCGACCCGACTTAACTTCGGAAATAACGGAGCTCCGGAAATAACGACTAGGGTACAGCCCCATATAGGCCGTTAAATTGAGTGGATACTGTATCTTCTTTTGAAAGATCTCGTCTTAACGACCACACTTTCCCATCCTCATCACTTTGTAATTTTCTAGCATTCCTTAATATTTCTTCCATCTGTTTGACACCGTTTAGGGTGATCCTTAGAGGTTGATCTTTCCCTTTTACATATCTGCCTATTCTCCTGTAGTCGCACACATTCTCTATGGTAGTAAGACCTTCCTCGAGGCCAACAATTTTATCTACTACTTTCGCTTCTTCTACAGCTCTTTCTGACCTAGATGTTATCTCCTTTTCTTTGCAACCAAAATTTATCAGGGACTTACTCCGATCAACTGTGTTTTGCACCAACTTCGAGTTAGATGCCAATTCCTTTCTCACTTCCAGCCTAATGTTTGTTTTATCTTGGTTGCTGCAGTGTTTGGCTTCCTTTACTGCTTCTTCAATTTTTTCCTTCTCCTTGGCCACTTGTGCATAGGTGAGTTGCATATCCTTCTTGCACTGTTCTATTCCCTGTGTAACTTCCTTAATCTGTGCTGACAAAAAGTGTGTGTGTGTGTAATTACCTAAGTGTAGTTACAGGATGAGAGCTACGCTCATGGTGTGCCGTCTTCCTAGCACTCTTTGTCATATAACGCTTTGAAACTACTGACGGTCTTGACCTCCACCACCTTCTCACCTAACTTGTTCCAACCGTCTACCACTCTGTTTGCGAAAGTGAATTTTCTTATATTTCTTCGGCATCTGTGTTTAGCTAGTTTAAATCTATGACCTCTTGTTCTTGAAGCCCCAGGTCTCAGAAAACCTTCCCTATCGATTTTATCAATTCCGGTTACTATTATGTATGCAGTGATCATATCGCCTCTTTTTCTTCTGTCTTCTAGTTTTGGCATATTTATTGCCTCTAACCTCTCCTCATAGCTCTTGCCCTTCAGTTCTGGGAGACACTTAGTAGCATGTCTTTGCACCTTTTCCAGTTTGTTGATGAGCTTCTTAAGATATGGGCACCATACAACCGCTGCATATTCTAAATTTGCCCTAACAAAAGTCGTGAACAATTTCTTTAGTATATCGCCATCATGTATTGAAAAGCAATACTGAGGTTAGAAAGAGTGGCATAGGCTCCTTGCACAACGTTCTTTATGTGGTCCTCAGGTGATAGTTTTCTATCTAGAACCACCCCTACATCTCTTTCTTTATCAGAATTCTTTAAAGATTTCTCACATAATATATAGGTTGCGTGGGGTTTATGGTCTCCTATTCCACATTCCATAACATGGCATTTATTAACATTAAATTCTATTTGTAAAGTGGTGCTCCATATACTTATTTTGTCCAGGTCATCTTGAAGGGCATGACAATCATCTAAGTTTCTTATCCTTCCTATTATCTTAGCATCATCAGCAAACATGTTCATATAATTTTGTATACCAACTGGTAGATCATTTATGTAGACAATAAACATCACTGGTGCAAGAACTGAACCCTGTGGTACCCCACTTGTGACATTTCTCCAGTCCGATACATTGCCTCTGATTACTGCTCTCATTTTTCTATCAGTCAGGAAATTTTTCATCCATGTTAGAAATTTACCTGTCACCCCTTCAATATTTTCCAGTTTCCAAAACAACCTCTTATGTGGAACTCTGTCAAAAGCCTTTTTTAGGTCTAAATAGATGCAGTCAACCCAACCATCTCTTTCCTGTAAAATCTCTATGGCTCGATCATAGAAACTGAGTAAATTCGATACACAGGATCTTCCAGATCGAAAACCATACTGTCTGTCTGATATTATATCATTTCTCTCCAGATGTTCTACCCATTTAGTTTTGATTAGTTTTTCAAATACTTCCACTATTACACTAGTCAATGATACAAGTCTATAATTGAGGGGGTCTTCCCTGCTGCCACTTTTGTAGATTGGAAATATGTTAACCTGTTTCCACATGTCTGCTACGACTCCTGTATACAGGGATGCCTGAAAGATCAGGTGAAGTGGAATGCTGAGGTCAGATGCACATTCTCTCAGAACCCATGGTGAAACTCCATCTGGGCCAACTTCTTACTTAGCTCCTTTGGCATATTTTCCCACTTCATCTCTAGACACCTCTATGTGCTCTATGTTGTTCTGTGGAATTTTTATTGTGTCTGGTTCCCTGAAGATCTCATTTTGTACAAACACACTGTGGAACTTTTCATTTAGTGTTTGACACATTTCCTTTTCACTTTCCGTGATTCTATTTCCCATTTTCAACCTCTGAATATTATCCTTTACCTGAAATTTGTTGTGTATGAATTTATAGAATAGACCTGGTTCTGTTTTACATTTGTCTGCAATCCCTTTTTCAAAATTTCTTTCTGCCTCTCTCCTCACTGCCGTGTATTTGTTTCTCGCGTCTTTGCATCGCTGGTATGTTTGGGGGTTTGGCCTCTTCCCCTATTGATTCCATTTTTGTGTCTTTTGGTCTCTGGGCCTCTCGCAATTTCTATTGAACCAATCCTGTTTCCAAGTTCTGCATGTCTGTTTTGGCATAAATTTTTTTGTGCCTTATCATATATTTCACAAAACTTGACATACATCTCATTCACTTCCTTGCCTAGCATCAAGTCTGTCCAATTATACTCACTAAAAAAATTTCTAAGGTCGCCATAATGACCTCTCCTGAAGTCAGGTTCTTCAACTGCTTCAACCTCCTTATTTTCTTGCAGATTATAATGCATTGCATACTTTATTCCCAAAAAGACATGGTCACTTTTACCCAAGGGAGGAAGGTACTGAATGTCAAATATCTCTTCCTCCTTCCTGGTAAATATCAAATCTAGCATGGAGGAAACATCCCCTTCCCTCATCCTCGTAGCTTGCTAAACATGTTGATACAAGAATGTTTCCAGGATGAGGTCTACAAATCTACAGGTCCAAAAATCTTCTGTTTTAGCTTCATATGCTTCCCAGTCTAAGGATTTCAAGTTGAAGTCACCGACTATCAACAGTCGTGATCTATCGTTATCCGCTCTCGCTATAATCTCTCTCATTATTGTTATAAGACCTTCTCGTTTACTATCTAGCTCCTCCTTTGACCATGTGCTGCTTGGCGGTGGACTATATGCATTTATGATTATTAGTTTATCATCCTCATGGCAGATCTCTAGTGCTATTATGTCAACTTCTTGTGGATTGGCAGTCATTATTTCTTTCACCTTTAGGTGTTCTTTCTCCAGCACAGCAACGCCACCGCCTTTCCTAATTTTTCTGTCCTGTCTCCAAATTGAGTAGCCCCTTGGAAATATGACCTCATGAAAAATAACATCTTCAAGTTTTGTCTCCGTGAGTGCAACAATGTCTGGTGTCTGCAGCTGTATTACATCACTTAACTCCAGTATCTTCGATCTCACTCCATCTATGTTGGTGTATGCAATCTTCAAAAACTTGTTCCCCATCTCCTTATTCTTCACTCCCCCTCTTTCTATTGATTTTGTTGGTTTGCCTTTATGTACCACTTTACTGGTCTGCCTACCCCCTATCACTTTGTAGAAAAAAGAATTGATTTCTTCTTCATTCCTGCTCTCATTTAAACGTTTTGCCTCGGCGAGGTTCAGTTTCAGCTTCTCTCTGTCTTCTTTTGAAAGAAGATCTCGTCTTAATGACCACACTTTCCCATCCTCATCACTTTGTAATTTTCTAGCATTCCTTAGTACTTCTTCCATCTGTTTGGCATTGTTTAGGGGGATCCTCACAGGTCGATCTTTCCCTTTTACGTATCTGCCTATTCTCCTGTAGTCGCACACATTCTCTATGGTGCACAACTATGGTTGAGGTTATCTTGAGATGATTTCGGGGCTTTAGTGTCCCCGCGGCCCGGTCCTCGACCAGGCCTCCACCCCCAGGAAGCAGCCTGTGACAGCTGACTAACACCCAGGTGCCTATTTTACTGCTAGGTAACAGGTGCATAGGGTGAAAGAAACTCTGCCCATTGTTTCTCGCCGGCACCCGGGATCGAACCCGAAACCACAGGATCACAAGTCCAGCATGCTGTCCACTCGGCCGACCGGCTCCTTCGTAGTAAGTAGTAAGTAAATGGTACTAAATGGTAGCAAGACCTTCTACGAGGCCAACAATTTTATCTACTACTTTCGCTTCTTCTACAGCTCTTTCTGACCTGGATGTTATCTCCTTTTCTTTGCAACCAAAAATTATCAGGGACTTACTCTGATCAACTGTGTTTTGCGCCAACTTCGGGTTAGATGCCAATTCCTTTCTCACTTCTAGCCTAATGTTTGTTTTATATTGGTTGCTGCAGTGTTTAGCTTCCTTTACTGCTTCTTCAATTCTTTCCTTCTCCTTGGCCACTTGTGCATAGGTGAGTTGCAAATCTTTCTTGCACTGTTCTATTCCCTGTGTAACTTCCTCCATCTGTGCTGACAAAAGCTGTTTCTCCTGTTGAATTTCCTTACCTAACCTATTGTAGTCATTTATGTTTAAATTTACTTTAACTTCTTCCAAAGCTATTTTTAAGAGTTTATTTTCTTCTTCCATCTTCTTGAGAGGTTATCTTGAGATGATTTTGGGGCTTTAGTGTCCCCGCGGCCCGGTCCTCGACCAGGCCTCCACCCCCAGGAAGCAGCCCGTGACAGCTGACTAACACCCAGGTACCTATTTTACTGTTAGGTAACAGGGGCATAGGGTGAAAGAAACTCTGCCCATTGTTTCTCGCCGGCACCCAGGATCGAACCCGGGACCACAGGATCACAAGTCCAGTGTGTTGTCTGCTCGGCCGACCGGCTCCATGGCTTTGCAATTTGTTTCCAATTGATTTTTAGCCTTGCACAAGTCTTTCACTAAACCCTCAAGATATAAAACTTTGCGATTCAAATGGTCATTACTTTCTTTCAATTTACTAATTATTTCTACATGAGAGTTCACTATAGTATCTAATTTTACCAACTTGTTATGTAGACTGCTAATATCAATGCTTTCTTCATTGAATCCCGCAAAATCAAGCTCTGTTTTGTTTTTCCTCTTGCCGGCGGCCATCTTAAATGATGTTCTCTGCACTGGAAACACTAGGGCAACTTTTTCTCATCTGATTTTTCACTTCCCTTAGCACATTCCTGTTATCTCACCTATATTTCAAAAGCACTATACCTCTCACTATCATCAACCTGCACTACAATACTGTACTTAGGATTGTTGAAATATGCTGGAGCTCCTCTGATG
This sequence comes from Procambarus clarkii, assembly GCF_040958095.1. Taxonomy (NCBI): domain Eukaryota; kingdom Metazoa; phylum Arthropoda; class Malacostraca; order Decapoda; family Cambaridae; genus Procambarus; species Procambarus clarkii. The sequence goes on from NC_091154.1 coordinate 46,739,863, forward strand.
CATGGTGTGTCCTAGGAGTGTGGCTTGATACCTGCTTGATGGGGTTCTGGGAGTTCTTCTACTTCCCAAGCCCGGTCCAAGGCTAGGCTTGACTTGTGAGAGTTTGGTCCACCAGGCTGTTGCTTGGAGCAGCCCGCAGGCCCAGATACCTATCACAGCCCAGTTGGTCCGGCACTCCTTGAAGAAAACAATCTAGTTTTCTCTTGAAGATGTCCACGGTTACTCCGGCAATATTTCTGATGCTCGCTGGTAGGCAGTTGAACAACCGTGGACCTCTGATGTGGACATTACAGTGTTCTCTGATTGTGCCTATGGTACGTCTGCTCTTCACTGGTTCTATTCTGCATTTTCTTCAATATCGTTCACTCCAGTATGTTGTTATTTTACTGTGCAGATTTGGGACCTGTCCCTCCAATATTTTCCATGTGTATATAGCGGCCACTGTTATTGTCTAGACACCCCATACCAGCTTAGTTGTAAGATTATAATGAACACAAATGTAGATACAGTACAGTACTTAAATATAATGTGAATATTATTTTTTTTTATCTACTTATTTATATATACAAGAGTTCTTACAGTCTTCTACAGCCACTAGCATTCATAGTATTTCGGGCAAGTCTTTCATCCTACTTTTCCTGGAATACGACATGCCAAGTCATTTAACAATCAGGTATCCATTCACTACTGGGTGAACATAGGCTACAATCAAGGATTGGCGTCAAGTAAATCCTCGCCCTGCCAGGATACGAACCCAGGCCAAAGCACTTGCAAAGCGACGAGCGAGTGTTTTTACCAATGCGCCACAGGGACTGCAAGTGTAATATAGTGTAATAACAGCAAAAGCAATATGCTGGGATGAGCAATGTTAGTGAGGGAGGTGGTGTCATCTGCTGGCTGGTGTGTAATGTGTCATACAGTGTATGGTTGCCACTATGCTGTTTGGACACCTTACCAGTTTAGTGGTCATTATGGTGAACACAAATGTAGTTATTTACATATAATGTGTGTATATAGTGTAATAACAGCACAAACAGTATGCTGGGAGAAGCGTGTTGGTGAGGGAGGGAGGGAGGTGTCATCAGGTGGCTGGTGTGTGGCGGCAACTGTTATGGTCTGGACTCTCCATATCAACTTTGTGGTTTGTTATGGCCAACACAAATTTAGATACAGTGTGTCCTTGCTTTAATGAACTATATGGGGCAAGTGCGATTCGTTCCACTGTGGAATTCGTTTTACCCATCAACCCCAGGCTGTCCCTCCCCTCCATGTGAAAAGAACAGAGGTCCTACATCACCTATAAACAAACAAAATCACAGAAAATATATTTGTTATGTATTTATCATTTTGAACATGACATAAAATAGAACAATCCTTGATGAACAATTCCTTATCACAAATCATAACTATGTGACTATTATTGGTAGCCGCACATATGATGTAATGGCCAGGATTTCCATAAGCCACCTGCATTGGTCTTGATATAAAGGTTCATAAAAAAAATCCATTTATTATGAATTCTTCATTTTCACTATGGCATTTAATAGAACAATCACTTACAAACAATTTGGTATAAAAATGCTACATATATGAACATTATTAAATCAAATCAAGTGAAATCACTGAATTTCAAAAAATTGACAAGAGCAGTTGGCGGGCTGCCGGTGATTGGGAAAGAGGGTTGTGGCGGATCGAAAGTAGGAGAAGGAGGGGGGGGGGAGGGGTGCCTGAGATCAGGCCTCAGGCCAGGTCTCAGGCCAGACCAGGCCTCAGGCCAGCCCTCAGACCAGGCCAAGTCAGATCAGGCCAGGCCAAGCCAGATCAGGCCAGACCAAGCCAGGTCTCAGGCCAAGACAAGCCAAGCCAGGCCACAGGCCAGGCCAAGCCAGGCCTCAGGCCAAGCCAGGCTTCAGGCAAGGACTCAGGCCAGACCAGGCCAGGCATACACTGCTAGTTTGACCCACCCATCCCTTGCCTCATTGTAAGACTTTCAGTATCATGGAATAGTGTGTTTCAAATCAACAATTACATACTCAGATACATCCAGCAAATAATAAAATGAAATAAAATACAGTTTATTAAGATGAATAAGGAATATACAAAGTAAGGTACATGTAAGTACATTATTAATAAGTACAAATGTTGACATAGAGGCTAGCTGCCTCCCCAACCCCCCCTAATACAATACCCTCACCACTGACACCACCATTTATTAGTGAATTCTTAATTTTAACTACAGAATATGATAGAGCAATGTGTTACAAACAACTGAAATGGTAACATTTTTCTCAGCTAATCAGGGAAAAAGCAGCGAGTGAGTGAAGCACTGAAGCGGTAATGACGCCAGCCACGTGTTGCACACCTGGCATAAATGGAGAGGGGTTTCGGGAGTTCTTCTACTCCCCAAGACCAAGCTGGGGCCAGGTTCGACTTGTGATAACTTGGTCCAAAAGGCTGTTGCTTGGAGTGACTTGCAGGCCCAAATATTCACTACAGCATGGTTGGACTGGCACTTCTTGCAAGAAACTGTCCAAATGCCTCTTGAATACATTCACCTTCTTTCTGGCAAGATTTCTAATGCTTGCTGGGAGGGTGTTGAACAGCTATGGACCTCTGATGTTCAGACAGTGCTCCCTAATTGTGCCTATGGCACCTCTACTCCTCACTGGTTCTATTCGGCATTTCCTTCCGTACCTTTCGCTCCAATATGTTGTTATTCTACTGTACAAATTTAGGACCTGTCCATCAAGTATCTTCCATGTACATATTATTTGATACCTTTCTCGTCTCCTTTCCAGAGAGTACATTTTAAGAGCTTTGAGACGGTCCCAGTAATTTAGATGCTTTATCGTTTCTATGCGTACCGTATATGTTCTCTGTATTCCCTCTAATTAACAGATTTCTCCTGGTCTGAAAGGAAAAGTGAGTACCGAGCAATGATTAGAATGAGACAGAACTAGTGATTTAAATAGTACAGTGGAGCCTCGACTTACGATTTTAATCCGTTTCAAGAGAAGGATCGTAAGTCGAAATATCTTAAGTTGAAACAAATTTTCCCATAAGAAGTAATGGGAATTGAATTAATCCGTTCCACACCCCCAAAAATGTTAACTTAAAAATACATTTTATGCTGAATACCATTTTTTTCTCTAACTACAATACAGTACATATGTTTATCTTACCTTTATCGAGGACTCTTGTTGGCGTATGGAAGATGGTGAGGAGGGGGGAGGAGGAGAGGTGTTAGTGTTCGGAAGGGGAGTCCCTTTCCATTATAACATCAGTCAGCGATGACTTATCTGGACTACTCTCTCTCCTACATTTTACCTGCATACCACTAGGACTGCTTGTTTGTCTCACTAAAATTTTGTCCATGGAGATTTGTTTTTCCCTTTGTCTTAACTTCTGTCTGTAGTGATGCATCACAGTGTCATTGAAAAGGTTAAGGCAACTGCCTACTGCAGCTTGATTTGGGCGAATCGTTTCAGCAAACGTTTGCAGTTCTTCCTATGTTGCACACAGTTTCTTAATTTTTGAGGAAGGGACATTCTGTACTGCCTCTATGGTCATCCTCACATGTGTTTTCATATGTTGATCCTTACCACTGACTTTCTTGGGACCCATGGTGTGATATATAATAATTACTTTTATGTTCAAAAAACACAAAATCACCAAAATAATGGAATTTCTTACAAGCGTGATTGTCACTAAGCAGGCAGCTCTGTTTAACTGAGGCAGGTCGACCCGTGCAACCAGAAACCATGCGCTCAATCGACCCGAACACGTATCATACGAATATCGTTAGTTGACGACACGATCGTAAGTACAGTAGTCGCATTTTCAGGCCAAATTTACATTGTAACTCAAAAATATCATAAGTAGGGGCAATTGTGAGTCGAGGTGTCACTGTATTATCATTGTTGAGGGGTCCCTGGATTTGAATGTTCTCATAATCTATTTTATCATTTTCCTGGCTGCCGCTATATTTGCTCAGTTATGTTCACTAAATATCAGAGCGTCAGACATAATAATTCCCAAGACTTTTACCTGTTGCTTTCCTTCTATGAGTAGGTCTGATTGTGTCGAAGATGGGGGGAAAAAGTCGATGGCCCAACCACCGTGGATAACACTTGCGCCTGATGCTGTGGTTTGGCAGTACGGTGGAATTCACATGGTTGCTCGCCAATGTGTCAGTACACACAGGGGCCGGGTTCCCAAGCAGCTGGCAGTTGACGGTAGTTGAAGGTTGATGGCAGGTATTGATGTTAGCTCATTTTGTCAGTGGTCTTTTTTTTCCTTGATAATTGCAGCAAACTGATCTTTGTTCTTCTTCTTCTTGCCGGTCCTGGAGGTCTGATTTTGTGTTGTCATTTTGGTGCTATCTATCAACCTATCTTGGAGGTTGTTGGTGTAGTGTCGTAAAGGAAATCAACAGCTGAGTAGTGGCTGCCGATTTCCTTTCCTGCCGTAAAGGATGGTGTTCCTACCGAGACGTCCTCATCCGACGAATCGGATGAGTGAAAAGCAGATGTGGATCATAGAGGTTGAGCTTTTGATGGTACTGAACCTGGAACTTATCACCGTTAAACATCATGTTAATTTCAGTTGCCCAATCGAAGAATTTATTTACATCTGCTTGTAGCTTTTCAGTCTTCTACAGTGCCAATTTTGATGCTGATTTCTGTATCATCTGCAAAGGATGACACGAAGCTGTGACTAGTATTTTTGCCTATATCCGAGACAAGAATAAGAAATAACAGTGGTGCCACGACTGTATCCTGGGGGTACAGAGCTTTTCACTGCACTTGGGCTTGATCTTACTTGTTTGACATCACTCTTTGCATTCTGTTTGGCAGAAAGTAGAAAATCCAATGCCCAACTTCACCCATTACAGTAATCCTATTGATTTAATTTTATGGGCTATCACTCCATGGTCACGTTTGTTGAAATTCTTTGCAAAGTCTGTGTATACAACATGTGCCTTTTGCTTTTCCTCTAAGGCTTCTGTGATTCTGCCAGTGGTTGAATAACTGTGACAGACAGGATCTGCCCTCTCTAAATTACAGCCCAGAACTTTACAGTCCTGGGCTGTAAAGTTCATTATTTTTCATAAAACAGGAAATTTGATTCCTAATCACTCTTTCAAAGACTTTTATTATGTGAGATGTTAGTGCAACTGGTCTATAATTTTTTGCCAGAGCTTTACTACTGTACCTCCCTAGTGCAGTATCTGCTGATTTAACCCTTAAATTGCGCATCGCATCATATGATGCTTTGACTGCCTTGCAGAAAATTGCGCATCGCATCATATGATGCTTTAGAGTACTACGCAAGATTTAAACGGCCCGCGGATACTCGGGGTTCATCACACCTTCATCAGGGCTCTTGTAAACAGACGCCATTTAAAAAAAAAATCGTGGGCCAAATTCCCGGGTGTTAGGGGCCTCAGTATTGAGTGAGCTACCAAGCCTGATGCACGCAACATGAGCTCACAGCACTGCTGTTCAGCTTGTGACCACAGCATCGTCTAAAAATGCCATAATATACTTGTTCATGCTATTATGTAGCGATGATATTATTACAGAAGACCCCTGACTGTGATAAAACTGACCAGGGTTCTGATAATAGCAGGATTGTGGTGATATTTAGCACTGTGCTCCATGGAGGGAGGAGTAATGCTGTGGGAGGGGAGGGTAGTGACGTTGACTGTGTGTGGCCATCTTTTATTGACTGCACTCACCATACCAGCTTAGTGGTTCCCTATGGAGAACACAAATGTAGATACATATATATAACGCGTGTATAGAGGGTATAAACAGCAAGAGGAGTAGGTTGGGAGCTGCCATTTTGGTGAGGGCGGTGGCGTCGTCTGCACGACTTTTCATGTTGTTTACTGGTGACCACAATGGGCTTTGGTCACCATACCAGTTTACTTGTACAAGTATGGTGAATAAAACAGGTAGATATTTATATATAATGTGTGTATATAGCGTAATAACACCACAAACAGTATTGTTGGGGGAGAAATATTAGTGCGTCTGGCCTTGAGGACAGCAGCCATCAGCTGACTGTGTGAGTAGCTACGTCTTTGTGCCTTTACTCACCATACAACCTTAGATGTACAGTTATGGTGAACAAAACACGTAAATACTTATATATAACGTCTGTATATAAAAGCAAAAACAGTATGGTGGGAGGAGAATGGTGGCAAGTCAGGTGAGGTGAGGGAGGGAGGGAGTGACAGCCAGTGGAGGACTGCCACTGCCACTGTCACTCAGCATACCAACTTAGTGGTTCGTTATGGTGAACACGAATGTAGATACTTATATATAACGTCTGTATATAGTGAATAAAAGCAAAAACAATATTGTGGGAGGAGAATGTGAGTGAATCAGGTGACTTGAGGGAGGGAGGAAGTAGCAGCCAGTGGCGGGCTGCCACTGGCACTGCCACTCAGCATGCCAACTTAGTGGTTCGTTATGGTGAACACAACATGCAGATACTTATATATAACCTGTGTATATAGTGTAATAACCAATGAAGTATTTGTTCACTGATGAACATAATTGATTCAACAATATGAACACCATATTTTGAGTACAGTGATGATTCACTCATTTTATTATAAAAATATATCACACTACACACTATTGAATAATATTACAGCAAAAAAAAAAATACAAAAAATCAATCAGAGACATCAAAATAATTAGGTAATTATCTCTTTGTGGCAACTCCGGCCTGACAGCTGGCGAGCAACAGACCGCCTGGGACGCACACTGAATCAGCGCCTGTTTTTTTGCCAAACTTCCCCGCCCTATATTGCCCTATAGCAGGCAATATATGCCACTTACGATTTTTTTATTATTTTTCCCATGATCAGTGAACACAAATTAACAGGTTAGGAAGAAAAAAGATTTTTTTTTTTTTTGTATGCGTCTGTGGGTGTCAAATGGTATATAACCATGCACCATTTAAGGGTTAAGTGCTGCTAGTATCTTCCCTGCATCCAAGGTCTTTCTCCATATTACCCCCGAGTGCTCACACTACTGGTACTTTACACTTCTTTATGATCATTGAATTCTTCAAGTCAGGACCAGGGGCTGAGTGCATGGGTATGTTGTCAATTTCTCTTTTCAAAGTCTTCTGAGTTCATCTTAATATCGGTTATAGTATTTGCAGCTTGGATGTCAGTCAAAAAGAAACTGTCTTGATCCTCAACTTTCATGTTGTTTATTGGGGTGCTAAATATAGCCTCATATTAGCCTTTTAGAATTTCACTAATTTATTTTTTGTTCTCTGTGTACCCACCTAGCTTTGCTTGTGTACTCACCCAGTTGTGCTTTAGCTCCTTGGTCCTGCCTCTCAACTGTCAATATACTGGAGAACCAACTGTGAACAAACCTTCAGTTGTAAGTAAAGGTCAAATATTGATGGAGGTTTTTTATTTTTATTTTGCATGTGAAAAAAAAATTACTTTTCTTTATCTCTTGTATAGCTTTCTGTTCCAATTCCATTTCCCGACTCGTATGATCACTTTAGCATCTGCTCTATTTCTTCGATATTCCTGTTTAAAATTATTTTCCTTTCATATGATAGACGTGTCTGTTTAAATATTTCCATTATTTTTTCCTTCGGGACAGTCGTCTGCGTTCTCTTTCTAGAGTGGTCCTCTTTCTGACCCTCCTCACAGGCACATGCTTCAAGCAGACCTTGTATGCTTCAGATGTCAGTTGGGCTATTTCCTGTGTGGGAGTTTTGTCGCTTAACCACTGTGCTGCGCTGAGTTTATTGTGAAATTCCTTGTGCGCATGAAATAAGGTGTTCCCAAAAAATTATTTTTTCTTTGTCAAATGATAAATTCCCTTCCCTGAACATGTCTATGTAAAAATAAATACCAAATTCCACTTACTTTGGCTGTGGGGATGTGGATAAGGTGCACTGTGACATCATCAGGGCCTGGTCACCCGTGCATGAATCGCTCAGACACGGTCGCACGAGTCATTCAAGCACCAGGTGTTGCCACAAATATATTTTCAATTATTTGTTCTATATATTTCCAATGCGGTTTTATTTGTTTTTTTATCGTATATGATGCATATTTGTATCCTTTAAAATATGTATAGTGTAGAATGTTCATAATGTTCCATGGAACTGTGATACATGTGTCAGTAATGTGTCCACAATAAATGTTTATTGTCGCAATATTACTTGTTAAAAATTCACTAAAATTACAATATGTACAGTTTCACACACTATTTACACAGTGACACACTGTATTACACACTCAGTACTTCGGAAGTGAGTAATAATCAACGAAGTAGTCCATGATGCATAGCACGACTTCGCTCTCGTTGCACCAGGTACAGATAAATTTTCACTTTCTGTTTCTTCATTCTGTGTGCTTGCAAATAACGCACTCACATACATCCTTGGCTTTAGTACTTGTAGGTTGTTTATAGCCAAGCTTGTAAAGCATAAGGTAGTATTGAAAAGATTATAGGAAAAGATCAATTTGTAAGGTAGTCTTGAAAAGATTGCTTTGTATGGTCCCACACAGGAAGAGATTCAGTTAGCCTCAAAGAGTGTCCGTCAGTCAGGAAGAGATTCAGCTATTCTTGAAAATATCTATGGAAAACACCACCATGGAAGCCGCTAACACTGTTCATCTATGCTATTTGTATCAGATGCATCATCACTGAAACGCAGAAAACGATTCATCCATGTATCATCTACATAAATTGGAGATAGCATAGGATTGCAAGGGTGACGCTCAGAGCTACAACTGGATAAGCTCGCTGTATCGTCCTCATAGGTGCTGTATCACTTGCATCCGACCTTTGTATTAGGTCCTTATTGCGCCTAGCTTCACCAATATTATGACCCTTATGTTCTTCAAACAATAAGGTTTGAATTTTACCGACAGAGCGTTATCTTTCAACACCCCGTCGGACAGGTTTTGGGAGCCAGAGGCGCGTGCGCCACCCATGGTTGCTCACTCAGAACTAACCCAGCCAGCAGCCCTAGGGCATTCTGGGAATTTTTTCCAAGATGGCTGCCTCTCACTGGAGGTCCTAAGAGTCCATTTCGTACACAACCATCCTCGCACACATTTAGAATGGGTACAGAAAAATCAAAGAGTTTTCTTGGTTGGCGCAGTTTCCCACCGACCAAGAATACTTGGTTGGCACAGTTAAATGGTTAAAACAGTTTCCCATTGAATATTTGCAAGGTCTATATATATTTTTTCCCAGTCGATCCTCTTGTTGTTTAAATTTAATTGATTGAATAACTCTTCTCGCTTGTTGTTTATCTTGGGCCTACTACTGTTATTAATGTTAGTTTGTACTTCAATGAGCTTGTGGTCTTAGTATGTAATATCTGATGTTGTAACGTCTCTGATTAGCTCATCATTGTAAATATCAGGACCAGTATGTTTTTGTTCCTAGTTGGGTCTATAACCTGCTGATTGAGCAAGAATTTATCATAGAATCACAGTACTGTAATTCTCTGACCTGTGGTTGGTTATTTCCAGGTTGATTTCCTGCTGTAATGTTACTGCTTACTATTCTCCATTTTAAACTGGGTAGATTGAAGTCTCCAAGGAAGATATCTGGTACTGGGTTTGCTAGGTTATCCAGGATATTCTCTATTTTGCGTATCTGCTGTGAATTCCTCAACTGTCGCATCTGGAGGTTTGTATATTAGAATAATAATTAGATTTATAATTTCTACCTTGATTCCAAGTACTGTACTTCTACCACCTCACTGGTCAAGTTCAGGAGCTCTGTGTATGCCAGTTCTTCTTTAACCTTTCCACTGCTCAGGGGTCCTGAGGACATTTACACCCCTGTGCGCAAGAAAAAAAAATAAAAAAAATTATTTCGTCTTATTAAAATGTTAATTTGTGTTCCCTGAGCACGGGAAAAATAAAAAATAAATCGTAGGTGACATATTTTGGGCGCAATTGACTGAGGAAGTCTGGCAAAAAAGTGGGCGTTGACAGAGCGGTCGTCCGAGCCGGTCAGCGTCACCCACGCTGACAGGTGGGAGTTGCCACAAAGATATTATCACTTAATTATTTCTATGTCTCTGATTGATTTTTTCTTAGTTTTTTGCAGTAATATTATTCAATAGTGTGTATTGTAATAAATTTATATGATAAAAGTGGTGAATAATTGCTATACTCAAAAATATGGTGTGCATATTAGTGATTCAATTATTATGTTTATAAAACAATAAACAAATAATTTTACTGCTATTACATTCTATACACAGGTTATATATAAGTCTCTGCATGGTTTGTTCACTATAACGAACCACTAAGTTGGTGTTGAGAGTCGAAAAGCAACGAGGAGTTACCGCCACACTCCAGCCAGCCACTCCCTCAACAACGCCTCACTCACCCACTTTTTCCTCCCACCATCCGGTTTTATATTTTATTCACAATATACAGACGTTATCTATAAGAATCTACATGTTTTGTTCACCACAACTGTACAACTAAGCTGATATAGTTAGTTCAGGCACTAAGAGTCGTCGTTATACACACAGTCAGCTGGCGGATGCCTCACTCACTCAAGGTCACACACTAAACTTTCTCCCCCCAACAATACTGTTTTTGGTGTTATTACACTATATACAGACATTATATATAAGTATGTATAAGTTTTGTTCACCACAACTGTACAGCTAAGCTGTTATAGTTAGTTCAGGCACTAAGAGTCGTCGCTATACACACAGTCAGCTGGCAGCTCCCCTCACTCATTCGAGGTCTCATGCACTAAACTTTTTCCCCTAACAATACTATTTGCAGTGTTATTACACTATATACACATATTATATATAAGTATCTACATGTTGTTTACACCGTAACTGTACACCGAAGCTTGTAGAATGCTCAAAGAGCATAGTGGCGACCCTCTGCACAGCCAGACAAATCATGCAGATGATTTGATGTGACGTCAACTCCGTCACCCAAATGGCTCCTTCCAGCATAATCCTTCTGCTGTTATTACACTAATACACACATTATATATAAGTATCTACATTTGTGTTCACCACAGAGAACCACTGAGCTGGTATGGTGAATGCAGACAATAACAGGTGACCACACAGTCGGTAAACGATGCAATCTCCCTCCGTCCCTCAGCATCACTCCTCTTACAGCGCTAATTATTACAACAATCCTGCTATTACCACAACCCTGGTTATTTATATCACAGTCAGGGGTCATCTGTAATATTGTCATCGCTAAATAATAGCAATTATATATTTATTTTGACATTTTTCGGCGATGCTGTGGCTGAACAGCAATGCTGTTCGCTCATGCTGTGTGCGCAAACCTTGGTTGCTCCAACAGTACTGTGCCTCTCACACCTGAGAATATTGCCCACGATTTAAAAAAAAAATGGCGTCTGTTTACAAGAGCCCTGAGGAAGCTAATGTAAGCCTCATGTAGCTGCGGGCCATTTGAATCGTGCCTGGCACCCTTGGGCGTATATATACGCCATGTGCATGGTGGGACATGTTACTCAGAGCGTATATATACGCCATGCGCAGTTTAACCCTTAAAGTGTGCATCACGTCATATGACGTGATGGACGTTGTACCAGTAAACTGCGCATCACGTCATACGATGTGTTGGAGTACTACGCAAGATTTAAACAGCCCGCGGATACACGGGGTTCACCACACCTTCATCAGGGCTCTTGTAAACAGACGCCATTTTTAAAAAAAATCGTGGGCCAAACTCCTGGGTGTTATTGGCCTCAGTATTGAGTGAGCAACCAAGCCTGACGCACGCAGCATGAGCTAACAGCACTGCTGTTCAGCTCGTGACCACAGCATCGCCTAAAAATGCCAAATTATACTTGTTCATGCTATTATGTAGCGATGATATTATTACAGAAGGCCCCTGACAGTGATAAAACTGACCAGGGTTCTGATAATAGCAGGATTGTGGTGATATTTAGCGCTGTGCGCCATGGAAGGAGGTGTAATGCTGTAGGAGGGAGGGTGGTGACGATGTCTTTTGACTGTGTGTGGCTACCTTTTATTGACTGCACTCAGCATACCAGCTTAGTGGTTCGCTATGGTGAACACAAATGTAGATACTTATATATAACGTGTGTATAGAGGGTATAAACAGCAAGAGAAGGTTTGGAGCCGCCATTTTGGTGAGAGCGGTGGCGTCGTGCAGACGACGGTGTTGTTTACTGGTTACCACGATGGTCTTTGGGCACCATACCAGTTTATTTGTACAAGTATGATGAATAAAACAGGTAGATATTTATATATAATGTGTGTATATAGCGTAATAACACCACACAGTATTGTTGGAGGAGAAATATTAGTGCGTCTGGCCTTGAGGGCGGCCGCCGATCAGCTGACTGTGTGAGTAGCCACATCTCTGTGCCTTTACTCACCATACAAGCGTAGATGTACAGTTATGGTGAACAAAACATGTAGATACTTATATATAACGTCTGTATATAAGATATATAGCGTAATAACACCACACAGTATTCTTGGAGGAGAAATATTAGTGCGTCTGACCTTGAGGGCGGCCGCCGATCAGCTGACTGTGTGAGTAGCCACATCTCTGTGCCTTTACTCACCATACAAGCTTAGATGTACAGTTATAGTGAACAAAACATGTAGATACTTATATATAACGTCTGTATATAAGATATATAGCGTAATAACACCACACAGTATTGTTGGAGGAGAAATATTAGTGCGTCTGACCTTGAGGGCGGCCGCCGATCAGCTGACTGTGTGAGTAGCCACATCTCTGTGCCTTTACTCACCATACAAGCTTAGATGTACAGTTATGGTGAACAAAACATGTAGATACTTATATATAACGGCTGTATATAGTGAATTATAGCAAAAACATTATTGTGGGAGGAGAATGAGGGTGAGTCAGATGACTGGAGGTAGGGCGGGAGTGGCTGGCTGGTACACGGCGGTCACTCCTCATTACTTTTTGACTCATAATAGCTACTTAGTGGTTCGTTATAGTGAACAAAACATGCAAATACTTATATATAACCTGTGCTTATAGTGTAATAACTGACAAAGTATTTGTTCACTGATTGATGAACGTAATTGAATCAACAATATGCACACCATATTTTTGAGTACAGCAATGATTCACTCATTTTATTATATAAATATATCAAACTACACACTATTGAATAATATTACAGCAAAAAAAGTATGAAAAATCAGAGACATTGAAATAATTCGGTAATTATCTCTTTGTGGCAACTCTGGCCTGACAGCTTGCGAGCAACAGACCGCCTGGGACGCACGCTGAGTCAGCGCCTATAATTTGCCAGACTTCCCCGCCCTATAGCGGGCAGTATATGCCACTTACGATTTTTTTATTATTTTTCCCGTGATCAGTGAACACAAATTAACAGGTAAGAAAGAAAAAATAATTTTTTTTTTTTTCAAAATGACATGCGCCTGTGGGGATGGCAGGATATTAGACCCCGAGCATGTTAAGGGTTAAGGGTTAATATACAGACCTCCATTTAACCTAATTACTCTGTCACATGTATATAATTATAATTTAGGATCCAGATTTCACTACCCATGTAATCTTTTGTATGGGTTTCTGTAAATGCACCAAATTTTGATTTCAATTATATTAGAAGGCTATTTATGAACTTAATTTTATTTCTTGATTTTGACATTAGGCCTTGTATGTTTGCAAATATGAATGATTTCCCCATATTGCGTGTCACTTCTGGTGGACTTTGGTAGTTCCTCCCCCCTCTTCACCCTGACCCAGGGTGTACTGTTTTAGTAGTGGTTTGTGCAATTTTGGTAGTAGTATGGGTGTTGAGTGGTGTAGTACCTATGTGCTTGATGATAACTTGTATTCCAGTCTTGTGGATATCACCTTCCCCTCTGTGATCCTGCATATTACAGAGCATATGTTTTGCCATGTACTGTGGTATTTCTGCTTGCACAATTCACATTCAATTGACTAATGCCTGGGAGTAATTTTCCTCTCACATATCATACAATGAAGCATTCTATCCCCAGGATACATCAACAAATGAAGCATTCCTCCCCGGGATACATGAACAAATGAAGCATTCCTCCCCAGGATACATCAACAAATGAAGCATTTCTCCCCAGGATACATCAATTACCTCTGCTGAAGACATTGAAAAATTACAAGCAGATGTCAACAAAGTTTTTGATTGGGCAGCAGAAAATAACAATGTTTAAGAGAGAGAAATTTCAGGTACTCAGGTACGGCAAAAATGAGGATCTGAAACATAATACAGGGTACAAAACACAATCGAATCTTCCCATAGTAGAAAAACAGCATGTCAAGGATTTGGGAATAATGATGTCCAACGATCTAACGTTTAGGGAGCATAACCAAGCAAATATTGCGTCAGCCAGAAAAATGATAGGATGGATTACGAGAACTTTCAAATCCTGGGATCCCATCACAATGGTTGTACACTTCAAGTCACTTATGTTGTCCCATCTCGAGTACTGCTCAGTACTCACTTCCCCCTTCAGGGCAGGAGAGATTGCTGAAATAGAGGGAATACAGAGAACATATGCGGCACGCATAGACGAGATAAAACACCTAAATTATTGGGATCGTCTCAAAGCTCTCCAAATGTACTCTCTAGAAAGGAGGCGAGAGAGATACCAAATAATATACACATGGAAAATACTGGAGGGCCAGATCCCAAATCTACACAATAAAGTAACAACGTACTGGAGTGAACGATATGGAAGAAAATGCAGGATTGAACCAGTGAAGAGCAGAGGTGCCATAGGCACAATCAGAGAACACTGTATAAACATCAGAGGTCCGCGGTTGTTCAATGTCCTCCCAGCGACTATAAGAAATATTGCCGGAACAACCGTGGACATCTTCAAGAGAAAACTGGATTATTTTCTAAGAGAAATTACGGATCAGCCGGGCTGTGTTGGGTATGTGGGCCTGCGGGCCGCTCCAAGCAACAGCCTGGTGGACCAAACTCTCACAAGTCGAGCCTGGCCTCGGACCGGGCTTGGGGAGTAGAAGAACTCCCAGAACCCCATCAAGCCGGTATCAACAAATGAAGCATTCCTCCCCAGGATACATCAATAAATGATGCATTCCTCCCAAGGATACATCAACAAATGAAGCTTTCCTCCCCAGGATACATAAACAAATGAAGCATTCCTCCCCAGGATACATCAACAAATGAAGCCTTCCTCCCCAAAATACATCAACAAATGAAGCATTCCTCTCCAGGATACATCAACAAATGAAGCATTCCTCCCCAGGATACATCAACAAATGAAGCATTCCTAACCAGATTTGCAACAAGAGATGAGTTGAATAGTGTGGCTCTAAGACATGAGAAAAATATGGGCCTCTGTAATGTTGTGATTTATATATAGAGTGCACACGGTGTGTGAAATCACAAATTTAATACTGGTACATGTTTTGGATCCTACTGGGGCTTGGGACACATGACTGACTTGAGCTGAACGAATATCAGAAAATCACAGCTATCAAATGGAGTTTCATAGCCTGCTGTGCCAAACTAAACACTGCAAGACAATGGTTTCCATTCTACCCATACAAATAACAGAATTATGTGGAATATCATGTGGGGTGACCAATGAAAGATCAATATTTAGTCTTATGAAGTGCAGTTATGAATTATTATCTATCATAAATTACTGTATTCATTACTAAATTATACCTTTCTTTGTTCTGTAATGCCTTCCCATCCAATTACTAAGAGTGTCGGACCGGTCCATAGAATTACCCAAATCGACCCAAATCGGCCCAAAAAACCCCAAATCCTCCTAGCATTACGTAAGTAATGAAGAAATATGGTATATTTACTTACTATAATGTTGGTGCTACACGTAGAACATGATCAAACCTATTTTTACTCTGAAATGATCTAATTTCATAACAAAATTAGACGGAAATATGTGAGAGGTGACGCCATAGGAAGTCGATGGTCCAAGCGACAATTTTGTGGAGCGACTTATCCAAGATATATGGTCGCCTGGAGAGTGTTTGCTGCCATATCAGCCTCCTGTACACAGTGATCCAGTCGTCGCATCTCATGGCTCAAATTGTCGCAAATTTAATTGGTGATATTAAGAAGTAGAATGTGTATTTATAATATCTTTCATAAACAGCCACTAAATCTTTAATATTTATTAAACAAAACGTGTCTGGAAGTTAAATCAACTCCACAGGACAATAAATTTGTTATATAGATACTAGCGTTATTCGTTGGTATGCGTTCGCTATTTAAACTGCATATGTCCTTTTCGTTCATAGAACACCGAACCCTACACGCTCTCTGATATATTGCTTAATTAACAAATATTCACAAATAAAGATTATATTTGTATATGTTATCAGAAAGGCAGATATAAAATAGTTTTTTATGAATCCATCACAGAGATTATACCTTATTAGAGAGGAAAAATATTCATATTTTAAACAAGGCTTCTTGGTCGACGCTCTCCCTTTCGATGGGAACTGCGACCTTTTGAAGATCAATGTTAATTGAATCTAGATATTGTAAAAAACGAAGTTTTTTATGTCATCAGAAAGACATATAAGCTGCATGTTAATACTTTGGTATAAATATAACTGAAGTGAAATTGAAGATATATGCCTTTTTATAGTTACTTGATGGCTCGCTCAGGGAGTGTGAAGGCCTGCACACAAGCCAATCAATTTTATAATTAATGTACATATATGCAAAGTAACATCAAAGGTCTTTATTTCAGAATAAAGACAGATGTAGACGATAATGTAAATACATTTCAAGGAAAACATATCTTAAATGAAAGCAAAGATATGGTCAAATAAATAGCCAATACCACACCATCGCCAGTGTCTGGACACATGAACAATCGCATTAGGTGAAAGGAAATGTACCCAACCATTTCCATTTACGCAACCAGTTTCCGTTCTTATGTTCTTACTTACATTTATTGAAATTTATCATCATCATCATTTACATTAAGAAATTAACATAAAAATGTAGTAATTTTAATACACAAAACAGAAGTAGATTTGTATGTAAATTATGACGCAGGATAGGATCACTATTGCAGAACTATTCGCATACTTTGCATCATTATATACAGTACTGGAATTTTAAAAAAATCGTGGAATTCAGAGATAACACCATCATTGGTGTCCAAGAAAAGTGTAAGTACTTCATTTATAATGATGTGCTGCCCGAAATCTTAGCGAAGTATCTAAAATTTGCTTACTGTAAGTAATTCATGCAAATGATTGTAAAGCTGCCGCCCAGTTGGGTGGGTGTGGAGCACATGACTGTTAAGCTGCCGCCCAGTTGGGTGGGTGTGGAGCACATGACTGTTAAGCTGCCGCCCAGTTGGGTGGGTGTGGAGCAAGACTAGTAACTGGACGACTCACCATAGATGTAAAGTGCCTAGTATAGTGACTTGTGAGCCTCTTGTTGAATCACTTGTGATACAAAGATTATTGATGTGTGTATTTGTGTGGGTGATTGAATATGTATGTGAATATATATGTATGCATATGTATATATGCAATTGACGATCACGAAACAATGATCATTTGTATGCGGAAAATTCCATATTTCATTTCTCTGGATTTTCTGCATATGTATATATATGTACATGTATGTATGATTATGTGTACACGTATATATAACATTAATAATTGTGAAGATTGTTATTTGTCTAAAGATTGTCAAAAGATTGTTATTTGCTTAGCTAAACGAACTAGAGAGTTCAGTTCCTGAACCGATTATGTGCCTCTCTAACCCTTTTACACCACCGCCCACGGGATGGGTATAGGGTGCATAATAAAGAACAAAAATGAAAAATATTAAGAACTTAATTATAAACCACAATATGTTCTATATCATCAGAAATTCTGAAACATACCATATATTTTTAAATATTTGCAATTAAAGTATTTATTTAGGAAATAAGTATTTTAGTTACCCTAGTTAGCTCTGAGAACACATATTCTTGCAGCAAGAATTTCTTCCCACTAATCTGAGAGATGCTAATGAGACCAGTCGCGACCCACTGGACAGGTCAATTCAATTCAGGTCATGAACAACAATCAACTATAGCACCAGCTATGCCAGAAGACATTCAAAATATTCTTGATATCATTCAAATTGTCAATACGAGAACAGAATACATAAGTTGAATGATGTCAAAGGAATCATATTGACTGACCGAGCCCCATTGTAAATATCCGTGGCTTCCTGACCATAAAGTTACCGCCGCGGTCGAGGGTAAGAGACCGGATGTACCCACATACAAGCCGCACTAGGTATTAGTTCATATAAGCTGACAACTTACCCAAATAAACATATATATATATATATATATATATATATATATATATATATATATATATATATATATATATATATATATATATCGACCTTCTGAAGATGTATTTAATATACGAAAGTACTTAAGGAAATTTCCTGTTTCATTTTTCCTCCGTGGTCTGACATTGTCACATTCTTAATCACGTGTTTATTTTCGTGATATACACACATATATATATATATATATATATATATATATATATATATATATATATATATATATATATATATATATATATATATATAATATATATATATCCTACTCACACTCATCCTAGCGCAGTAATTTATTGTGCAACCCATGCTCATCCTGTTACCTTTAGTTTATTGTGAAACCCATACTCATCCTATGAATGGTAATTTATTATGCACCTCATACTCATCCTGTGAGTCATAGGACATTGTGCAACCCTTTCTCATCATGTGACTCTTTGTTTACTTTGCTTTCCATACTCTGCTCTCCGATAGTTTCTTGTACAACCCATACCCATGATGTGAGTGGTAGTTTATTGTGTACCCTATACTCATCCTGTGAATATAGGGTACACAATGAGTTCATTTGTACTCCATACTCATCAAGAAGTGTATTTTACCAGCATTGTAATATAAATTAAGAATAAAGGCATAATCTTATTATGTACCCATAATAAAAATAAGAGCCATCACTATAATTTTCATGACAAACGGCCTAGACTCCACTTCCGCCTTCGACAAGCTGCTGCCGGAGGTGGGTATAGTTTATTGTACACCCCCGCACCCCCAGTCCTGGGAAGGGGGCATTCGAATGTGGACATGTGAACTATTACCCCCCCCCCAACCCTCCCCTGTTAATAATAATTAAAACACTACACTACACACTATATGTTCATTTTCAAGTATAAGAATCAAGATATATTTAGGATTTAACGATTTAACATTGTCTCAATCATACCTTTATTGCACTTTATCATCATTGGCTGCTTACTGCTCTGAGAAATAAACATAAATCCACATGCCTGGAGCCCGCGGTGCCCGGTGCCTAGCTGTGGGAAGTCAGAGATGTTTATGATTCTGGTCTAGGAATACCGTGGGATTTCACCAAAATAAAACAAGTTGACAGAACCATTATTATTGTTCACTATGATGAAGTTGCACACTTAATGCCTGTATATATATTTTGCTTGTATGTACTCGATAGCGTAAAATATGGGATGCATGTATATTAAGCTGTGAGTGAATGTCCCCTTGGTTGTCAACAATATTTTCATTTCGTTGTTTAAGTGTTGGGTTGAGCTAAATTACTACACCATCTATAGATCATCCAACAAAATCAGCAGATTCCTAGATGTTACTACTGCTCGGCTTAGACTCGGCTATAAGTATCTCAGAGAATTTTCATTATCTGCTGATGTAGACCTGACCAAATGTAAACTGTCAAAAAAATTATTCGCACTATTAAAAATCATTCGAAAAGATACGTAAATTCAGAGACAATTCTTTACCAAACGTTCAATAAATTTGTAAATGTTTTGTTCAAAATGGACTCGGTAAGAGATGCCACAGTTTCGCATGATTACTAAATTGTCCTGGTTTCTAGGAACTGTGAGAATGAGTCTGAGGAAAAACTGTCCTTACTCTGAATACTGCAACATCTGTGCTTATATGAATATATGTCACATACACATATTTTATAACACATTTAATTTGTATTAGTTCTTTATTGTTAACTTACATACTCAAAGAACCTTGCAACATCTACATTCGAGGAAGGATTCCAGAAGCAGTTAACTGCCATTTCTTGTTTCTGGAATTCTTCTTTATGCTGTAGGTAAAGTAGTTAATAGAACTACTGTCTCCTGCTCCTGGGGTTGGTGGTTCGAGACTACTTGTGCCCAGGGTGAATGTGGAGGTCAGTAGTTCGACCATGGAGGTGGACCTCGATATACACCTAACGAATAGACATGCACAAGCTGCTTGTCCTCAGTGTATATTTTACACACACACACACACACACACACACACACACACACACACACACACAGACACACAGACACACACACACACACACACACACACACACACACACACACACACACACACACACACACACACACACACACTACTAGAAAACACAAGAACTAGAAAAGTATAAAGAAGAAATAAAAGCGACATATGCTCAAGTTGTAAAAGAGAAAGAGACTATCAAAGAAGTGTGTTCGGAAGTCAAAACCAGAAATGACCAACAAGAAGCAGAAATTAGGCAAGCAATTAGGAAAGAACTGGTTACCAACAGTAAACTGGTACAAAACACTGCAGACAGAACTAAGTCCATAATCATTTTTGGATGTTTAGAGAAGGAAATTTCATCTAGGGTGGACAGAGCGGCAGAAGAGATGAAAATCATAGAGAAAATAGTAGGTTTAGGAGAAGGCTCAAAGGAAAATGTCAGTGATTTTAGAAGAATAGGAAAATATGAGAAAGAAAAGAACCGCCCCTTAAGGGTGACGTTTAATGGAGTGAAAAACATGATGGATGTGCTAAGAAATGCCAGGAAATTGCAGAGTGATGAGGTTGGCAAACTTTGGTCAATAAGACAAGACCTCTCCAAGGAAGACAGAGAAAAGCTGAAAATGAACCTAATTGAGGCAAAACGTCTAAATGGGGATAGAAATGAAGAAGACAAAAATTCTTTTTTTTTACAAAGTGACAGGGACTGGAAAGCTTGTGAAATGGTACATAAAAATAAAGCAACAAGATCAGTAGTGGAAGGGGGAGTAAAGAGCAAAGGAAAAGGGAACATGTTCTTGAAAATTGTATATACCAACATAGATGGAGTGAGGTCAAAAACTTTGGAGTTGCAAGATATAATCCAGCTTAGGGTCCCAGATATTGTCGCATTATCAGAGACGAAACTTGAAGGAAATATAATAAATGAAGTCATATTCCCAAGAGGCTATTCAGTTTGGAGACATGACAGGAAAACTAGGAAGGGAGGAGGAGTGGCTGTACTGGTGAAAAAACACCTGAAGGTAAGAGAGTTAATATTTGAAAACCCTCGAGATATTGACATAATGGCATTGCAGGTCTGGAATCAGGATGATAAGCTGATAATTTTAAATGCCTACAGCCCACCAGCAAGCAACACATGGACAAAGGAAGAACTAGATGACAAACGAGAGGGCCTCATAATGGTCATGAGAGATATTATTGTACAAGCAGATAAAGATAAATCACGACTGTTGATACTGGGGGACTTCAACTTTAAAGCAATAGACTGGGAGGCCTATGAAGCAAGAACGGAGGACTTTTGGACATGCAGATTTGTGAACCTCATTCTGGAGACATTCTTGTATCAACACATAAAGCAGGCCACAAGAATGAGGGAAGGAGATGTACCGTCAGTACTGGATCTAGTATTCACCAGGAAAGAAGAAGAGATATTTGACATCCAGTACCTTCCTCCCTTGGGAAAGAGTGATCACGTCCTGTTAGACATTGATTATGCTTTAAGATATCATCTAGAAGAAAATGGGGACATTGAAACAGTTGATAAACTCGATCTAAGGAGAGGACACTATGGGGAACTTCAAAATTTTTTTAATGAGTGTAATTGGACAGAATTGTTGCTAGGCAGGGAAGTAAATGAAATGTATGCCAAATTTTTAAAAATATACGAGGAAGGCACACAAACATTCATACCAAAACAGAGGTGCAGGGCCAGAAAACAGGGTTGGTTCGACAGAAATTGTGAGAGGGCAAGAGACCAAAAGACACAAAAATGGAATCAGTATAGGAAGAGGCCAAACCCTCAAACATACCAGCGATACAAAGATGCGAAAAACAACTATACGGCAGTAAGGAGAGAGGCAGAAAGAAATTTTGAAAAGGGGATAGCGGATAAATGTAAAACAGAACCGGACCTATTCTACAAATTCATAAACAACAAATTGCAGGTAAAGGATAATATCCAGAGGTTGAAAATGGGAAACAGATTCACAGAAAATGAAAAGGAAATGTGTGAAACATTAAATGAAAAGTTCCAAAGTGTGTTTGTACAAAATGAAATCTTCAGAGAACCAGACACAATAAGAATTCCAGAGCACAACATAGAGCGGATAGAGGTGTCTAGAGATGAAGTGGAAAATATGCTCAAGGAGCTCAGTAAGAACAAAGCAGCTGGCCCAGATGGAGTTTCACCATGGGTTCTGAGAGAATGTGCATCTGAGCTCTGCATTCCAATTCACCTGATCTTTCAGGCATCCCTGTGTACAGGAATCGTAGCAGACGTGTGGAAACAGGCTAACATAGTTCCAATCTACAAAAATGGCAGCAGGGAAGACCCCCTCAATTATAGACCTGTATCATTGACAAGTGTAATAGTGAAAGTATTGGAAAAACTAATCAAAACTAAATGGGTAGAACACCTGGAGAGAAATGATATAATATCAGACAGACAGTATGGTTTTCGATCTGGAAGATCCTGTGTATCGAATTTACTCAGTTTCTATGATCGAGCCACAGAGATATTACAGGAAAGAGATGGTTGGGTTGACTGCATCTATCTGGACCTAAAAAAGGCTTTCGACAGAGTTCCACATAGTAGGTTGTTCTGGAAACTGGAAAATATTGGAGGGGTGACAGGTAAGCTTCTAACATGGATGATAAATTTTCTGACTGATAGAAAAATGAGGGCAGTAATCAGAGGCAATGTATCAGAATGGAGAAATGTCACAAGTGGAGTACCACAGGGTTCAGTTCTTGCACCAGTGATGTTTATTGTCTACATAAATGATCTACCAGTTGGTATACAGAATTATATGAACATGTTTGCTGATGATGCTAAGATAATAGGAAGGATAAGAAATTTAGATGACTGTCATGCCCTTCAAGAAGACCTGGACAAAATAAGTATATGGAGCACCACTTGGCAAATGGAATTTAATGTTAATAAATGTCATGTTATGGAATGTGGAATAGGAGAACATAGACCCCACACAACCTATATATTATGTGAGAAATCTTTAAAGAATTCTGATAAAGAAAGAGATCTAGGGGTGGTTCTAGATAGAAAACTATCACCTGAGGACCACATAAAGAATATTGTGCAAGGAGCCTATGCTATGCTTTCTAACTTCAGAATTGCATTTAAATACATGGATGGCGATATACTAAAGAAATTGTTCATGACTTTTGTTAGGCCAAAGCTAGAATATGCAGCTGTTGTGTGGTGCCCATATCTTAAGAAGCACATCAACAAACTGGAAAAGGTGCAAAGACATGCTACTAAGTGGCTCCCAGAACTGAAGGGTAAGAGCTACGAGGAGAGGTTAGAAGCATTAAACATGCCAAAACTAGAAGACAGAAGAAAAAGAGGTGATATGATTACTACATACAAAATAGTAACAGGAATTGATAAAATCGACAGGGAAGATTTCCTGAGACCTGGCACTTCAAGAACAAGAGGTCTTAGATTTAAACTAGCTAAACACAGATGCCGAAAAAATATAAGAAAATTCACCTTCGCAAATAGAGTGGTAGACGGTTGGAACAAGTTAAGTGAGAAGGTGGTGGAGGCCAAGACCGTCAGTAGTTTCAAAGCGTTATATGACAGAGAGTGCTGGGAAGACGGGACACCACGAGCGTAGCTCTCATCCTGTAACTACACTTAGGTAATTACACTTAGGTAATTACACACACACACACACACACATGCTCAATTTGCTACTCAATTTGGAGACGGGACAGAAAAATTAGGAAAGGCGGTGGCGTTGCTGTGCTGGTAAAAGAACACCTAAAGGTGAACGAAATAATGACTGCCAATCCACAAGAAGTTGACATAATAGCACTAGAGATCTGCCATGAGGATGATAAACTAATGATAATAAATGCATATAGTCCACCGCCAAGCAGCACATGGTCAAAGGACGAGCTAGATAGTAAACGTGAAGGTCTTATAACAATAATGAGAGATTATAGCGAGAGCGGATAACTATAGATAACGACTGTTGATAGTCGGTGACTTCAACTTGAAATCCATAGACTGGGAAGCGTATGAAGCTAAAACAGAAGATTTTTGGACCTGTAAATTTGTAGACCTCATCCTGGAAACATTCTTGTATCAACATGTTAAACAAGCTACGAGGATGAGGGAAGGGGACGTTCCCTCCATGCTAGATTTGATATTTACCAGGAAGGAGGAAGAGATATTTGACATTCAGTACCTTCCTCCCTTGGGTAAAAGTGACCATGTCTTTTTGGGAATAAAGTATGTAATGCGTTATAAGCTGGAAGAAAATAAGGAGGTTGAAGCAGTTGAAAAACCAGACTTCAGGAGAGGTCATTATGGTGACCTTAGAAATTTTTTTAGTGAGTATAATTGGACAGACTTGATGCTAGGCAAGGAAGTGAATGAGATGTATGTCAAGTTTTGTGAAATATATGATAAAGGCACAAAAAAATTTATACCAAAACAGAGATGCAGAACTAGGAAACAGGATTGGTTCAATAGAAATTGCGAGAGGGCTAGAGACCAAAAGACACAAAAATGGAATCAACACAGGAAGAGGCCGAACCCCCAAACATACCAGCGATACAAAGATGCGAGAAACAACTACACGGCAGTGAGGAGAGAGGCAGAAAGAAATTTTGAAAAAGGGATTGCAGACAAATGTAAAACAGAACCAGGTCTATTCTATAAATTCATAAACAACAAATTGCAGGTAAAGGATAATATTCAGAGGTTGAAAATGGGAAATAGATTCACAGAAGATGAAAAGGAAATGTGTGAAACACTAAACAAAAAGTTCCAGAGTGTGTTTCTACAAAATGAAATCTTTAGGGAACCAGACACAATAAGAATTCCAGAGAACAACATAGAGCACATAGAGGTGTCTAGAGACGAAGTGGAAAAAATGCTCAAGGAGCTAAGTAAGAACAAAGCAGTTGGTCCAGATGGAGTTTCACCATGGGTTCTGAGAGAATGTGCACCTGAGCTCAGCATTCCACTTCAACTGATTTTTCAGGCATTCCTGTGTACAGGAGTTGTAGCTGATGTGTGGAAAAAGGCTAACATAGTTCCAATCTACAAAAGTGGCAGCAGGGAAGACCCCCTTAATTATAGACCTGTATCATTGACGAGTGTAATAGTCAAAATATTGGAAAAACTAATCAAAACTAAATGGGTAGAACACCTGGAGAGAAATGATATAATATCAGACAGACAGTATGGTTTTCGATCTGGAAGATCCTGTGTATCGAATTTACTCAGTTTCTATGATCGAGCCACAGAGATATTACAAGAAAGAGATGGTTGGGTTGATTGCATCTATCTGGACCTAAAAAAGGCTTTCGACAGAGTTCCACATAAGAGGTTGTTCTGGAAACTGGAAAATATTGGAGGGGTGACAGGTAAGCTTCTATCATGGACGAAAAATTTTCAGACTGATAGAAAAATGAGGGCAGTAATCAGAGGCAATGTATCTGAATGGAGAAATGTCACAAGTGGAGTACCACAGGGTTCAGTTCTTGCACCAGTGATGTTTATTGTCTACATAAATGATCTACCAGTTGGTATACAGAATTATATGAACATGTTTGCTGATGATGCTAAGATAATAGGAAGGATAAGAAAATTAGATGATTGTCATGCCCTTCAAGAAGACCTGGACAAAATAAGTATATGGAGCACCACTTGGCAAATGGAATTTAATGTTAATAAATGTCATGTTATGGAATGTGGAATAGGAGAACATAGACCCCACACAACCTATATATTATGTGAGAAATCTTTAAAGAATTCTGATAAAGAAAAGGATCTAGGGGTGGTTTTAGATAGAAAAATGTCACCAGAGGACCACATTAAGAACATTGTGCGAGGTGCCTATGCTACACTTTCTAACCTTAGAATTGCTTTTAAATACATGGATGGAGAAATACTAAAGAAATTGTTTACGACTTTTGTTAGGCCAAAGCTAGAATATGCAGCTGTTGTGTGGTGCCCATATCTTAAGAAGCACATCAACAAACTGGAAAAGGTGCAAAGACATGCTACTAAGTGGCTCCCAGAACTGAAGGGCAAGAGCTACGAGGAGAGATTAGAAGCATTAAACATGCCAAAACTAGAAGACAGAAGAAAAAGAGGTGATATGATCACTACGTACAAAATAGTAACAGGAATTGATAAAATCGACAGGGAAGATTTCCTGAGACTTGGCACTTCAAGAACAAGAGGTCATAGATTTAAACTAGCTAAACACAGATGCCGAAGAATTATAAGAAAATTCACCTTCGCAAATAGAGTGGTAGACGGTTGGAACAAGTTAAGTGAGAAGGTGGTGGAGGCCAAGACCGTCAGTAGTTTCAAAGCGTTATATGACAAAGAGTGCTGGGAAGACGGGACACCACGAGCGTAGCTCTCATCCTGTAACTACACTTAGGTAATTACACTTAGGTAATTACACACACACACTAGAAAAAAAAAGGTGACACCCCTAGGGTCAACACTTGCAGCAGAGGAGCTCCAGCATATTTCAACAATCCTAAGTATTGTAGTACAGGTTGATGGTAGTGAGTGGTGTCCCAGAGAACATAAAGGTATAGTGCTCTTGAAAAATAGGTGAGATAACAGGAAAGTGCTAAGGGAAGTGAAAAATCGGATGAGAAAAAGTTGCCCTAGTGTTTACAGTGCAGAGAAGAACATTCAAGATGGCCACTGGCAAGGGGAAAAACAAAACAGAGCTTGATTTTGAGGGATTCAATGAAGAAAGCATTGATATTAGTAGTCTACATAACAAGTTGGTAAATTTAGATACTATAGTGAACTCTCATGTAGAAATAATTAGTAAATTGAAAGAAAGTAATGACCATTTGAATAGCAAAGTTTTATGTCTTGAGGGTTTAGTGAAAGACTTGCGCAAGGATAAGAATCAATTGGAAACAAATTGCAAAGCCATGGAAGAAGAAAATAAACTCTTAAAAATAGCTTTGGAAGAAGTTAAAGTAAATTTAAACATAAATGACTACAATAGGTTAGGCAAGGAAATTCAACAGGAGAAACAGCTTTTGTCAGCACAGATGGAGGAAGTTACACAGGGAATAGAACAGTGCAAGAAAGATATGCAACTCACTTATGCACAAGTGGCCAAGGAGAAGGAAAAAATAGAAGAAGCAGTAAAGGAAGTCAAACACTGCAGCAACCAAGATAAAACAAACATTAGGCTAGAAGTGAGGAAAGAATTGGCATCTAACCCGAAGTTGGTGCAAAACACAGTTGATCGGAGTAAGTCCCTGATCATTTTTGGCTGCAAAGAAAAGGCGATAACATCTAGGTCAGAAAGAGCTGTAGAAGAAGCTAAAGTAGTAGATAAAATTGTTGGCCTCGTGGAAGGTCTTACAAACAGAGAGAATGTGTGCGACTACAGGAGAATAGGCAGGTACGTAAAAGGGAAAGATCGACCTTTGAGGATCACCCTAAACGGTGCCAAACAGATGGAAGAAGTACTAAGGAATGCTAGAAAATTGCAAAGGGATGAGGATGGGAAAGGGTGGTCGTTAAGACGAGATCTTTCAAAAGAAGATAGAGAGAAGCTGAAACTGAACCTCGCCGAGGCAAAACATTTAAATGAGAGCAGGAATGAAGAAGAAATAAATTCTTTTTTCTACAAAGTGATAGGGGTAGGCAAACCAGTAAAGTGGTACATAAAGGCAAACCAACAAAATCAATAGAGAGAGGGGGAGTGAAGAATAAGGAAAGGGGGAACAAGTTCCTGAAGATTGCATACACCAACATAGATGGAGCGAGATCGAATATACTGGAGTTAAGTGATGTAATACAGCTGCAGACACCAGACATTGTTGCACTCACGGAGACAAAACTTGAAGATGTAATTTTAAATGAGGTCATATTCCCAAGGGGCTACTCAATTTGGAGACGGGACAGAAAAATTAGGAAAGGCGGTGGCGTTGCTGTGCTGGTAAAAGAACACCTAAAGGTGAAGGAAATAATGACTGCCAATCCACAAGAAGTTGACATAATAGCACTAGAGATCTGCTATGAGGATGATAAACTAATGATGATAAATGCATATAGTCCACCGCCAAGCAGCACATGGTCAAAGGAGGAGCTAGATAGTAAACGTGAAGGTCTTATAACAATAATGAGAGAGATTATAGCGAGAGCGGATAACGATAGATCACGACTGTTGATAGTCGGTGATTTCAACTTGAAATCCATAGACTGGGAAGCATATGAAGCTAAAACAGAAGATTTTTGGACCTGTAAATTTGTAGACCTCATCCTGGAAACATTCTTGTATCAACATGTTAAACAAGCTACGAGGATGAGGGAAGGGGACGTTCCCTCCATGCTAGATTTGATATTTACCAGGAAGGAGGAAGAGATATTTGACATTCAGTACCTTCCTCCCTTGGGTAAAAGTGACCATGTCTTTTTGGGAATAAAGTATGCAATGCGTTATAAGCTGGAAGAAAATAAGGAGGTTGAAGCAGTTGAAAAACCAGACTTCAGGAGAGGACATTATGGTGACCTTAGAAATTTTTTTAGTGAGTATAATTGGACAGACTTGATGCTAGGCAAGGAAGTGAATGAGATGTATGGCAAGTTTTGTGAAATATATGATAAAGGCACAAAAAAATTTATACCAAAACAGAGATGCAGAACTAGGAAACAGGATTGGTTCAATAGAAATTGCGAGAGGGCTAGAGACCGAAAGACACAAAAATGGAATCAATACAGGAAGAGGCCGAACCCCCAAACATACCAGCGATACAAAGATG
Source organism: Procambarus clarkii (assembly GCF_040958095.1). Lineage (NCBI taxonomy): Eukaryota > Metazoa > Arthropoda > Malacostraca > Decapoda > Cambaridae > Procambarus > Procambarus clarkii. The sequence goes on from NC_091154.1 coordinate 46,769,049, forward strand.
CGAGAAACAACTACACGGCAGTGAGGAGAGAGGCAGAAAGAAATTTTGAAAAAGGGATTGCGGACAAATGTAAAACAGAACCAGGTCTATTCTATAAATTCATAAACAACAAATTGCAGGTAAAGGATAATATTCAGAGGTTGAAAATGGGAAATAGATTCACGGAAGATGAAAAGGAAATGTGTGAAACACTAAACGAAAAGTTCCAAAGTGTGTTTGTACAAAATGAAATCTTTAGGGAACCAGATACAATAAGAATTCCAGAGAACAACATAGAACACATAGAGGTGTCTAGAGACGAAGTGGAAAAAATGCTCAAAGAGCTCGGTAAGAACAAAGCAGCTGGCCCAGATGGCGTTTCACCATGGGTTCTGAGAGAATGTGCATCTGAGCTCAGCATTCCACTTCACCTGATCTTTCAGGCATCCCTGTGTACAGGAATCGTAGCAGACGGGTGGAAACAGGCTAACATAGTTCCAATCTACAAAAGTGGCAGCAGGGAAGACCCCCTCAGTTATAGACCTGTATCATTGACAAGTGTAATAGTGAAAGTATTGGAAAAACTAATCAAAACTAAATGGGTAGAACACCTAGAGAGAAATGATATAATATCAGACAGACAGTATGGTTTTCGATCTGGAAGATCCTGCGTATCGAATTTACTAAGTTTCTATGATCGAGCCACAGAGATATTACAGGAAAGAGATGGTTGGGTTGACTGCATCTCTCTGGACCTAAAAAAGGCTTTCGACAGAGTTCCACATAAGAGGTTGTTCTGGAAACTGGAAAATATTGGAGGGGTGACAGGTAAGCTTCTATCATGGATGAAAAATTTTCTGACTGATAGAAAAATGAGGGCAGTAATCAGAGGCAATGTATCAGAATGGAGAAATGTCACAAGTGGAGTACCACAGGGTTCAGTTCTTGCACCAGTGATGTTTATTGTGTACATAAATGATCTACCAGTTGGTATACAGAATTATATGAACATGTTTGCTGATGATGCTAAGATAATAGGAAGGATAAGAAATTTAGATGACTGTCATGCCCTTCAAGAAGACCTGGACAAAATAAGTATATGGAGCACCACTTGGCAAATGGAATTTAATGTTAATAAATGTCATGTTATGGAATGTGGAATAGGAGAACATAGACCCCACACAACCTATATATTATGTGAGAAATCTTTAAAGAATTCTGATAAAGAAAGAGATCTAGGAGTGGTTCTAGATAGAAAACTATCACCTGAGGACCACATAAAGAATATTGTGCAAGGAGCCTATGCTATGCTTTCTAACTTCAGAATTGCATTTAAATACATGGATGGCGATATACTAAAGAAATTGTTCATGACTTTTGTTAGGCCAAAGCTAGAATATGCAGCTGTTGTGTGGTGCCCATATCTTAAGAAGCACATCAACAAACTGGAAAAGGTGCAAAGACATGCTACTAAATGGCTCCCAGAACTGAAGGGCAAGAGCTACAAGGAGAGGTTAGAAGCATTAAATATGCCAAAACTAGAAGACAGAAGAAAAAGAGGTGATATGATCACTACATACAAAATAGTAACAGGAATTGATAAAATCGACAGGGAAGACTTCCTGAGACCTGGAATTTCAAGAACAAGAGGTCATAGATTTAAACTAGCTAAACACAGATGCCGAAGAAATATAAGAAAATTCACCTTCGCAAATAGAGTGGTAGACGGTTGGAACAAGTTAAGTGAGAAGGTGGTGGAGGCCAAGACCGTCAGTAGTTTCAAAGCGTTATATGACAAAGAGTGCTGGGAAGACGGGACACCACGAGCGTAGCTCTCATCCTGTAACTACACTTAGGTAATTACACTTAGGTAATTACACACACACACACACACACACTCACTCACTCTCTTCCACTCATAAGGGAGGTGGTGGCCGAGTGGACAGCGCTCTAGACTCGTGGACCTATCTTGAGGTTATCTTGAGATGATTTCGGGGCTTTTTAGTGTCCCCGCGGCCCGGTCCTCGACCAGGCCTCCACCCCCAGGAAGCAGCCCGTGACAGCTGACTAACACCCAGGTACCTATTTACTGCTAGGTAACAGGGGCATTCAGGGTGAAAGAAACTTTGCCCATTTGTTTCTGCCTCGTGCGGGAATCGAACCCGCGCCACAGAATTACGAGTCCTGCGCGCTATCCACCAGGCTACGAGGCCCCGGCCTCGTAGCCTGGTGGAGTAACCTAGGGAGTAAATGTTACTCCTACTGCTATGTAACAAGATTTTGTTGGTACATTTTCATGTAAATTCACAACTCTTTGCGCCGGAAACAAGTCATGAGAGAGCCACACAATAATTTTCGGATCTAACCTTCATTCTTTCTCAATGTGTTGTATACAATGAAATGATTATACATTGCTCTGTTGTGAACATTGTATACAGTACCTCAAGATATACATCCCACAACAGTTAACTAGCTCCCAGATACCTATTTAATTCCCTACTCTCTGTAAATGTTAATGTGATGTCACCGAGCAGTAAATAGGTACCTGGAAATTAGACAGCTGCTACGGGTTACTTCCTGGTGTGTGTGTGTGTGTGTGTGTGTGTGTGTGTGTGTGTGTGTGTGTGTGTGTGTGTGTGTGTGTGTGTGTGTGTGTGTGTGTAATTACCTAAGTGTAGTTACAGGATGAGAGCTACGCTAGTGGTGTCCCGTCTTCCCAGCACTCTGTCATATAACGCTTTAAAACTACTGACGGTCTTGGCCTCCACCACCTTCTCCCCTAACTTGTTCCAACCGTCTACCACTCTGTTTGCGAAAGTGAATTTTCTTATATTTCTTCGGCATCTGTGCTTAGCTAGTTTATATCTATGACCTCTTGTTCTTAAAGTTCCAGGTCTCAGGAAATCTTCCCTATCGATTTTATCAATTCCTGTTACTATTTTGTATGTATTGATCATATCACCTCTTTTTCTTCTGTCTTCTAGTTTTGGCATATTTAATGCCTCTAACCTCTCCTTGTAGCTCTTGCCCTTCAGTTCTGGGAGCCACTTAGTAGCATGTCTTTGCACCTTTTCCAGTGTGTGTGTGTGTGTGTGCGAGAAAAAAAATTAGTAAGTAGTTAGTAATAGTCGATTGACAGTTGAGAGGCGGGCAGAATGAGCAGATTTCAACCCGCGCCTGCACAACTAGGTGAATACTCTCTCACTCTCTCTCACCACCCACATATAACACCCACATATGTGTTGTATGTGGATGCTGAAGTTCAGTATCTTGTCTATGTATAGGTCAAGGAACTTTCCATAATCATTATTGCTAATGTTAACATTGTCTATCTGAAGTTGAATTTGGTTTCAGGATTTACTTCCGAAAAAAAATAGTAGTCAGTCTTTTTTATGTTTAATGTGAGTTTGTTAGTTTACATCCATGAGTGGACTTTTTAAATCTGTTATTTTCATTATTATATAGTGCGTTTGGGTTGGAATCTGAATAGATGAAGGTAGCATCGTCAGCACTTATGTTTACACTTATTGGAAGTATCTAAGTATCAACTAAAGTATCCTCACACTTGACTTAAACTTTAGTAGCTATTTTTTGGACCATTCCTCAAGTTTCAGAGGTCAACGAAGATGGAATTTCCATGAAATGGATTATGTTACCATCACTAATAATGTGTTTTCTCTGTCTAGCTTCAGACACGGTCATGTTACAATAGTGTCTTAGAGAGTTGCGCGCAATTAAGGATGATAGAAATCACTTACAATTAATGCAGGATGGTAGAAAATCACTTACAATTAATGCATCAAGTTTCGAGACTTGAATTGAAATTGAAATTGAAATAAGTTTATTGAGGTAAAATACACACAAAGGGATGAGGTAGCTCAAGCTATTCTCACCCCGTTAAGTACATCGTGTTAATACATACATAGACACACACACTTGTACACATTTTAGTGTAACAAGCAAGGCAAATAGTTCTGTTTGATGGGTAGAGGCAACTGCACTTGCAACCGTGTGGCGGTGTAGGAAACCATCAATGTATATGATTTGAGAGAGAGAGAGAATGATCTGTGGACAGAGCATCAATATGGCGTAAGGTATTGGGCTTTGCCTCAAGATGAAGCATAATAAAGAACCCAAATATCAGGAGAAAAAATTACATTAAAAACTGTCCACATGATACATATATATAATTACATATAAACATTTCAGTTGTATTATTTGCATATATATATAATTAGGAAGTAATGTTTATCTGGGTAAGTTGTCAGCTTATATGAACTAATAGCTAGTGCGGCTTGTATATGGGTACATCCGGTCTCTTACCCTCGACTGCGGCAATAACTTTATGGTCAGGAAGCCACAAATATTTACAGTTCAAGTTCAAGTATGTTTATTGAGACAAGAAAGAAATACATCTCAAAGGGATAGAGTAACTTAGGCTATTTCTACCCCCTCTACTTCAAGTCCCTCAAGGGGCGCACAAATTCAGTAAGTACAAATACACAATTAACATTACAAGAATCTCATTTAACATTGCAGGTTAATATAGTAAGCACAGCATCTAATTGTTACACTCTTGGGGCAAAATTCTTGTAGCTCCTAAGTATACTGTCTATCATACCATTATCACACATCTAAACAATTTGATGTGGTATATTACTTACTTCCTTATTTCTATAGTTATCAATAAGTTGACACTAATAAATAATGTTCTAAGGTGTGGGCGTGCGGCATACTACATAATTTACACTCCTTACCTTTTTCACTGACATCAATACTGTATTGCCAGATATATTTGTATCCTAATCTTAACACTTTCGCGCTATCTGAACGCGCCGGCGTGTCCGGTTTCGTCTAACGTAAACGCATAGTGGACATAAAGTTATGTCAACTTTTAAAATATTTGTATAAAATTCAATTTTTATCCGATTTACTTTGGGTTTGTTTTAAACTGCGCGCTATGAGGCTCTCTTTCTCACCACTAGGCTGCATGGTACAATAAGTTCATGAAAGGTGTGGATAACTTCGATCAAATGGTATTTTGTCCCAAACGGGTTGCAGGTGGGTGACTTTAGCCGTTTATACTGGTAATGCTTCCCCCATATCATGTATTATATGCATATGTCTGTTTAGGGAATTTTACTCCGATCAATATACAACCAAAAATAACTGTGTGCAACAAGTATAAACTTGACAAACATAACAAAAGTAAAAACATTTCGTGTGTGTTTGACGCTCACTGATATGTTCTAGCGTTGTTTTATATTTGGCGCTATTCTAACTTACGCTTTGTTGATATTTTTTACCTATGGGCACATAGAACATTCTATTGCGAACACATTGACACAAAAATGAATGACGTACATAGAAAATTAATGTCATGAGAGTGAAATAAGTATAAACTTTCAAAGCGCCGTGCGTCGTCCCGTCACCGATACCGGGTAACAATTTCACCACTTCCCACACTCTTGCGGGCGGGCCGCAATCATTATTCTACGCTTATATTCATATCACCGTGTTGGGAATTTCATTGCGAGTCCATTGATACCAAAATTAACGCTGTAGAACAAGTGTGGAGGTGAAAACAATCCCAAGAGTAAAAACATTTTGTTGCTTATGGGCGCTCACGGCGAGTCATCTTCGTAGTTATTTATTTGGTGCTGGTATCCCTATACGTTTTGTGACTTTTTTTACTGATGTTCTTCTAGAGAATTTTATTGTGAACACGTTGGTACCAAAATGAAATACGTAGCATGAGAACTAAGGTCAGAAGCGTAAAAAGAGTATACACATTTTTGTTTTTACGCTTAAGCGATAAAAACGCAGCGCGCACATTCGGTTGGCTGAGTGACCTTTGCGGAGAGCGCGAAAGTGTTAATCTCATGTAAATTGAATCCTTCCAAGTTGACTTTCCTTTACCATAGATGAAGGACGAGTTTGTATTTATTACTGAATAATTCTTAAGTGTGTTACTACTATCCACTATTGCCATTCTTTTTATCATTTCTTTATCCTCTTGGATCATCTTGATTCTTGTTTTTATTTGTTTCAAGGTTAACTGACATACAACATCAACAAGAGTTTTTTCCGTGGCTCTCTTCGCTATGTCATCAACTACCTCATTCAACAGTATTCCCACATGTGAAGGGATTCACATTAATCTTACTTTATACCCAGTTTTTTCTAATTTCTTAACATTATCTCTACACTCTATCACAATATTCTGGTATACTGGGCGTCTGCTATTTAAAGACTCTAACGCTCCTCTGCTGTCAATAAAGAAGCAGGCATTTTTACCACATTTGACTACTTCCTGTAATCCTGCTAGAACACCTTGGAGTTCAGGCTGCGTTGAAGAGACATTGTCAGTTAAGCGGCGTCCAATAACAGTATCTACAGTGCCGACGTCAGTGTACTCCCTGATCAAGACTCCACATCCTGCCTTCCCATCCCTAGCTACTGATCCATCACAATATACATGTAGAGTGTTTTCTGTAGGCAATTTCCTAATTATACAATCATATGTTGCCCTCAGCTCTCCTATTTCATACATACTTTTTTCTTTTGCAAGGGAGTAATTACTACATCTACATTACAATCCTCCCATGGTGGTGTGAATTTTCTCTTGGGCACAGCAATACACTCTGTAATAACATCATAATTAATAACATTAGAACATAAGGTATTCATATATGCTCTTTTCTTCATCATACATTGTTCATTACTTCCCACCTTTTGAACTGAGAGGATTAATTCATTAGCTCCCACAACTCTTATTAATCTAATGGCAGAGGCTACATTTATCTCTGCAATTCTATCCCCAATACTCTGCAGATTCAACTCCATCCTCATTATCTCATTCATAGCATTTCTTGGGCATCCTAAGATAATTCTCATTGCTTCATTTTGTACCTTCTCCAACTTGCCCATCCTACCTTTACCAAAACAAGAAATGACAGGTGCAGCATAATCAATAAGAGATCTTACAGTACTCAAGTATATCATTCGTAGCACAGGGACTCCCACTCCCTTTCCACAGCATGCCAAGGCCTTCATATTTACAGTGGGGCTCGGTCAGTCAATATGATTCCTTTGACATCACTCAACTTATGTATTCTGCTCTCGTATTGACAATTTCAATGATATCAAGAACATTTTGAATATCTTCTGACATAGATGGTGCTGTAGTTGATTGTTGTTCATGTCTTGTCCAATGGGTCGCGACTGGTCTCATTAGCATCTCTCAGATTAGTGGGAAGAAATTCTTGCTGCAAGAATGTGTGTTCTCAGAGCTAACTAGGGTAACTAAAATACTTATTTCCTAAATAAATACTTTAATTACAAATATTTAAAAATATATGGTATGTTTCAGAATTTCTGATGATATAGAACATATTGTGGTTTATAATTAAGTTCTTAATATTTTTCATTTTTGTTCTTTATTATGCACCCCATACCCATCCCGTGGGCGGTGGTGTAAAGGGTTAGGGAGGCACATAATTGATTCAGGAACTGAACTCTCTAGCTCGTTTAGCTAAGCAAATAACAATCTTTTGACAATCTTTAGACAAATAACAATCTTCACAATTATTGATGTTATATATACATGTACACATAATCATACATACATGTACATATATATACATATGTGGAAAATCCAGAGAAATGATATATGGAATTTTCCGCATACAAATGATCATTGTTTCGTGATCGTCAATTGCATATATACATATACATACATATACATTCACATACATATTCAATCACCCACACAAATACACACATCAATAATCTTTGTATCACAAGTGATTCAACAAGAGACTCACAAGTCACTATACTAGGCACTTTACATCTATGGTGAGTCGTCCAGTTACTAGTCTTGCTCCACACCCACCCAACTGGGCGGCAGCTTAACAGTCATGTGCTCCACACCCACCCAACTGGGCGGCAGCTTAACAGTCATGTGCTCCACACCCACCCAACTGGGCGGCAGCTTTACAATCATTTGCATGAATTACTTACAGTAAGCAAATTTTAGATATTTCGCTAAGATTTCGGGCAGCACATCATTATAAATGAAGTACTTACACTTTTCTTGGACACCAATGATGGTGTTATCTCTGAATTACGCGATTTTTTTAAATTCCAGTACGTACTGTATATAATGACGCAAAGTATGCGAATAGTTCTGCAATAGTGATCCTATCCTGCGTCATAATTTACATACATATCTACTTCTGTTTTGTGTATTAAAATTACTACATTTTTATGTTAATTTCTTTCTGTAAATGATGATGATGATAAATTTCAATAAATGTAAGTAAGAACACAAGAACGGAAACTGGTTGCGTAAATGGAAATGGTTGGGTACATTTCCTTTTACCTAATGCGACTATTCATGTGTCCGGACACTGGCGATGGTGTGGTATTGGCTATTTATTTGACCATATCTTTGCTTTCATTTAAGATATGTTTTCCTTGAAATGTATTTACATTATCGTCTACATCTGTCTTTATTCTGAAATAAAGACCTTTGACGTTACTTTGCATATAGGTACATTAATTATAAAATTGATTGGCTTGTGTGCAGGCCTTCACACTCCCTGAGCGAGCCATCAAGTAACTATAAAAAGGCATATATCTTCAATTTCACTTCAGTTATATTTATACCAAAGTATTAACATGCAGCTTATATGTCTTTCTGATGACATAAAAAACTTCGTTTTTTACAATATCTAGATTAAATTAACATTGATCTTCAAAAGGTCGTAGTTCCCATCGAAAGGGAGAGCGTCGGCCAAGAAGCCTTGTTTAAAATATTAATATTTTTCGTCTCTAATAAGGTATAATCTCTGTGATGCATTAACACAAACTATTTTATCTCTGCCTTTCTGATAACATATACAAATATAATCTTTATTTGTGAATATTTGTTAATTAAGCAATATATCAGAGAGCGTGTAGGGTTCGGTGTTCTATGAACGAAAAGGACATATGCAGTTTAAATAGCGAACGCATACCAACGAATAACGCTAGTATCTATATAACAAATTTATTGTTATGTGGAATTGATTTAACTTCCAGACACTTTTTTTTAATAAATATTAAATATTTTGTGGCTGTTTATGAAAAATATTATTATAAATACACATTCTACTTGTTAATATCACCAATTAAATTTGCGACAATTTGAGCCATGAAATGCGACGACTGGATCACTGTGTACAGGAGGCTGATATGGCAGCAAACACTCTCCAGGCGACCATATATCTTGGATAAGTCGCTCCACAAAATTGTCGCTTTAACCGTCGACTTCCTATGGCGTCACCTCTCACATATTTACGTCTCATTTCGTTATGAAATTGGATTATTTCAGAGTAAAAATAGGTTTGATCATGTTCTACGTGTAGCACCAACATTATAGTAAGTAAATATATAATATTTCTTCATTACTTACGTAATGCTAGGAGGATTTGGGGTCTTTTGGGCCGATTTGGGTCGATTTGGGTAATTCTATGGACCCTGTCGGACTCAAGCCGTAACCTAGTTCAGGAGTGCTAGGAATATGAAGGTTACACTAATCTATTGAGGTTTGCAAGTGAAAAGATTCCTTGACAGTCTCCGTACTCCGTACCCTCGGCTCCGTACCTCAACTCTAAAACAATTACCAACCTTAACAATGAAGTATTAACAACCCAATACTCTTACGCACCTCGCCTATCAAGATATTTAGAATAAACTATCTAATGTGTTAGTTATTGTTGATAATTTTGTTAAACACTTGCCAGGAACAGCAGAGGACGGCATAAAATGGCCGCGTTTGTTGTTGTTGTTGTGATGGTGTTGGTCGGTTAGTTTCCTGGCTTCCTTCAGCGCAACGTTTTCTTTGATACTCAACTATAGAACATTACGTGAATTGTGTAAACTTGTGTATTTATTGAAGGTCAATTTTGTTCCAAATGGATAACTAAAACGGGAACTGAACTCAGAATTTATCAGGTTTATAATTTGTACCAAGAGAGAGACAACAACGGCACTTTCCTGCACCGTGGGAGATTACACCTTTTCCAATTTTAATCCCTCCTTTATTTTTCCAACCAAGAAGCAAATTAGAGATCAGCCCAAGCCTCGTTTTTAGGCAAAGTTCAACGCCTTAAGCCATATTGATGCTCTGTTCACAGAGCATTCTCCCCTCAAATTATATACACTGATGGTTTCCTACACCTTGTGAGGTGTAGGAGCAGACTTGTGAGGTTAGGGGAATACGAGGACGTCTTTCTGCAAACGGGCATGACAAGGGAGGAGAGAAGGAAGGCTGCAGAAACAAGGAGGAGACGCAGAGAAAGGGGTAGGGATATGGGAGCCACAGGACTCAGCTCAGTGTCTCCAGGAACCTCAGAAGGGAGTGGGAATCCCCCCACCAGCAGACCAGCATCCACAGGGAGGATTGTAACAGAAGCCTCCCCACCAACCAACCCCTCAGCCATCCCCCACCAATCACTTGCACCTCCCCAGACAGTAAAGTCCCTCATTAGACCATACCCCCATGTTCCCCGATCCCAGACCCTCCCATGTTCCCTCCATGCCCTTTTTCTCCCCCAGCCCCTACCCCAGACCCTCACTGTTCCTGCACCCCATGCCCTTCCCAGTTTCCCCACCCCAAGCTTACCTCCCTACCCCCCCCCTCCCTCCCGGCTCCCCTCCCCAGGCTCCCCTCCCTTGCCAACCTCTGACCTCCCTGTCAACCCATCCCAGTCTACCCTGCATACCCCAACCCGTGACCTCCCACCACATGCCCCTCTAGCTCCCCCATCACGTGACCCAACTAATCCCCAACCCCGGACCCCCCTCAGCCGCTTCACGACAGCCCCCCCCCCCCCTAGCCCCCCTGTTCCAGACCCTCCCAGCCCCCTCACACCCCAGACCCCCCAGGTCCCCCATCCTAGGCTCACCCATCCCAGACATCCCTTTCCCCCCAACTCCAGTGGAATCAACAGAAACTGAGAATGGACAGAAGAAAGTCAGCTTCAAGTCCATGTACATGAACATAAATGGGATTACAAACAAGGCCAGTGAACTTAGGGAAAGAACACAAGAAGTAAACCCAGATGTAATTTTACTCACAGAAACCAAACTCTCAGGAATCATAACGAATGCGGTGTTTCCCCAGGACTACACTGTAATAAGGAAAGAGAGGGAAGGAAGGGGAGGAGGTGGAGTGGCTCTACTGATGAGAAAGGAATGGAGTTTCGAGGAGATGGTTGTTCCGGACTGTGAAGGGTTCAGAGACTTCATAACAGGCACCATGACGATGGGAGGACCAAGAGTAGTAGTAGCAATGATATATAACCCACCACCAAATAAAAGAAGACTCAGGCAAGAGTATGACAGAAACAACATGGCAGTTAACATTATCATTGAGAGAGCAGCCGCTGCTGCCTGTAGAAACCGATCCCATCTGCTCATCATGGGGGACTTTAATCATGGAAGGATAGACTGGCAAAACAGAGAACCACATGGAGGTGAGGAAACATGGAGAGCGAAACTGCTAGAGGTGACGACTAGAAACTTTTTAAGTCAGCATGTCAAGGGTCCCACGAGAATGAGAGGCAATGATGAACCAGCAAGACTCGACCTAGTATTCACTCTGAACGATTCAGACATAAGAGAAATCGATTTTGAAGCTCCCGTGAGTATGGGAGATCACAGTGTACTGTTGTTTGAACATCTGGTCGAAGAAGGGTTAATGTACTCAAGGAAGGGACCAGAAAACAAGAGGCCGGCATTCCGGAAAGGAAACTATGAGGAGATGAGAAAATTCCTAACTGAAATAGCTTGGGAAACAGAGCTCAGAGGAAAGACGGTTCAAGACATGATGGACTACATCACACAGAAGTGTAAGTAGGCAGCAGACAAGTACGTCCCAGTCCAAAAGGAAAAAAAGGAAATTGAAATGAGAAATCCATGGTTTAATCAGAGTTGCAAGCTAGCAAAGCAGGTAAGTAAAAGGGCATGGAGAAACTATAGAAACAACAGAACACTAGAGAGCAGAGAAAGGTACCAGAGCGCCAGGAATGAATATGTCAGGGTGAGAAGAGAGGTAGAGAGGCAATATGAAAATGACATAGCGAGCAAAGCAAAGACTCAACCCAAACTACTGCATAGCCACATCAGGAGGAAAACAACAGTGAAGGAACAGGTAATGAAACTGAGGATAGGGGCAGAAAGATCCACTACAAACGACAAGGAAGTGTGCGAGGAACTCAATAAGAAATTCCAGGAAGTCTTCACCTCAGAGCAAGGAGAAGTCCCAGCGATAAGGGAGGGAACACCAACCCAGACACCACTAGAAAAGTTTGAGATTACCAGTGGGGAGGTGAGGAAGCATCTGCTAGATTTGGACGTGACAAAGGCTATAGGCCCGGATGGAATCTCACCATGGATCCTTAAGGAAGGAACAGAGGCTCTGTGCCTACCACTCTCCATAGTGTACAACAAGTCACTGGTAACAGGCGAACTGCCAAAAATTTGGAAGACGGCCGATGTAGTCCCAATATACAAGAAGGGTGATAGGCAGGAGGCACTGAACTACAGGCCAGTGTCCCTAACTTGCATTCCATGCAAGATGATGGAAAAGATTGTGCGAAAAAAGCTAGTGGAACATCTGGAGCAAAAGAACTTTGTAACACAACATCATCATGGGTTCAGAGATGGCAAATCATGCCTAACAGGATTAATTGAGTTTTATGACCAGGTAACAAAAATCAGGCAAGAGAGAGAGGGCTGGGCAGACTGCATATTTCTGGACTGCCAGAAAGCTTTTGACACAGTACCACATAAGAGACTAGTGCACAAACTGGAGATGCAGGCAGGAGTGAAAGGGAAGGTACTCCACTGGATAAGAGAGTACCTAAACAACAGGACACAGCGAGTCACCGTGAGAGGTGAGGTCTCGGAGTGGCGGGGAGTCACCAGTGGAGTCCCACAGGGATCAGTCCTTGGACCTATACTGTTTCTGATATACGTAAATGATCTTCCAGAAGGAATTGACTCGTTTCTCTCGATGTTTGCTGATGACGCGAAAATTATTTTTTTTTATTTTATTTTATTTATATATATACAAGAAGGTACATTGAGTTTGAGAGAATACATTGGATAGTATAGTATTTACATTCTTGTAAAGCCACTAGTACGCGCAGCGTTTCGGGCAGGTCCTTAATCTAGCAGATAATTTTAAGTAGGTAAATTCAATCAGAATTGATAAATGAAAGATACATTACAAGAGAAAAATGAGATGAGAGAGATAAGTAAGTATATTAAAGCACATTGTTATATTAAAGCTCTGATTGATTACATTGACAGCTTGATTAGTAATTTAAACAAGATTAATAGACACCATACAGCAGATTGACAGCACATATAAGACAGCAATGATCACAATGGTAAAGATGTTCAGAATGGGTACATAAAGATTGGGAGACTGGGTAGCAAAAGATACAGATAACAAGATTTATAAACACCATACAACAGATTGGCAGCACATATACAATACAATACAATTACAATACAATACAATACAATTTTATTTAGGTAAGGTACATACATACAATAAATATTTACAAGGATTGTTTAACTTATAGGTATAGCTAGTACATACAATGCCTAAAGCCACTATTACGCAAAGCGTTTCGGGCATGATAAACTTAAATGACAAGCTTAATACTAATTGAGCATAATGAGTAGAATGAAAACAAGAAATGAAAACATAGATGAAAAAGCAGCACAAATACAATTATGTCGACAAACAGCGCTCTTTAAAGAAAAAAACAGACATTGGTTGACAATAGAAGGGTAAGGTAGGTTACAGGGAATTTATTAGGTATAGCTTCGTTTTTAACTTAAACTGGTTGAGAGAGGTACAGTCTTTAACATGGTTGGGAAGGTCATTCCACATTCTGGGCCCCTTGATTTGTATAGCATTTCTAGTTTGATTAAGTCGTACTCTAGGAATATCAAAACTGTATTTATTTCTGGTGTGATGCTCATGGGTTCTGATACAACCTTCTATGAAGCTTTTGAGATCAGGATTGGCATTATAGTTTAGCGTTTTATATATGTATAATACACATGAGAGAATGTGCAGTGACTTAATGTCTAACATATTCAGAGATTTAAGTAGGGGTACCGAGTGATGTCTGGGGCTAGAATTGGATATTGTCCTAATAGCAGCTTTGTGTTGAGTAATTAGAGGACGTAAGTGATTTTGGGTAGTAGAGCCCCAAGCACAAATACCATAGTTGAGATATGGATAGATAAGGGAGTAATAGAGAGTCACCAGGGCAGGGCGTGGTACATAATATCTGATCTTAGAAAGAATGCCCACAGTTTTTGAAACTTTTTTTGATATGTTTAGAATGTGTCCCTGGAAATTAAGCTTGTGGTCAATGAGAATGCCAAGGAATTTGCCATCTAATTTGTTACAAATTTGGGTATTGTTTATTTTGAGATTTATTTGATTAGAGGATTTATTTCCAAACAGAATATAAAAGGTTTTGTCAATGTTAAGGGTGAGTTTGTTGGCAGTTAGCCACAGATGGACTTTATTTAGCTCAGTATTTACTGTGGCATTTAGAGCAAGGGGATCAGGACTGGAGTAAATGAAGGTTGTGTCGTCAGCAAATAGAATTGGTTTGAGGTGTTGGGAGGCATTTGGAAGGTCATTAATGTAGATGAGAAAGAGGAGAGGGCCAAGTATGCTGCCCTGGGGAACACCAATGTTGATGGGTAGGGTGGGAGAAATTGTGTTATTATAAGAAATATAATATAAGAAAACAGCAATGATTTCAATGGTAAAGATGTTCAAATTGGGAACATAAAGGTTGGGAGATTGGGTAGCAATAGATACAGTGCAATTTTAAGGCAAAAAGTGAAAAACTATGAAGATGAAATTAGGTACTTTTTAGTATTGATTTTGAATAATGTAAAAGTTGGACAGCTTTTCAATTCAGTAGGGAGTGAGTTCCATAAACTGGGTCCCTTTATTTGCATAGAGTGTTTACACAGATTAAGTTTAACTCTGGGGATATCGAAGAGATATTTATTTCTGGTGTGGTGATAATGGGTCCTATTACATCTGTCCAGGAAGAGTTTCAGACAAGGATTTGCATTTAAGAACAGGGTTTTGTAAATGTAGTTGACACAGGAGAATTTGTGGAGTGAGATTATGTTTAGCATGTTTAGGGAGTTAAACAAGGGGGCTGAGTGTTGTCTGAAAGCAGAATTTGATATTATTCTGATAGCAGATTTTTGCTGGGTGATGATGGACTTGAGGTGGTTTGCAGTGGTTGAACCCCATGCACAGATACCATAGTTGAGATAGGGATAGATTAGTGCATGAGGAGTGCATGATTAGTGCATGATTAGTGCATTATGAGGAGGATCAGGACAGAGGAGGATAGTATGAGGCTACAAGATGACCTAGACAAACTGAAGGAATGGTCCGACAAATGACTACTAAAGTTCAACCCAAGTAAATGTAAGGTAATGTAACTAGGAGGAGGAACTAGGAGGCCAGTCACTGAATACCGAATGGGAGATAAAGTCCTTCACGAAACAGACAGAGAGAAAGATTTGGGAATTGATATCACGCCAAACCTGTCTCCTGAAGCCCACATCAAAAGAATAACATCAGCGGCCTATTCGAGGCTGGCTAACATCAGAACTGCTTTCAGAAACCTGTGTAAGGAATCCCTCAGAACCTTGTATACCACATATGTAAGGCCAATCCTGGAGTATGCAGCCCCAGCATGGAGTTCGTACCTAGTCAAGCACAAGACGAAGCTGGAAAAAGTTCAGAGGTATGCCACTAGGTTAGTCCCAGAACTAAGAGGCATGAGTTATGAAGACAGACTACGTGAACTGCACCTCACGTCGCTGGAAGACAGAAGAGCTAGGGGAGACATGATCACCACATACAAAATTCTCAGGGGAATTGACAGGGTGGACAAGGATGTATTATTTAACACGGGTAGCACACGCACTAGAGGACACAGGTGGAAGCTGAGTACCCAAATTAGCCACAGAGACATTAGAAAGAACTTTTTCAGTGTCAGAGTAGTTAGTAAATGGATTGCACTAGGAAGTGATGTGGTGGAGGCTGACTCCATACACAGTTTCAAATGTAGATATGACAGAGCCCAGTAGGCTCAGGAATCTGTACATCAGTTGATTGACGGTTGAGAGGCGGGACCAAAGAGCCAGAGCTCAACCCCCGCAAACACAACTAGGTGAGTACACCGCCCTACGGGTGCTGCTGGAAGTGCAGTTGTCCTGACAATGAGCGATGGCTTATATTTTGAGTGGGGAGTCCGTATAAACAACTGGGCCTCTACCCTTCATCCAAATTTCAAATTCCCTGTAACATACCTTACCCCTCTATTGTCAACCAATGTCTGTTTTTTTAAAGAACGCTGTTTATCGACAGAATTGTATTTGTGCTGCTTTTTCAGCTATGTTTTCATTCCATGTTTTCATTTATTCTTTATGCTCAATTAGTATTAAGCTTTAGTCATTTAAGTTTTTCATGCCCGAAACGCTTTGCGTAATAGTGGCTTTAGGCATTGTATGTACTAGCTCTATCTATAAATCCATCACTCTTTGTAAAATCTCTTGTATGTATGTACCTTACCTAAATAAACATTTGATTTGATTTGATTTGATTCAGACTGAACTATTTGCCTTGTTTCTTGCACTGAAATGTGTACAAGTCACCAAACTTGATACATTAATTGTAAGTGACTCTTTATCATCCTTAAATGCTCTCAACTCTTTAAGACATAAATGTAACATGCTCGTGTCCGAAGCTAGATGTAAATACAACAAAATTATTAAGGATAGTAACAGAGTCCATTTCATGTGGTCTCTATCTCATGTTGGCCTCCGAATGTATGATAGAGCTGATGAGTTAGCCAAAGAATCTGTCTTGAAAGGAGAAATTGAGTATAATCTTGGATTATCAATAAGCAGTCTGAGAGTAATAGTACACCAAGAACTTCAACAAAGTTAAGTTTTGAACTACTACAAAACTACAGTTTTGATATTCCTAGAGTACGACTTAATCAAACTAGAAATGCTCTACAAATCAAGGGGCCCAGAATGTGGAATGACCTTCCCAACCATGTTAAAGACTGTACCTCTCTCAACCAGTTTAAGTTAAAAGCGAAGCTATACCTAATAAATTCCCTGTAACCTACCTTACCCTTCTATTGTTAACCAATGTCTGTTTTTTTCTTTAAAGAGCGCTGTTTGTCGACATAATTGTATTTGTGCTGCTTTTTCATCTATGTTTTCATCTATGTTTTCATTCTACTCATTATGCTCAATTAGTATTAAGCTTGTCATTTAAGGTTATCATGCCCGAAACGCTTTGCGTAATAGTGGCTTTAGGCATTGTATGTACTAGCTCTACCTATAAGTTAAACAATCCCTGTAAATATTTATTGTATGTATGTACCTTACCTAAATAAAATTGTATTGTATTGTATTGTATTGTATAAGTCTTGTAGATATGAGGCAAAGCGAAATCGACACCATTAATGCCATCTGCCACCATACTATCATACAAGAGGAGCAACACATCTATGGTTCATCCAATATGTTCTGTACTGTGCTGTCTTCTTACATATGCTATCAATCTGCTGTATGGTGTCTATTAATCTTGTTTAAATTACCAATCAAGTCGTCAATGTAATCAATCAGAGCTTTAATATACCAATGTGCTTTAATATACTTACTATTCTCTCTCATCTCATTTGTTTTCTTGCAATGTATCTGTTATCACTTTATTAATTCTGCTAGAATTTACCTACTTAAAATTATCTGTTAGATTAAGGACCTGCACGAAACGCAGCGCGTACTAGTGGCTTTACAAGAATGTAAATACTATGCTATGTATTCTCTTTAACCCAATGTACCTTCTTGTATATAAATAAATAAATAAATAAATAAATAAACAAATAAATAAATAAATAAAATCAGCAGACTTCTAGATGATACTACTGCTCGCCTTAGACTCGGTTACAAGTATCTCTGGAAACTCTCATTATCTGCTGATGTAGACCTGACCAAATGTAAACTGTGTCAACAAAATTATTCGCACACTCCTCAGTCACTATGTAATGGGGTGCGAAAAGATACGTGAATTTAGAGACAATTCTATAACAAATGTTCAAGAGATGTGTAAATATTTCATTCAAAGTGATCTGCTGCCTGAAATCTTGGCCAAATATCCCCAGTTTGATAAATGTAGGTAGTGTCTGAGTTATCCACCGCTGCCCACTGGATGGGGGGCGGTGTGCAGGATAAACATATCAATTGTGACACTTGGTCTCCACATGTTAGTTGTTCAATTTAGAAACTGTACTTATGGTCGTTCTCGAGTCCATTGTTGATGTTACGATGTGCAAGGAATGTTGTAACTAGCTCATCAAGATTGTAACTTGCTTAGTTAAATGAATTGTGGGGTTCAGTCCCTGAGCCCATTATGTGCCTCTGTAACCCTTTCCACTACCGCCCACAAGATGGGCGCTAGTGGATACACTAATACACAGTCTCCGCGTGGTGTAGTGGTAAGACACTCGCCTGGCGTTCCGCGAGCGCTATGTCATGGGTTCATATCCTGGCCGGGGAGGATTTACTGGGCGCAATTCCTTAACTGTAGCCTCTGTTTAACGCAACAGTAAAATGTGTACTTGGATGAAAAAACGATTCTTCGCGGCAGGGGATCGTATTCCAGGGACCATAGGATTAAGGACTTGCCCGAAACGCTACGCGTACTAGTGGCTGTACAAGAATGTAACAACTCTTGTATATATCTCAAAAAATGGGTATGGGGTGCATAATAAATGAACTAAACTAACTAAACATACGTGAGTTACAAGTGACATGTGACTTGACAACTAAACAAGTGTGATAAATTAATCCAGTCAAATGTGACAGCCAAAGTAAAAAATGTTCAAATTCAAATGTTTATTTAGGTAAAGTACATACATACAAGGGGTGATACCGATATTAATGAATTTATAGATAGAGCTAGTACATACAATGCATAAAGCCACTATTACGCAAAGCGTTTCGGGCAGGAAAAACACTAAATACTAAAACTTAATGCTAATTGAGATTAAAGTATAAAATGTGTTGAGAAAATATATAAAAAAGGGGGGGGGGAACATGGCAGGAAAACAGTAAAAATATAATTTGGTCGAAAAACAGCATTGTTTAATATTAACAGACATGGGATGACATTATAGGGGTAAGGTAGGTTACAGGGAGTTAATTAGGTAGTGCTTAGTTTTTATCTTAAACTGGTTGAGAGAGGTACAGTCTTTAACATGGTTGGGAAGGTCATTCCACATTCTGGGTCCCTTGATTTCTAGAGCATTTCTAGTTTGATTAAGTCGTACTCTTGGAATATCAAAACTGTATTTGTTTCTGGTGTGGTGCTCATGGGTTCTGTTACAACCTTCAATGAAGCTTTTAAGGTCAGGATTGGCATTACAGTTCAGCATTTTATATATATATATATATATATATATATATATATATATATATATATATATATATATATATATATATATATATATATAATCCTCTGAAGAGACAACTAACACAACACCTACACCCCCTATTAGACTATTTTACAGGAACTTCTTTTCCACAGCTCATAAAACGGAGGAAAGGGTCCTGAAAGATATTGTTAATAGAAACGTTATCCCTACAGACAAAAATCAGAGGATACAACTGACGATTTACTATAAAACCAGAAAAACGGCCAGCCTACTCATGAGAAACTCTCCAGACACAAAACAGAACGCTTTAAAAGAGACTAACGTCGTCTATGCCTTCAAATGCCCACTTGGGGACTGTAAGCTCCAAAAAAACCAGTATATAGGCAAGACAACAACATCTCTTTCTAGGCGTTTAACGATGCATAAGCAACAGGGCTCCATTAAGGAACATATAATCTCTTCCCATAACCAAACCATCGCCAGAGAAATCCTAGTAAACAACACAGAAATCATCGATAGATACAGCGATAGCAGGCGGCTTGACGTTTGTGAGGCACTACACATCAAGAAGTCAACACCAGCAATCAACAGCCAATTATTGCACAACTATATTCTACCCACCTCAAGACTCCGCTCCAATATAGAAGCATCAAGAAATATGGACCAATAGGCTTTCTACAAACACTTCTATTCAATACCCATTGTTTCTGTTCTGTCTTGTGTTGATACTTTTAATACCCTATTAATATCCCATCTTGTTCTAATGCCACATCACCCTTCCCACCTCACTCAAATGTAGATATAAACTCAGAGATACGTAAGTTCTAATCAGTTGTGTATTTGTGAAGTCTTTGAAAATGTAATAAGTTTTACGAAACGCGCCCGTGTCGCGTCAGACTAGAAATAAAAATGAATTTTGGAGAAGTGATTTTTGATTTACCTCCAACAGTGAAGCGTAATGTACGAAAGATTGAGAAAATTCGTGTTCGAATTATTAATCTTACTTTTTCGGTCATATTTAATAATATATATATATATATATATATATATATATATATATATATATATATATATATATATATATATATATACATATATATATATATATATATATATATATATATATATATATATATATATATATATATATATATATATATATGTCGTACCTAGTAGCCAGAACGCACTTCTCAGCCTACTATGCAAGGCCCGATTTGCCTAATAAGCCAAGTTTTCATGAATTATTATATTTTCTCTATTTTTTTTCTTATGAAATGATAAAGCTACCCATTTCATTGTGTATGAGGTCAATTTTTTATTATTGAAGTTAAAATTAACATAGATATATGACCGAACCTAACCAACCCTACCTAACCTAACCTAACCTATCTTTAGAGGTTAGGTTAGGTTAGGTAGCAGAAAAAGTTAGGTTAGGTTAGGTTAGGTAGGTTAGGTAGTCGAAAAAACATTAATTCATGAAAACTTGGCCTATTAGGCAAATTGGGCCTTGCATAGTAGGCTGAGAAGTGCGTTCTGGCTACTAGGTACGACATATATATATATATATATATATATATATATATATATATATTAGTATATTTTGGTAGCAGTCTTTCCTGTAGACATATATTATTAAATATGACCGAAAAAGTAAGATTAATAATTCTAACACGAATTTTCTCAATCTTTCGTACATTACGCTTCACTGTTGGAGGTAAATTAAAAATCAATTCTCCAAAATTCATTTTTATTTCTAGTCTGACGCGACACGGGCGCGTTTCGTAAAACTTATTACATTTTCAAAGACTTTAGTTCACAAATACACAACTGATTAGAACTTACGTATCTCCGATTTTATATCTACATTTGAGTGAGGTGGGAGGGGTGATGTGGCATTAACACAAGACAGAACAAGATGTGGTATTAATAGGGTATTAATTTCATCAACACAAGACAGAACAAGAGTATTAATAGGGTATTAATTTCATCAACACAAGACAGAACACGAAACAATGGATATTGAATAGAAGTGTTTGTAGAAAGCCTATTGGTCCATATTTCTTGATGCTTCTATATTGGAGCGGAGTCTTGAGGTGGGTAGAATATAGTTATGCAATAATTGGCTGTTGATTGCTGGTGTTGACTTCTTGATGTGTAGTGCCTCGCAAACGTCAAGCCGCCTGCTATCGCTGTATCTATCGATGATTTCTGTGTTGTTTACTAGGATTTCTCTGGCGATGGTTTGGTTGTGGGAAGAGATTATATGTTCCTTAATGGAGCCCTGTTGCTTATGCATCGTTAAACGCCTAGAAAGAGATGTTGTCTTGCCTATATACTGGGTTTTTTGGAGCTTACAGTCCCCAAGTGGGCATTTGAAGACATAGACGACGTTAGTCTCTTTTAAAGCGTTCTGTTTTGTGTCTGGAGAGTTTCTCATGAGTAGGCTGGCCGTTTTTCTGGTTTTATAGTAAATCGTCAGTTGTATCCTCTGATTTTTGTCTGTAGGGATAACGTTTCTATTAACAATATCTTTCAGGACCCTTTCCTCCGTTTTATGAGCTGTGGAAAAGAAGTTCCTGTAGTACGCGCAGCGTTTCGGGCAGGTCCTTAATCTAACAGATAATTTTAAGTAGGTAAATTCTAGCAGAATTAATAAAATGATAACAGATACATTGCAAGAAAAAAAAATGAGATGAGAGAGAATAGTAGGCATCCTTCAGTCTCGGGAGACTATGGAGTTGCGCCCTAGTTGTCAATCCTGGTGCAGCGTCTGGTGTGACTGATGAGGCCAATCCGAGAGTGGCAGTCCATCCCACACCGAGCACAAACGAAGTCCGATTCTGTTCTGTCTTCCTGGTTACCGGCTTTCCTTCTCTGTCTCTTTGCCTCCGATTCCTTGGCAAGTGACTCCTCGAACTTGGAGAGACCTCGTTGAACAGACTGCCTCCAGGCTGAACGGTCTGCAGCCAGTGTCTCCCATACAGCAAGATCGACGTCCATGGCTTTCAGGTCCCTTTTGCATACGTCTTTGTACCGTAGCTGGGGCTTGCCTACTGGACGCTTTCCCTGCCTCAGCTCTACATACAGGAGATCCTTGGGGATCCTGCCGTCCCCCATTCATAGTATATTAAAGCACATTGGTATATTAAAGCTCTGAGTGATTACATTGACAACTTGATTGGTAATTTAAACAAGATTAACAGACACCGTACAGCAGATTGATAGCACATATAAGAAGACAGCAATGTTCACAATGGTAAAGATGTTCGGATTGGGTACATAAAGATTGGGAGATTGGGTAGCAATTGATACAGTGCAATTTTAAAGCAACAAGGTAAAAAAAAAATATGCAGATGAGATTAGGTACTTTTTAGTTTTGTTTTTGAATGACGCAAAAGTTGGACAGCTTTTCAATTCATTAGGGAGTGAGTTCCATAGACTGGGTCCCTTTATTTGCATAGAGTGTTTACACAGATTAAGTTTGACTCTGGGGATATCAAAGAGATATTTATTTCTGGTGTGGTGATAATGGGTCCTATTACATCTGTCCAAGGAGAGTTTCAGAGCAGGATTTGCATTTAAGAACAGGGTTTTGTAAATGTAGTTGACACAAGAAAATTTCTGGAGTGAGATTATGTTTAGCATGTTAAGGGAGTTAAACAAAGTGGCTGAGTGTTGTCTGAAAGCAGAATTTGTTATTATTCTGATAGCAGATTTTTGCTGGGTGATGATGGACTTGAGGTGGTTTGCAGTGGTTGAACCCCATGCACAGATACCATAATTAAGATAGGGGTAGATTAGTGCATAATATAGAGAGATGAGAGCAGAGTTAGGTACATAATATCTGATTTTGGAGAGTATCCCAACTGTTTTAGAGACTTTCTTAGTTATGTGTTGTATGTGGGTGCTGAAGTTGAGTCTCTTGTCTAGGAATATGCCAAGAAACTTTCCATCATTTTTATTGCTAATGTTTACATTATCTATCTGAAGCTGAATTGCATTTGTAGATTTGCATCCAAATTAGATGTAGTAGGTCTTTTCTATGTTAAGTGTTAGTTTGTTGGTTGACATCCATAAGTGGACTTTCTTTAGTTCATTATTAACAACATTATTTAGTGTATGTGGGTTGGGGTTAGAGTAGATAAGGGTAGTGTCATCAGCAAACAAAATAGGTTTCAGAATGTTAGAGACATTAGGCAGATCATTGATGCATATAAGAAATAGGAGAGGTCCCAAGATGCTGCCATGTGGCACTCCAACGGTTATTGGTAGAGTGGAAGAGGTTATATTATTGATGGCTACACATTGGAGTCTGTCACTAAGATAGGATTGGATATAGTCCAGTGTATGGCCTCGGATTCCATAATGATGGAGTTTACGTAAGAGGTAATTGTGATTAACAGTGTCAAAGGCCTTTCTCAGGTCAATGAAGAGTCCAATCGGAAACTCATTTTTGTCAAGGGCTGAGTAAATTATATCAAGGAGACTAATAATTGCATCGTTGGTACTCTTTTGGGAGCGGAAGCCAAACTGACAGGGGCTAAGAATGTCGAATTTTACGAGATAGGAGTAGAGCTGTTTGTAGATAATTTTTTCAAATATTTTTGATAGTATGGGTAGGTTTGATATTGGTCTATAATTGTTTATGTCTGGCGGATTACCTCCTTTATGAACTGGCGTTACTCTTGCTTTTTTAAGAATATCAGGGAAGGTATGACACTCAAGGGATTTGTTGAACAGCAGAGCTATAGGTGGCGCAAGGGCATGGGAGGCGCTCTTGTATACAATGGATGGGATTTCACTGATGTTCCCAGCTTTGGTTTTTAGTGAGTGTATGATGGACACAACATCTGCCTGGCTGACTGTTGAAAGAAGAAGAGAGTTTGGATAGCTGCCTGAGAGATATGTGTTGATATGTGTCTGAGTCTGTGGGATTTTACTGGCAAGATTAGCACCAACCGATGAAAAGAAGCTATTAAATTCATTTACCATTTCTAAATCAGTTGACGGTGTAAAGCCATCCTTAGAGAGTGTTATCTGGTTGTGGGAGTGTTGTTTTGTTCCCAGGATATTATAGATGGTATTCCATGTGCTTTTCATATTGCCTTTTGCTGCTTTGAATCTAGTCTCATAATATGAAAGTTTGACTTTTCTTATGATACTGGTAAGCACTGATGAGTACCTCTTAACTACTTCCTTTGTAACTAGGCCAATCCTAAATTTCTTTTCATATTCATGTTTTTTGTTGATTGATTTGATTATGCCACTTGTGAGCCACGGGTTATTTTTTCTTTTGTCAGTTACTTGTTTGGTAAGGAGGGGACAGTGAGTGTTGTAGAGGCTTAGAGTTTTGGAGAGAAAGAGGAAAGTTAATGAGTTTATATCCTGTGTATTATTGAATTCAGACTCCCAGTTAATATTGCGAAGTGCATTAGAGAGATTGACTAAAGCTGATTCACTATGTAGCCTGAATGAGAGTTTCTTGCTTTCTGGAGGTATTGTATCCATGTTTGCTATGAGGAAGGTAGGATAGTGGTCAGTTGTTCTGTCATAGATTACCCCAGATGTAAGGGGAGCTGTTATATTAGTCCATAGGTGATCCAGAGTAGTGGCAGATGTTTGAGTGACTCGGGTGGGCTTGGTGATTGTGGGGATTAACATACAGGAGTGCATGCTGTTACAGAAATAGTCAACTTGAGGGTTATTTTGAAGACCCAGGTCAATATTGAAATCACCTCCCAGAATGATGTGATTTTTGTTGAGATTGTTATTTATGATAAAATTCCTTACATTGTCTGAGAATAAAGCTATGTTGGTATTAGGAAAGCTATAGATGGCACCGATAGTCAGGGAGGATTTAAGGGATTTACTGGAGAACTTGGCAAAGGTATATTCACAATAGTCGTCTCTATCACTGATGACACTATTGCAAATGAAGGTATCTTTGTAATATATAGCTGTGCCACCACCTTTTTTATTAGGCCTGCAGTTATGAATGGCTTTATAACCAGCTAAATTGTAGAGTTG
Source organism: Procambarus clarkii (assembly GCF_040958095.1). Taxonomy (NCBI): domain Eukaryota; kingdom Metazoa; phylum Arthropoda; class Malacostraca; order Decapoda; family Cambaridae; genus Procambarus; species Procambarus clarkii. Next base: position 46,794,620 of record NC_091154.1, read on the forward strand.
GGTATAGTCTTTACTTAGCCAAGTTTCTGTTAAAATGATGAATGATAATTTAGTACCTAGTGCTGTAAGTAGTGCATTTATATCATCAAAATGTTTACCAAGTGATCTAACATTTTGGTTGTAAACTGATAAGCAGGTGCTATTTAGGAGTTTGTTTTTTGCAAGATTTGCTGTGTAATACCTGCAATAATGATGATCAATGTGCTGATTTGTGTGGATATGGGACAGAAGATTTCGATCAGGATCAATATGAGTAAGCATATAGATACAATAATGTAACGATGCAATAAGATAAGCAATTACAGGAACAATTAAATACTAAAACTGCTGTAAAGAGAAAGTAATTATAGCAAAACAGAACAATAAATGTAAGTACACAACAAATCAAAACAATTAGAAGTAGAGTAAAGATCACCGTAGATAGCCAGGAAGGACACAGTAGTTAGGTTAAGAGAGAAGACAAAAATCAGTAGACTGACAAGAATAATATAAAGCAAAAAATAATGAGACAAATAATAATCGTAAAGTAAAAATAATCTTAAAAATAAATGATTTAATATAGCTTAGTTGTGAACCTATAATTAGTATGAAATTAAGAAAACAAAATGAGCTCAATAATTAATTACAATAAATGATGTATAAATCAAATTACAATTAAATATAAAAATAAAGTATGAAAGTATATAAAGTATGCTGCCCTGAGGAACACCAATGTTGATGGGTAGTGTGGGAGAAATTAAATTATTCACAGAAACATACTGGAGCCTGTCAGTAAGCTAAGATTTGAGATATTGTAGGGAGTGTCCTCTGACTCCATAATGATGTAATTTAAGAAGAAGGTTTTGGTGGTTGACAGTGTCAAAAGCCTTACGCAGGTCCACAAATAACCCAACAGGGAACTCATTTTTATCAAGAGCTGCATGTATCAAGTTAATCATACTATTAAGTGCATCGTTAGTGCTTTTTTTGGATCTGAAGCCATATTGACAAGAGCTAAGTATATTGTTCAGATTCAGATTCAGATTCAGATGTTTATTCAGGTAAGGTATATACATACAAGTGATGTTACATTAATGGATTGATATATAGATAGAGCTAGTACATACAATGCCTAAAGCCACTATTACGCAATGCGTTTCGGGCAAGAAAAACATTAATATCTAGAACTTAATACTAATTGAGCATAAAGAATAAAAAGTGTTGAGAACAAATACAAATAAAGATAAAAAAAGGGGGAACATGACTGAAAAAGCAGCACAAATACAATAGGTTGACAAAAAGTGTTGATTAAAAAAAAAAGAAAATAACAGACATGGGTTGACAATAGAGGAGTGAGGTAGATTACAGGGAATTTATTAGGTAGTGTTTAGTTTTTATCTTAAACTGGTTGAGAGAGGTACAGTCTTTAACATGGTTGGGAAGGTCATTCCACATTCTGGGCCCCTTGATTTGTAGAGCATTTCTAGTTTGATTAAGACGTACTCTAGGAATATCAAAACTGTATTTATTTCTGGTGTGGTGCTCATGGGTTCTGTTACAACCTTCTATGAAGCTTTTAAGATCAGGATTGGCATTATAGTTTAGCGTTTTATATATGTATAATACACATGAGAGAATGTGCAGTGACTTAATATCTAACATATTCAGAGATTTGAGTAGGGGTACCGAGTGATGTCTGGGGCCAGAGTTGGATATTGTTCTAATAGCAGCTTTGTGTTGGGTAATTAGAGGACGTAAGTGATTTTGGGTAGTAGAACCCCAAGCACAAATACCATAGTTGAGATAAGGATAGATAAGGGAGTAATAGAGAGTCACCAGGGCAGGGCGTGGTACATAATATCTGATCTTAGAAAGAATGCCCACAGTTTTGAAACTTTTTTTGATATATTTAGAATGTGTCCCTGGAAATTCAGCTTGTGGTCAATGAGAATGCCAAGGAATTTGCCATCTAATTTGTTACAAATTTGGGTATTGTTTATTTTGAGATTTATATGACTAGAGGATTTATTGCCAAACAGAATATAGAAAGTTTTGTCAATGTTAAGGGTGAGTTTGTTGGCAGTTAGCCAAAGATGGACTTTATTTAGCTCAGTATTTACTGTGGCATTTAGAGCAAGAGGGTCAGGACTGGAGTAAATGAAGGTTGTGTCGTCAGCAAATAGAATTGGTTTGAGGTGTTGGGAGGCATTTGGAAGGTCATTAATGTAGATGAGAAAGAGGAGAGGGCCAAGTATGCTGCCCTGAGGAACACCAATGTTGATGGGTAGGGTGGGAGAAATTGTATTATTCACAGAAACATATTGGAGCCTGTCAGTAAGGTAGGACTCGAGGTATTGTAGGGAGTGTCCTCTGACTCCATAATGATGTAATTTAAGAAGAAGGTTATGGTGGTTGACAGTATCAAAAGCTTTACGCAGGTCCACAAATAACCCAACAGGGAACTCCTTTTTATCAAGAGCTGTATGAATCGAGTTAAGCATACTAATAACTGCATCGTTAGTGCTTTTTTTGGGTCTGAAGCCATATTGGCTTCAGACCATATTGTGGTTATATTGTGTTTGGCTAGATAAGAGTAAAGGTGCTTGTAGATTAGTTTTTCAAAAATGTTTGACAAGTTTGGCAGGATTGATATAGGTCTGTAGTTGTTAACATCTGTGAGATCATGACATTTGTGGACAGGCGTTACTCTCGCTTTTTTTAGAATATCTGGAAAGGTTTGGAGTTCAAGTGACTTGTTGAAGAGCAAAGCAATAGCAGGGGCTAAAGATCTGGAGGCTTTTTTGTAAATTAAAGTTGGCATCTCCTCAAGGGCACCAGACTTGGTTTTAAGGGAAAGGATTATCTCATTGACGTCAGCGGAATTAATAGGCTTTAGGTACAGAGACTGTGGATAGTTACCTGTAAGATAGTCCTTAATGTCAGTACTGGAAGATGGAATATCATTAGCAAGGGATGAACCAATGGAAGAGAAGAACCTATTGAACTCAATAGCAGAATCAGAGGCTGAAAGCTGACCATCGTTATTAGACAGGAGAGTCGGTTTGTTATTTAAAGACTTCTTTGATCCCAATATTTGTGAAATTGTTCTCCAAGTTTGCTTAATGTTGCTCTTTATTTGGGTAAATTTATCTTCGTAGTATTTAGTTTTGGCTCGTCTAATTATCTTAGATAGCAATAATGAGTAATTCTTTGAGAATTCTTTGGAGACAATTCCTAACCTATACTTCTTCTCAAGGTCATGTTTTTTATTAATAGATTTAAGTATTCCCTTTGTAAGCCAGGGATTGTTAAGCCTTTTGGTTGTGACTTGTTTTGTAAACATAGGACAGTGGGTATTATAAAGGCTAAGAGTTTTTTGAAGAAAAGATTGTACTGCAAGGTTGATGTCCACTATGTTACCTAACTCGGACTCCCAGTTGACATTATCAGCAGCAGTTATAAAATTGTCTATAGCAGTTTCATTGTGCAGTCTAAAACGTATCTCTCTTGACTCAAGAGGTGGTTTGCTAATGTTAGTTAAGAGAAATGTGGGGTAATGGTCTGTAGTGCTATCGGTGATTATACCTGAAGTAAGCGGAGAGGTTATGTTGGTCCAGATGTGATCGAGCGTCGTGGCAGTGCTATCAGTGATTCTAGTAGGTCTAGTGATTAAGGGTATGAGGAAGCAGGAATTCATACAGTTGAGGAAGCTAACAGCAGTAGGGTGTTCTGGCTCGCAGAGGTCAATATTAAAGTCCCCTGCGATAATTAGGTGGTTTTTGTTCAGTCTGTTATAAGTATTAGATTTCTAAGGTTTGAGTTGAATTCGGACACATCAGTTTTAGGAATTCTATAGACTGCACCCACAGACAGGACAGACTCGGCACCCTTGACTCTGAAGCTGGCGAAGATATACTCCCCATAGCAGTCTCTAGTTCTAATTTCTTTTAAGCATGTTAGTTCTTGGTGGTAGTAAGGAGCAGTGCCACCACCTCTCTGAAGTTGACGACAGTTGTGAATTGCTGAGTAGTTAGGCATGTTAAAGAGTTAAGTAGTATCCTCTTTCAACCATGTTTCAGTAAGTATAATAAAAGAGAATTTGTTGTCAATAGCTTCAATCAAGGCACTAACATCATCGAAGTGTTTACCTAGGGATCTAACGTTCAAATTGATTACAGAGATATTGTGATTATGAGTTAATACATTGTTTACGTCATGTGCTGCAAAATATCTGCAATTTAGATCATTAAAGTGATGATTGTCATAGATAGTGGATAAGAGGTTAAGTTCTGGGTCTATACTTGTCTGCATAAAAAAGCTGATTGCAGGAAAAACAAGGAAAGAAAGGCAAATTACAAGGTAGAAATAAGCTATAAAATAGGGGAAAAAATGTACACAATACTGTACAAAACAAACACAAAATGAATAACAAAAGAAAAATATGAGGTAGCTTACAAGGGGCTTACAGGGGTACAATGGAGTAAGGGAGTATGGCGAGGCTAGGCAACCTAGGTAATAAATGAGATTAAAGAAAAAACATATAAACATGGACTATACAAAACACAAGATATAGAAATACAAAACAAAAATATAAACAAGACTAAGCAATACAAAAACAAATTGAGCAAAAATGAAAAATGAGGTAGATTGCTTACAAGTACTCTCAGGTACACTGTAAGTTACAATTTGCAATTTGAGATGCAGGCAAAGCCAGGGGTACAATGGAGTAAGGGAGCATGGCGAGGCTAGGCAACCTAGGTAATAAATGAAATCAAAGAAAAGTTGAATAATAAGCATAGGCAAATTTAAGCTAGTGATTATTAACTATAAATAGTTCAGTTATGACTGTATAATTAATAAGACCTGAAGAACTATTAATGCACTCAATTTAATAATTTCAGTAAATGACTAGTTACCTTACCTACCTTGAGGTTACCTTGAGGTGCTTCCGGGGCTTAGCGTCCCCGCGGCCCGGTCGTTGACCAGGCCTCCTGGTTGCCGGACTGATCAACCAGGCTGTTGGACGCGGCTGCTCGCAGCCTGACGTATGAGTCACAGCCTGGTTGATCAGGTATCCTTTGGAGGTGCTTATCCAGTTCTCTCTTGAACACTGTGAGGGGTCGGCCAGTTATGCCCCTTATGTGTAGCGGAAGCGTGTTGAACAGTCTCGGACCTCTGATGTTGATAGAGTTCTCTCTCAGAGTACCAGTTGCACCTCTGTTTTTCAACGGGGGTATTCTGCACATCCTGCCATGTCTTCTGGTCTCATGTGATGTTATTTCTGTGTGCAGGTTTGGGACCAGCCCCTCTAATATTTTCCACGTGTAAATTATTATGTACCTCTCCCGCCTGCGCTCAAGGGAGTACAGTTTTAGGCTCTTTAGTCGGTCCCAATAGTTCAGATGTTTTACTGAGTGGATTCTAGCAGTAAAGGATCTCTGCACGCTCTCCAGGTCAGCAATTTCTCCAGCTTTGAAAGGTGCTGTCATTGTGCAGCAGTACTCTACTCTAGAGAGCACAAGCGTTTTGAAAAGTATCATCATCGGTATAGCATCTCTAGTGTGAAAAGTTCTTGTTATCCAACCTGTCATTTTTCTTGCAGTTGTGACGGCTACTTTATTGTGTTCTTTAAAGGTAAGGTCTTCCGACATGAGTACACCCAGATCCTTTACATTGCCTTTTCGTTCTATGTTATGATTTGCCTGAGTTTTGTACGTGGTTTCCGTTTTTATATTTTCATTTTTTCCATAGCGCATAAGCTGGAACTTATCTTCGTTAAACACCATATTATTTTCTGTAACCCATAGAAAGACCTGATCTACATCTGACTGGAGGTTCGCCGTGTCCTCTATGTTGCCTACTCTCATGAAGATCCTAGTGTCATCTGCAAAGGATGATACAGTGCTATAGGTTGTGTTCTTGTCTATGTCCGAAATGAGGATGAGAAAAAGTACTGGAGCAAGCACAGTACCCTGGGGGACTGAGCTCTTCACGGTTGATGGGCTGGATTTTATTTTGTTGACTATTACACATTGGGTTCTGTTGGTCAGGAAATTGTAGATCCATCTGCCTATTTTTCCGGTAATTCCTTTTGAACGCATTTTATGTGCAATAACACCATGGTCACATTTATCAAAAGCTTTTGCGAAATCTGTGTAAATTACATCCGCGTTATGTTTGTCTTCCATAGCATCTAATGCCATATCATAGTGGTCCAGCAACTGCGACAGGCAAGAGCGCCCTGTTCTGAAACCGTGTTGTCCGGGGTTATGGAGTTGCTGTGATTCCATGTATTTTGTGATTTTACTTCTTAGCACTCTCTCAACAATTTTTATGATGTGCGATGTTAGCGCTATCGGTCTGTAATTTTTTGCCTCTGCCTTATTTCCTCCTTTATGAAGTGGTGCTATCTCTGCTGTTTTTTAGTATATCAGGAATAACGCCAGTATCTAGGCTTTGTCTCCACAGAATGTGGAGGGCCTGCGATAGTGGTTAAGAGTAAGTTAAAAATTAAGTCAGAAAATGAAACAAGGAGACTTAGGATACCTAGCCCCACTAGTTGACAGGGGGTTAATTAAGTTAATTCACTGGGAGTGATAATGAGCTGAGACAGACCACATTGGGAGAGGAAAGTGTTGAGGTTCTCTTCTCTAGTAATTGTGAACATTTTGCCCTCTGCGGTTTTTCTCACCTTTATCAGTCCATCTCTAACGAAGCACTGATGAATCGCATCTGGGTTTTGTTGACGGATTTGACGCAGGCGGTAGAGGAGTTGCTGTCTGTTCCTAGTCAAGCACTCGTTGATGTATAATCCCGTCCGTTGGGCTACAGCTGTCCGGACTATATGGGATTTCGTGAACTGGGAAGACAGCTTCAGGCGAATTTTCCGCTGGTTTTGACATGATGGATTCTTTTTGCCTACTCTGTAGGCAGCAATAACGTCAGTTTTGTGTAGAATGAGCTGCAATTTGTTTTTTAAGAGATCCTGAGCTATTTCGACACAATTTTCACCTTCATGTTCCACAAGTATATCTTGGGACGACACGATAACAGAGTCTAGCAGCTTTTGCTGGTCTTGTTCATCCTGGGAGACGGAACGTTGGGCTGAAAATGTACTGATATATGCAGTCATTTTGCTGAGAGCTTCCTCCTGTTTTTTTTATGGCTTCATCAGTTTTCAGAAGGTTGTTTTCCTCACGGAGATCAATCAAATCATGCTGGAGTTGGTCTTGGCTAGCCTTGCAGTTTCTAATATCCTCGCGGAGGAGGGTTATTTCTTGTTGTTGTTGGAGATTAGCGCGGTTCGCTAGATTCTCATTTAGAAGACTCAAGATGATAGTATTTTGAGACTCGAGGACTAGGCACAACTTTTTGAACCACTGATTCTCGGCCCAGTTTGTGAATTCTTTTGAAGGACCGGAAGCTCGCTTGAGATGCTTAAACTGGTATGCTATAGCATGTCCATAGGAGAGGGTTGAGAGGACTCTGCTCCCTTGCTCAACTTGCTCAATGGGGTGGAGGGGAGGGCAGCACCGTCGCCCCGGACCCCAGAGCTTCCAGACGGAGAAACACGAATATTGTTAGAGTTGGCCGGGATGGATGTCTTGTTAAGGGGTTTGTTGTCCTTATTTCCCTGCACAGTCATATTTTTAGGAGACATGATTGGTTAGAATGGACTGGGGGTATATTTTGTGAAGAAACTTGCGTCAGGCAGCGCGGTGGCGGCAGCATGCACTGTACTCACAGCCGTAGAGGATTGTTTTGAAACTTATTTGAGATGGAATGAGTTGATTTTGGTCGGTTACCTTGGTTTTGCTATAACATGCTTGGACTAGATGTGATCTAGAGTCGTGACAGTGCTATCAGTGATTCTAGTTGGTCTAGTGATTAAGGGTATGAGGAAGCAGGAATTCATACAGTTGAGGAAGCTAACAGCAGTAGGGTGTTCAGGCTCACAGAGGTCAATATTAAAGTCCCCTGCGATAATTAGGTGGTTTTTGTTCAGTCTGTTATAAGTATTAGATTTCTAAGGTTTGAGTTGAATTCGGACACATCAGTGTTGGGAATTCTATAGACTGCACCCACAGACAGGACAGACTCGGCACCCTTGACTCTGAAACTGGCGAAGATATACTCCCCACAGCAGTCTCTAGTTCTAATTTCTTTTAAGCATGTTAGTTCTTGGTGGTAGTAAAGAGCAGTGCCACCACCTCTCTGAAGTTGACGACAGTTGTGAATTGCCGAGTAGTTAGGCATGTTAAAGAGTTGAGTAGTATCCTCTTTCAAAAATGTTTCAGTAAGTATAATAAAAGAGAATTTGTTGTCAATAGTTTCAATCAAGGCACTAACATCATCGAAGTGTTTACCTAGGGATCTAACGTTCAAGTTGATTACAGAGATATTGTGATTATGAGTTAATACATTGTTTACATCATGTGCTGCAAAATATCTGCAATTTAGATCATTAAAGTGATGATTGTCATAGATAGTGGATAAGAGGTTAAGTTCTGGGTCTATACTTGTCTGCATAAAAAAAGCTGATTGCAGGAAAAACAAGGAAAGAAAGGCAAATTACAAGGTAGAAATAAGCTATAAAATAGGGGAAAAAATGTACACAATACTGTACAAAACAAACACAAAATGAATAACAAAAGAAAAAATATGAGGTAGCTTACAAGGGGCTTACAGGGGTACAATGGAGTAAGGGAGTATGGCGAGGCTAGGCAACCTAGGTAATAAATGAGATTAAAGAAAAAACATATAAACATGGACTATACAAAACAAAAGATATAGAAATACAAAGCAAAGATATAAACAATACAAAAACAAATTGAGCAAAAATGAAAAAATGAGGTAGATTGCTTACAAGTACTCTCAGGTACACTGTAAGTAACAATTTGCAATTTGAGATGCAGGCAAAGCCAGGGGTACAATGGAGTAAGGGAGCATGGCGAGGCTAGGCAACCTAGGTAATAAATGAAATCAAAGAAAAGTTGAATAATAAACATAGGCAAATTTAAGCTAATGATTATTAACTATAAATATTTCAGTTATGACTGTATAATTAATAAGACCTGAAGAACTATTAATGCACTCAATTAAATAATTTCAGTAAATGACTAGTTAAGAGTAAGTTAAAAATTAAGTCAGAAAATGAAACAAGGAGACTTAGGATACCTAGCCCCACTAGTTGACAGGGGGTTAATTAAGTTAATTCACTGGGAGTGATAATGTGGTGAGACAAACCACATTGGGAGAGGAAAGTGTTGAGGTTCTCTTCATTAGCAATTGAAAACATTTTGCCCTCTGCGGTTTTTCTCACCTTGATCAGTTTATCAGTACATCATTTTGACAATTGTGACATTGGCACCATAGCCTGAGTGATAACCTGCAACAGCCTTGAGAGCTCGGAGCCTCTCTTTATACTGACGACAGAGTCTGAATACAACAGGACCATACAGTGGCACCTCAAGGCCAAGGTATTTGAATCTGTTTACATAGTTAAGCTGGGAGCCATCAGACAGTTGCATCTTGCGAACAGCTCCTCCCTGCCTGGGTGGGCGCCGATTTAGTATCTTTGTTTTCTCTGCTGAGATAATTAAACCTAGGTCCTGACATGAGTCTAATACAGAGTTAAGAGTGTTCTGCGTGTTAGCATACCCAGTGGTGTGTATCATTATACCATCAGCATAGCTAATGATGTGGACGTTGGGTTTGCTTGGTACAGAGTTTAACAGCGTGTTTATTAAGATATTAAATAAGGTAGGACTGAGGACACCACCCTGCGGGGTACCTAATTCAAAGTCTCTTGTTACACTTCTATGCCCCTGGAAAAATACAGATGACTTCCTGTTGGATAAGTAACCCCTGATCCAACAAAGAAGCCGACCACCAATATTCATTCTTGCAAGCTCACTCAAGATAACATGTCTATTTGCAATATCAAAGGCAGACTTAAGATCTAGGAAGGTGGTATATGACTTTTCAGTGTGCAGGGTAAGAAAGGTGGTGATGCAATGATGCACACTCCTTCCATGCATGAAGCCATATATCTGGGGGGATAGCATGGTTCTTATTCTATGGAGGAGACGGTTTAGGACCATTCTCTCGAATGTTTTGCAAATGCAGCTAGTAAGGGAAATTGGGCGGAAAGCATTCTCTTGATTTGGCTTGGGAATTGGAATGATTATACTGTTGGTCCAAGAGATAGGAAGTTCCCCAGTAACATAGCTCATATTATACAGCTCAAGCAGGGGATTCCCTGGTACTAAAGGGAGCAGACGCAATATGTCATAAGTGATACCATCTTCACCGGGGGATGTGGCTTTGCCTTTGTTTAGGGCCGCGAGTAATTCAAACTCAGTAAATGGCACGTTGCATTCATCTTCCTTGTGGAGCATGAAGTCAACGAGCCTTTCTCGATCTCCGTAACCAGCATTTAGTCTGAACTGTATGTCTGGGGGAAGATTATTGAAGCTAGAGGTGGTTGCCCAAGCATCGACTAACTCGTTTGCTCTGTGTAGAGGGTGAGGGTGTGCTACTTGGCCGATCTTATCGCCTTTAATTCTTTTAATATCCTTCCATGCCTGGCTGAGGGGGGGTGTGAGAGTTGAGACTGTTAACAAAAGTTTCCCAGTTATCTTGCCTGAGCTCTGTCATGCGCTCCCTCGCCTTGGCTAGGGCTTTCTGAAAGAGCTTGAGCATTGCTGGCGTACGTGTTTCCCTATATGCAAGCCCAACTCGTCTGGCAGTGCGATTCAAAGTACGCAGTTTGGGGTCATTGTAATAGGCATGGCGTTTATTACCTTTCATATCGTTCCGACTATTGGATGGTGCAGCGGGCCGACCTAAAGGGTCAGCAAACATCTGAATGCTCTGTACTAGACCGTCGTTAAATGTCTGGACTGTGGAGGGATCATAAGTGCTGTACCACTCTGACACATGAGCAACAAAGTCTTCACGTCGAGCAGGAGGAACACTGAGCCGTTTGCGTTTGAAAGTCCCACCGGGCAGGATGGTATTTCCTATACATAGAGTAGTCAATCTAGGGTGATGATCTGACAACAAATCTGTTACAATAGATGATGTGCACCAGACGTGAGAGACGCTGAAACCAACACAGAGGTCTAGAATGCCTCCACAAATATGCGTGGGTTCAAGGTCACCCACAATCTGCACATCTTGGTGACTATTTAGTAGCGACAGCAGTTGATTCCCGTTACCGTTACTGAAGCGAGAGCCACCAATGTCCTTGTGTCTAGCATTGTAGTCACCAAGAATGATGGTTGGCTCTGCTTGAGCGCAGGCCGGAAGATCAATATATTTTAACTTTCCTGCTGGAGCATATAGATTAAATACATTGAGAACAGAGTTGCCCACATAGATCCTCACTCCATGATACTGTTGACCGGCAGTTTGTTTTTCTGGCAGAAGTTGATGGGGTAGGGATTGTTTGATGTATAGAATGCAAGAGTTACTGGATCTGAGGTTGTAAGAAACAAATGAGGGCAATTTCAGGGGTGAGGATCTTGCGGGAACTCTGCACTCCTGGAGACATACAATATCGATGTGTTCAGTTGTTACTTTGTGATGTAAATCTGAGAACCTTTTTTTGAGGGATGCAATGTTCCAGCTAAGGACGGATAACTTAGTTAATTGTGCATTTAAAGTCAGCATTATATATTGATATTATTAGTTCACTTAATATATATTATCTATATACATATTATCTATTGCACCACGATATAAGTCCAGGAACATTTCTTAGTTTATTACCAATGTCACACATTTGCATCCAATGATCTAGTACAATTTGTCTGTCATTTCCAGCTATAGAGTCGTTTTGAACATACTTTAGCACAACTTTGGCAGTTAACTTGCGTGGAAGGGCTCCAATACACAAGGTTTCAAGATCACTAGAAGTTTTCCCTGATAGGCAAGCAAACACATGTTTGGAGGGTTCAGGGGTGGAAGGGGGAGTTTGGCGGTCATTGCTTACAAGTCCCCTCATACGCGTGACCATCATCGAAATATCGCTGGTGGATTTTTTCTCATGTTGGAGTTGCTCTTGCAGCCGCTCCGTTTGCTGCTGTGACTGCTGCTGGTGTTCCTGCAACCGGTCACGAAGGGCAACCACTGCTTAAACAGTGGAGCGACCCAAGGGCGAGGTGGTAGGGAGGCTGAGGTTGCGATCTGTCTCATTTTGATCCAGTTCCTTATCCCCCACTTCCAGTTGACTGTGGGGTCCAGCTGTGGATGGTGGTCTCACAGTAGGTGACATTATCCCAGAACCAGGAAGTGGCCACTCTACATCAGGGGAAGACCCACCACTGGCAGAAGATGCAGCACCTGGTTCTTGTGGGGGAGCTGGGATGATGGCACGAGTCTTCGGTCTGGTACCGGTCCCCTTGTGCACTTGGTAATTTAAAGGTGGTGAGTTTGGCAGCCAGCTGGAGCGAACATCACCTCCAGATGGCTCTGAACAGCGAGTGGGACTGATGGCAGCATTTGGCAACTGCTCTTCATGGTGGTGTGAAGGGTATGGCGAGTGTTGTGTCAACACCTCCGGGAGGCAGGTTCCTGGCACCTGACGGGCAGGCGCAGGTTGAACAGACACCTGTCGTCTGGTCCCGTGATGCACTTGGTGCTTGGCAGCTGGTGAAGTATTTGGTATCCAGCTGCTACGAACACTACGTCCAGGTGGCTCTGCACAGGAATTAGAGCCGGCAGCTGTAGCTGGCAACCGTCCTCCCGGGTGGGCGGGGCCGGGCACCTGGCCGTAAGCAGCTGGTCGCTTGACACAGTCAAGGTGCCAGGCTTGAACACCGCTCCTGCCACAGTTTATGCATTTTTCACTTACTGACTGCAGTTCCTTTATAAGTTTAAAACACACCTCAGATTTATGAGGTTCACCACACACGGCACAAAAAAAGTTTTTGCTTGTGCAGTACCTGGCTACGTGACGTCCCCATCGTTGACACTTATAACACCTACGAGGGGGAGGGTTGTAGAGGGCAATGTTATAGTGCCGACCTAAAGCTGCTCTAGAGTAAATTCTGTCCGGTATAGGCGTGGCACCTTTCCATGTAGCAGCTATGAGTCCATTTCTCAGACGTTTAGAGTTTACAATATTTTCATCACAAAGATATTCAGGCTTAATGAGTTTATTAACATATGACAATGGTTACTTTTGGACGCCTAGGTGCTGCATTTTTCATCTTAATGCCTGCATACTGTGTGTTTAGCAACACATTTACAAAAGCACTGTTGTTTGTAACGAAGACATAGTCACTTTCATCTCTAGGTAACTTAATGACCTTATCATAATGTGCCTCAGAGGCTTCACAAAACCACTGGACTTTTCCCTCTACTGTAGTTCCCAGAGGAAAATCTAGCCGTACATGTCTGGCAGCAGCCGAATTTGGTGGGTTTGATCGTGCCCTTCTCAACTGCTTACGGCGCTGACTTTTACTCATTTGCACCGTGAATCCCTCATCATCTGCACCGCCTTCTGATGTGTCGTGGGGCACCACTGAGGAGGTGGCACCATCATTAGAAAACAATTGACAAGCGTGCGATGGGTCCACAAAGTCACTATCTGGCAACGGCGATGTGCTGCCCGGCACCTTATCCGGGGCAGTTGCCATGGCGTTAAAGACACAACACCTATATGCAGAGTAATACGGTACACTCGCTCCACAGTGAACCACAAAGCAGCAGATCAGTAGATAGCCTATTTACAGGGTGGAAGGGGCCGCCAACCATCAAAACAAGATCAGCAGAAATAAATCGGCCAGCCTGCATATATGAGGCTCCACTATTTTCAAGGTCACAGCGCACCTTGCAGGTTGGCGCGGAAAAATTTGAAGTTGGTGGTACATGCATAAGTATCTGCTTAACAGATACTTAACACTTGACAAAAACTTGACATACACAGGCAACAAACCGTAGTACTTGAGAGCTGGCGGAGAGATGTGCAAGAAGCATGTTGATCTATGTTGTTGTTGATCATGTTGTTGATCATGTATGTTGTTGTTGTTCATCATGCATGTATTGATCTATGTCATTTATTGAAATCAATTATTGATCTCATTTTGTTCTTTTAATTAAGTTCATTCTAATTATAGGTTAAAACTAAGCTAATTAAAATTTATTATCTTTAAGATTATTTTACTTTACAATTATCATTTGTCAATTTTTTTTTTTATATATTCATCTTGACAGTCTCTACTGATTTTTTGTTCTCTCCACCAAACTTGTGTATCCTCCATGGCTATCTAGTGACTTTTATTCTACCTCTAATTGTTTCAATTCTTTTGTTTACTTGCATTTATTGTTGTGTCTTGCCATAATTATTCTCTAATTTTAGCAGACTTAATACTTGGTAAGCTCTTATTGTATTGTTATATTATTATATTGTTGAGTTTTGCTATAATTACTTTCTATTTTACAGCAGATTTAGTTTTCATCTGTTCCTGTAATTGCTTATCTTATTGTATCGTGACATTATCTTATCAATATGCTTACTGATATTGATCCTGATCGAAATCTTCTGTCCCATATCCACACAAATCAGCACATTGATCATCACTATTGCAGGTATTACACAGCAAATCTTGCAAAAAACAAACTCCTAAATAGCACCTGCTTATCAGTTTACAACCAAAATGTTAGGTCACTTGGTAAACATTTTGATGATATAAATGCACTACTTACAGCACTAGGTACTAAATTATCATTCATCATTTTAACAGAAACTTGGCTAAGTAATGACTATACCCAACTCTACAATTTAGCTGGTTATAAAGCCATTCATAACTGCAGGCCTAATAAAAAAGGTGGTGGCACAGCAATATATTACAAAGATACCTTCACTTGCAATAGTGTCATTAGTGATAGAGACGACACAACCTTCATTTACTCCAGTCCTGACCCTCTTGCTCTAAATGCCACAGTAAATACTGAGCTAAATAAAGTCCATCTTTGGTTAACTGCCAACAAACTCACCCTTAACATTGACAAAACCTTCTATATTCTGTTTGGCAATAAATCCTCTAGTCTTATAAATCTCAAAATAAACAATACCCAAATTTGTAACAAATTAGATGGCAAATTCCTTGGCATTCTCATTGACCACAAGCTGAATTTCCAGGGACACATTCTAAATATATCAAAAAAAGTTTCAAAAACTGTGGGCATTCTTTCTAAGATCAGATATTATGTACCACGCCCTGCCCTGGTGACTCTCTATTACTCCCTTATCTATCCTTATCTCAACTATGGTATTTGTGCTTGGGGTTCTACTACCCAAAATCACTTACGTCCTCTAATTACCCAACACAAAGCCGCTATTAGAACAATATCCAACTCTGGCCCCAGACATCACTCGGTACCCCTACTCAAATCTCTTAATATGTTAGATATTAAGTCACTGCACATTCTCTCATGTGTATTATACATATATAAAACGCTAAACCATAATGCCAATCCTGATCTTAAAAGCTTCATAGAAGGTTGTAACAGAACCCATGAGCACCACACCAGAAATAAATACAGTTTTGATATTCCTAGAGTACGTCTTAATCAAACTAGAAATGCTCTACAAATCAAGGGGCCCAGAATGTGGAATGACCTTCCCAACCATGTTAAAGACTGTACCTCTCTCAACCAGTTTAAGATAAAAACTAAACACTACCTAATAAATTCCCTGTAATCTACCTCACTCCTCTATTGTCAACCCATGTCTGTTATTTTCTTTTTTTTTTTTAATCAACACTGTTTGTCAACCTATTGTATTTGTGCTGCTTTTTCAGTCATGTTCCCCCTTTTTTTTATCTTTATTTGTATTTGTTCTCAACACTTTTTATTCTTTATGCTCAATTAGTATTAAGTTCTAGATATTAATGTTTTTCTTGCCCGAAACGCATTGCGTAATAGTGGCTTTAGGCATTGTATGTACTAGCTCTATCTATATATCAATCCATTAATGTAACATCACTTGTATGTATATACCTTACCTGAATAAACATCTGAATCTGAATCTGAATCTGAATCTTTTGTGAATATACCTTTGCCAAGTTCTCCAGTAAATCCCTTAAATCCTCCCTGACTATCGGTGCCATCTATAGATTTCCTAATACCAACATAGCTTTATTCTCTGACAATGTAAGGAATCTTATCATAAATAACAATCTCAACAAAAATCACATTATTCTGGGAGGTGATTTCAATATTGACCTGGGTCTTCAAAACAACCCTCAAGTTGACTATTTCCGTAACAGCATGCACTCCTGTATGCTAATCCCCACAATCACCAAGCCCACCCGAGTCACTCAAACATCTGCCACTACCTTGGATCACCTATGGACTAATATAACAGCTCCCCTTACATCTGGGGTAATTTATGACAGAACAACTGACCACTATCCTACTTTCCTCATAGCAAACATTGACACATCACCACCAGAAACCAAAAAACTTTCATTCAGGCTACATAGTGAATCAGCTTTAGGGAATCTCTCTAATGCTCTCCACAATATTAACTGGGAATCTGAATTTAATAATTCACAGGATATAAACTCATCAACTAACCTCTTTCTCTCCAAAACTCTAAGCCTCTACAACACTCACTGTCCCCTCCTTACCAAACAAGTAACTGATAAAAGAAAAAATAACCCGTGGCTCACAAGTGGCATAATTAAATCAATCAACAAAAAACATGAATACGAAAAGAAATTTAGGAGTGGCCTAGTTACAGTGGAAGTAGTTAAAAGGTACTCGTCAGTGCTTACCAGTATCATAAGAAAAGCAAAACTTTCATATTATGAGACTAGATTCAAAGAAGCAAAAGGCAACATGAAAAGCACATGGAATACCATCTCTAACATCCTGGGAACTAAACAACACTCCCACAACCAGATAACACTCTCTAAGGATGGCCTTACACTGTCATCTGACTTAGAAATGGCGAATGAATTTAATAGCTTCTTTTCATCGATTGGTGTTAACCTTGCAAGTAAAATCCCACAGACTCAGACACATATCAACACATATCTCTCAGGCAGCTATCCAAACTCTCTTCTCCTCTCACCAGTCAGCCCGACAGATGTTGTGTCCATCATACACTCACTAAAAACCAAAGCTGGGAACATCAGTGAAATCCCATCCATTGTATACAAGAGCGCCTCCCATGCCCTTGCGCCACCTATAGCTCTGCTGTTCAACAAATCCCTTGAGTGTCATACCTTCCCTGATATCCTTAAAAAAGCAAGAGTAACGCCAGTTCATAGAGGAGGTAATCCGGCAGACATAAACAACTATAGACCAATATCGAACCTATCCATACTATCAAAAATATTTGAAAAAATTATCTATAAACAGCTCTACTCCTATCTCGTAAAATTCGACATTCTTAGCCCCTGTCAGTTTGGCTTCCGCTCTCAAAAGAGTACCAACGATACAATTATTAGTCTCCTTGATATAATTTACTCAGCTCTTGACAAAAATGAGTTTCCAATTGGACTCTTCATTGACCTGAGAAAGGCCTTTGATACTGTTAATCATGATTACCTCTTAAGTAAACTCCATCATTATGGAATCCGAGGCCATGCACTGGACTATATCCAATCCTATCTTAGTGATAGACACCAATGTGTAGCCATCAATAATATAACCTCTCCCATTCTACCAATAACTGTTGGAGTGCCACAGGGCAGCATCTTGGGACCTCTTCTTTTTCTTATATACATTAATGATCTGCCTAATGTCTCTAACATTCTGAAACCTATTTTGTTTGCTGATGATACTACCCTCATCTACTCCCACCCCAACTCACATACACTAAATGGTGTTGTTAATAATGAACTAAAAAAAGTCCACTTATGGATGTCAACCAACAAACTAACACTTAACATAGAAAAGACCTACTACATCCTATTCGGAAGCAAATCTACAAATGCAATTCAACTTCAGATTGACAATGTAAACATTAGCAATAAAAATGATGGAAAGTTTCTTGGCATATTCCTAGACAAGAGACTCAATTTCAGTACCCACATACAACACATAACTAAGAAAGTCTCTAAAACAGTTGGTATACTCTCCAAAATCAGATATTATGTTCCTAACTCTGCTCTCATCTCTCTATATTATGCACTAATCTATCCCTATCTCAACTATGGTATCTGTGCATGGGGTTCAACCACTGCAAACCACCTCAAGTCCATCATCACCCAGCAAAAATCTGCTATCAGAATAATATCAAATTCTGCTTTCAGACAACACACAGCCCCCTTGTTTAACTCCCTAAACATGCTAAACATAATCTCACTCCACAAATTCTCTTGTGTCAACTACATTTACAAAACCCTGTTCTTAAATGCAAATCCTTGTCTGAAACTCTTCCTGGACAGATGTAATAGGACCCATTATCACCACACCAGAAATAAATATCTCTTTGATATCCCAAGAGTTAAACTTAATCTGTGTAAACACTCTATGCAAATAAAGGGACCCAGTTTATGGAACTCACTCCCTACTGAATTGAAAAGCTGCCCAACTTTTACATCATTCAAAATCAATACTAAAAAGTACCTAATTTCATCTTCATAGTTTTTCACTTTTTGCCTTAAAATTGCACTGTATCAATTGCTACCCAATCTCCCAACCTTTATGTTCCCAATTTGTACATCTTTACCCATTGTGATCATTCTGTTTTCTTATATGTGCTGCCAATCTGTTGTATGGTGTTTATAAATCTTGTTTATCTGTATCTTTTGCTACCCAGTCTCCCAATCTTTATGTACCCAATCTGAACATCTTTACCATTGTGATCATTGTTGTCTTATATGTGCTGTCAATCTGCTGTATGGTGTCTATTAACCTTGTTTAAATTACTAATCAAGCTGTCAATGTAATCAATCATAGCTTTAATATAACAATATGCTTTAATATACCTATTTATCTCTCTCATCTCATTTTTCTCTTGTAATGCATCTTTATCATTTATCAATTCTGATTGAAATTACCTACTTAAAATTATCTGCTAGATTAAGGACCTGCCCGAAACGCTGTGCGTACTAGTGGCTTTACAAGAATGTATATACTGTACTATCCAATGTATTCTCACAAACCCAATGTACCTTCTTGTATATATATAAATAAAATAAAATAAATAAAATAAAAAATGTTGATCATGAAGGCGTTCCTGGCATAATATCCTCATTCCCTGGCCGGGCGAGGTGCTAGGCCTAACAGAGCGTGCCACACCAGTGCCCTTACACTTTGTATAGTCACACAGTTTTGTAATTAAAGTTTCTAACCACACTTAATCGTCACAGCACTATTTCACATCAACTAATGTAGAAGTGGGAGAGTTAAGGCATGACTCAAAGTATCTCCACTGAACTGAGGCTGCATTGTTTTGTGGTCACTAACATCTTCGATCGAAGAACAAGGCAAACACGACTCAGCGGTAATATGACGCAAGAGCTATTGTCGTGTACCTGATACACGTGTGGTTTAGGCCCAACAGGCGAGTGAGGAGGGGACGCCTGAGGCCTGATCAACAGCCTTTCCCTCGCAGGTCAGCAACACAGCTACAAATGCCACTTGTAATTCACCAGTGCAGGTGATAACCAAGTTTCAGACACACCTGGTGTGTATGTGTGTGTGTCCCAGATTGGTTATTAGGCTTCGTAACTGTCGGAGGTACAATTACACCCCCGATAACGAGTGCAAACGCAGGGGAGGACCCTCAAACGTCCGTCCCCTACGCTGCCTATGACACGACTGTTAAAGGAAAGGATTATCTCATTAACATCAGTGGAATTTGCAGGCGTTAGGTACAGAGACTGTGGATAGTTACCTGTAAGATAGTCCTGAACATCAGTACTGGAAGATGGAATATCATTTGCAAGGGATGACCCAATGGAAGAGAAGAACCTATTGAACTCAATAGCAGTATCAGAGGCTGTAAGCCGACCATCGTTATTGGACAGGAGTATTGGTTTGTTATTTATAATCTTCTTTGATCCCAATATTTGTGAAATTGTGCTCCATGTTTTCTTAAATGTTGCCCTGTGTTTGAGTAAATTTATCTTCATAGTATTTAGTTTTGGCTCTTCTAATTATTTTAGATAGCAATGACGAGTAATTCTTTGAGAATTCTTTGGAGACAATTCCTAACCTATACTTCTTCTCAAGGTCATGTTTTTTATTAATGGATTTAAGTATTCCCATTGTAAGCCAGGGATTGTTAAGCCTTTTGGTTGTGACTTGTTTTATAAGCATAGGACAATGGGTGTTATAAAGGCTGAGAGTTTTTTGAAGAAAAGATTGCACTGCTAGGTTGATGTGCCCTATGTTCCCTAATTCGGACTCCCAGTTGACATTAGCAGCAGCAGCTATAAAATTTCCTATAGGAGTTTCATTGTGCAGCCAAAAGCTTATCTCCCTTGTCTCTAGAGGTGGTTTGTTATTGTTAGTTAGGAGCATTGTGGGGTAATGGTCTGTAGTGCTATCGCTGATTATACCTGAAATAAGCGGAGAGGTTATGTTTGTCCAGATGTGATCAAGAGCCGTGGCAGTACTATCAGTGATTCTAGTAGGTCTAGTGATTAAGGGTATGAGGAAGCAGGAATTCATACAGTTGAGGAAGCTGGCAGCAGTAGGGTTTTCAGGCTCGCAGAGGTCAATATTAAAGTCCCTTGCGATAATTAGATGGTTTTTGTTCAGTCTGTTATCTAGTATTAGATTTCTAAGGTTAGAGTTGAATTCGGATACATCAGTGTTAGGAATTCTATAGACTGCACCCACAGTCAGGACAGACTCGGCAGGGTAACATTTCTGGACTGCTGATGACTTGGGGGTATAAATGACCCCTCACTTGCTCTAGTGCTCTTGGGAGGTGTTGATCTTTGGGGTATTTAAATACTCCGAAATTACCATCTCTTTAAGGGTCTGAGCAGGTGGTGGAGCGGGTTAAGGCGTACCTGTTATGCCAGTTGCTGGAAGGCTTCTGTGCTGGCTAGGGTTCGAGTCTCCTGGTGGGAAAGTGTTCTAAAGTTGTATACTTCACTCTCGTGTTTAGGAGAGTTGTGCCTTAAGCATAGACACTGTGTCTTCCCATATTAACAGGGACTTGATGAAATAAACGTATAAATGACCCCTCACTTGCTCTAGTGCTCTTGGGAGGTGTTGATCTTTGGGGTATTTAAATACTCCGAAATTACCATCTCTTTAAGGGTCTGAGCAGGTGGTGGAGCGGGTTAAGGCGTACCTGTTATGCCAGTTGCTGGAAGGCTTCTGTGCTGGCTAGGGTTCGAGTCTCCTGGTGGGAAAGTGTTCTAAAGTTGTATACTTCACTCTCGTGTTTAGGAGTTGTGCCTTAAGCATAGACACTGTGTCTTCCCATATTAACAGGGACTTGATGAAATAAACGTATAAATGACCCCTCACTTGCTCTAGTGCTCTTGGGAGGTGTTGATCTTTGGGGTATTTAAATACTCCGAAATTACCATCTCTTTAAGGGTCTGAGCAGGTGGTGGAGCGGGTTAAGGCGTACCTGTTATGCCAGTTGCTGGAAGGCTTCTGTGCTGGCTAGGGTTCGAGTCTCCTGGTGGGAAAGTGTTCTAAAGTTGTATACTTCACTCTCGTGTTTAGGAGAGTTGTGCCTTAAGCATAGACACTGTGTCTTCCCATATTAACAGGGACTTGATGAAATAAACGTATAAATGACCCCTCACTTGCTCTAGTGCTCCTGGGAGGTGTTGATCTTTGGGGTATTTAAATACTCCGAAATTACCATCTCTTTAAGGGTCTGAGCAGGTGGTGGAGCGGGTTAAGGCGTACCTGTTATGCCAGTTGCTGGAAGGCTTCTGTGCTGGCTAGGGTTCGAGTCTCCTGGTGGGAAAGTGTTCTAAAGTTGTATACTTCACTCTCGTGTTTAGGAGAGTTGTGCCTTAAGCATAGACACTGTGTCTTCCCATATTAACAGGGACTTGATGAAATAAACGTATAAATGACCCCTCACTTGCTCTAGTGCTCTTGGGAGGTGTTGATCTTTGGGGTATTTAAATACTCCGAAATTACCATCTCTTTAAGGGTCTGAGCAGGTGGTGGAGCGGGTTAAGGCGTACCTGTTATGCCAGTTGCTGGAAGGCTTCTGTGCTGGCTAGGGTTCGAGTCTCCTGGTGGGAAAGTGTTCTAAAGTTGTATACTTCACTCTCGTGTTTAGGAGAGTTGTGCCTTAAGCATAGACACTGTGTCTTCCCATATTAACAGGGACTTGATGAAATAAACGTATAAATGACCCCTCACTTGCTCTAGTGCTCTTGGGAGGTGTTGATCTTTGGGGTATTTAAATACTCCGAAATTACCATCTCTTTAAGGGTCTGAGCAGGTGGTGGAGCGGGTTAAGGCATACCTGTTATGCCAGTTGCTGGAAGGCTTCTGTGCTGGCTAGGGTTCGAGTCTCCTGGTGGGAAAGTGTTCTAAAGTTGTATACTTCACTCTCGTGTTTAGGAGAGTTGTGCCTTAAGCATAGACACTGTGTCTTCCCATATTAACAGGGACTTGATGAAATAAACGTATAAATGACCCCTCACTTGCTCTAGTGCTCTTGGGAGGTGTTGATCTTTGGGGTATTTAAATACTCCGAAATTACCATCTCTTTAAGGGTCTGAGCAGGTGGTGGAGCGGGTTAAGGCGTACCTGTTATGCCAGTTGCTGGAAGGCTTCTGTGCTGGCTAGGGTTCGAGTCTCCTGGTGGGAAAGTGTTCTAAAGTTGTATACTTCACTCTCATGTTTAGGAGAGTTGTGCCTTAAGCATAGACACTGTGTCTTCCCATATTAACAGGGACTTGATGAAATAAACGTATAAATGACCCCTCACTTGCTCTAGTGCTCTTGGGAGGTGTTGATCTTTGGGGTATTTAAATACTCCGAAATTACCATCTCTTTAAGGGTCTGAGCAGGTGGTGGAGCGGGTTAAGGCGTACCTGTTATGCCAGTTGCTGGAAGGCTTCTGTGCTGGATAGGGTTCGAGTCTCCTGGTGGGAAAGTGTTCTAAAGTTGTTTACTTCACTCTCGTGTTTAGGAGAGTTGTGCCTTAAGCATAGACACTGTGTCTTCCCATATTAACAGGGACTTGATGAAATAAACGTATAAATGACCCCTCACTTGCTCTAGTGCTCTTGGGAGGTGTTGATCTTTGGGGTATTTAAATACTCCGAAATTACCATCTCTTTAAGGGTCTGAGCAGGTGGTGGAGCGGGTTAAGGCGTACCTGTTATGCCAGTTGCTGGAAGGCTTCTGTGCTGGCTAGGGTTCGAGTCTCCTGGTGGGAAAGTGTTCTAAAGTTGTATACTTCACTCTCGTGTTTAGGAGAGTTGTGCCTTAAGCATAGACACTGTGTCTTCCCATATTAACAGGGACTTGATGAAATAAACGTATAAATGACCCCTCACTTGCTCTAGTGCTCTTGGGAGGTGTTGATCTTTGGGGTATTTAAATACTCCGAAATTACCATCTCTTTAAGGGTCTGAGCAGGTGGTGGAGCGGGTTAAGGCGTACCTGTTATGCCAGTTGCTGGAAGGCTTCTGTGCTGGCTAGGGTTCGAGTCTCCTGGTGGGAAAGTGTTCTAAAGTTGTATACTTCACTCTCGTGTTTAGGAGAGTTGTGCCTTAAGCATAGACACTGTGTCTTCCCATATTAACAGGGACTTGATGAAATAAACGTATAAATGACCCCTCACTTGCTCTAGTGCTCTTGGGAGGTGTTGATCTTTGGGGTATTTAAATACTCCGAAATTACCATCTCTTTAAGGGTCTGAGCAGGTGGTGGAGCGGGTTAAGGCGTACCTGTTATGCCAGTTGCTGGAAGGCTTCTGTGCTGGCTAGGGTTCGAGTCTCCTAGTGGGAAAGTGTTCTAAAGTTGTATACTTCACTCTCGTGTTTAGGAGAGTTGTGCCTTAAGCATAGACACTGTGTCTTCCCATATTAACAGGGACTTGATGAAATAAACTTAAAAATGACCCCTCACTTGCTCTAGTGCTCTTGGGAGGTGTTGATCTTTGGGGTATTTAAATACTCCGAAATTACCATCTCTTTAAGGGTCTGAGCAGGTGGTGGAGCGGGTTAAGGCGTACCTGTTATGCCAGTTGCTGGAAGGCTTCTGTGCTGGCTAGGGTTCGAGTCTCCTGGTGGGAAAGTGTTCTAAAGTTGTATACTTCACTCTCGTGTTTAGGAGAGTTGTGCCTTAAGCATAGACACTGTGTCTTCCCATATTAACAGGGACTTGATGAAATAAACGTATAAATGACCCCTCACTTGCTCTAGTGCTCTTGGGAGGTGTTGATCTTTGGGGTATTTAAATACTCCGAAATTACCATCTCTTTAAGGGTCTGAGCAGGTGGTGGAGCGGGTTAAGGCGTACCTGTTATGCCAGTTGCTGGAAGGCTTCTGTGCTGGCTAGGGTTCGAGTCTCCTGGTGGGAAAGTGTTCTAAAGTTGTATACTTCACTCTCGTGTTTAGGAGAGTTGTGCCTTAAGCATAGACACTGTGTCTTCCCATATTAACAGGGACTTGATGAAATAAACGTATAAATGACCCCTCACTTGCTCTAGTGCTCTTGGGAGGTGTTGATCTTTGGGGTATTTAAATACTCCAAAATTACCATCTCTTTAAGGGTCTGAGCAGGTGGTGGAGCGGGTTAAGGCGTACCTGTTATGCCAGTTGCTGGAAGGCTTCTGTGCTGGCTAGGGTTCGAGTCTCCTGGTGGAAAAGTGTTCTAAAGTTGTATACTTCACTCTCGTGTTTAGGAGAGTTGTGCCTTAAGCATAGACACTGTGTCTTCCCATATTAACAGGGACTTGATGAAATAAACGTATAAATGACCCCTCACTTGCTCTAGTTCTCTTGGGAGGTGTTGATCTTTGGGGTATTTAAATACTCTGAAATTACCATCTCTTTAAGGGTCTGAGCAGGTGGTGGAGTGGGTTAAGGCGTACCTGTTATGCCAGTTGCTGGAAGGCTTCTGTGCTGGCTAGGGTTCGAGTCTCCTGGTGGGAAAGTGTTCTAAAGTTGTATACTTCACTCTCGTGTTTAGGAGAGTTGTGCCTTAAGCATAGACACTGTGTCTTCCCATATTAACAGGGACTTGATGAAATAAACGTAAAAATGACCCCTCACTTGCTCTAGTGCTCTTGGGAGGTGTTGATCTTTGGGGTATTTAAATACTCCGAAATTACCATCTCTTTAAGGGTCTGAGCAGGTGGTGGAGCGGGTTAAGGCGTACCTGTTATGCCAGTTGCTGGAAGGCTTCTGTGCTGGCTAGGGTTCGAGTCTCCTGGTGGGAAAGTGTTCTAAAGTTGTATACTTCACTCTCGTGTTTAGGAGAGTTGTGCCATATATATATATATATATATATATATATATATATATATATATATATATATATATATATATATATATATATATATACAGAGCACCACTTGGTTTCCGAACTTTAGTTATCCGAAACTTCCAGTTTCCCGATTGGGGATGGGGAGTCATGCTACCTGAACAAAGTTCGGGTAGGAAGGGGTCCGCCAAGCGTCACGCCGGCTTGTTGTGGTGGGTGGGAGATGGTCCAGTTTGCCCGCTGTGACTTCACAGATTCACGGCCTATTATTATTATTATTTTGAATTGCCATAAGGCTGGAATGTTCATTCTGTGCTTTTGTTTTACATATCTCCACAATCAAGAAACATCTGTGCACCATGTTGGCTCCAAATGCACGCATTGCGTCAGTGATGGCTGACCGGTGGGTGGATGGATGAGGGAGCTTAGGTGGGAGGCAGTATGAAAGAGGGGGGAGAATTAGTCAGAAAGGGAGGGAGGGAGAGACGCTAGGAGGGAGGGGGAGGGGGAGAGATGCTAGGAGGGAGAGGGAGGGAGGGAGAGATGCTAGGAGGTAGGCAGGAAGGGACGGAAGTAGTGAGAATTAGGGAGGGAAAGGCAGGCACAGGCAGGCAGGCAGGCAGGCTAGCTTGCAGGCAGGCTGGCAGGCAGGGAGTGAGTGGTAGTCACGCGGTTGAACCGCGTGACCTTTAAAAGAGAGTATGGGATGTAGGGGGGCGGGTGGTGGGGGCGAGACCGGCTCATTCCCGAAGATAAGCCTAGCACACACTACCCGTTAGCATGATGGCAGGCAGGCAGGCTTGCAGGCTGGGAAGGAGACAGGCAGGCAGGCAGGCTGGGAAGGAGGCAGGCAGGCAGGCTTGCAGGCTGGGAAGGAGGCAGGCAGGCTTGCAGGCTGGGAAGGAGGCAGGCAGGCAGGCTTGCAGGCTGGGAAGGAGGCAGGCAGGCAGGCTGGCAGGCTGGGAAGGAGGCAGGCAGGCAGGCAGGCAGGCTTGCAGGCTGGGAAGGAGGCAGGCAGGCAGGCAGGCTTGCAGGCTGGGAAGGAGGCAGGCAGGCAGGCTTGCAGGCTGGGAAGGAGGCAGGCAGGCTTGCAGGCTGGGAAGGAGGCAGGCAGGCAGGCAGGCTTGCAGGCTGGGAAGGAGGCAGGCAGGCGGGCAGGCTTGCAGGCTGGGAAGGAGGCAGGCAGGCAGGCAGGCTTGCAGGCTGGGAAGGAGGCAGGCAGGCAGGCAGGCTTGCAGGCTGGGAAGGAGGCAGGCAGGCAGGCTTGCAGGCTGGGAAGTAGGCAGGCAGGCAGGCAGGCTGGGAAGGAGGCAGGCAGGCAGGCAGGCTTGCAGGCTGGGAAGGAGGCAGGCAGGCAGGCAGGCTTGCAGGCTGGAAAGGAGGCAGGCAGGCAGGCAGGCTTGCAGGCTGGAAAGGAGGCAGGCAGGCTTGCAGGCTGGAAAGGAGGCAGGCAGGCTTGCAGGCTGGGAAGGAGGCAGGCAGGCAGGCTTGCAGGCTGGGAAGGAGGCAGGCAGGCAGGCTGGGAAGGAGGCAGGCAGGCAGGAAGCGATATATGGGTGTTGAAGTGAGCCATGAACCACGTGACCTTTGAGTGTGTGTGTGTGTGTGTGTGTGTGTGTGTGTAATTACCTAAGTGTAATTACCTAAGTGTAGTTACAGGATGAGAGCTACGCTCGTGGTGTCCCGTCTTCCCAGCACTCTTTGTCATATAACGCTTTGAAACTACTGACGGTCTTGGCCTCCACCACCTTCTCACTTAACTTGTTCCAACCGTCTACCACTCTATTTGCGAAGGTGAATTTTCTTATATTTCTTCGGCATCTGTGTTTAGCTAGTTTAAATCTATGACCTCTTGTTCTTGAAGTGCCAGGTCTCAGGAATCCTTCCCTGTCGATTTTATCAATTCCTGTTACTATTTTGTACGTAGTGATCATATCACCTCTTTTTCTTCTGTCTTCTAGTTTTGGCATGTTTAATGCTTCCAACCTCTCCTCGTAGCTCTTGCCCTTCAGTTCTGGGAGCCACTTCGTAGCATGTCTTTGCACCTTTTCCAGTTTGTTGATGTGCTTCTTAAGATATGGGCACCACACAACAACTGCATATTCTAGCTTTGGCCTAACAAAAGTCATGAACAATTTCTTTAGTATATCGCCATCCATGTATTTAAATGCAATTCTGAAGTTAGAAAGCATCGCATAGGCTCCTTGCACAACATTCTTTATATGGTCCTCAGGTGATAGTTTTCTATCTAGAACCACCCCCAGATCTCTTTCTTTATCAGAATTCTTTAAAGGTTTCTCACATAATATATAGGTTGTATGGGGTCTATGTTCTCCTATTCCACATTCCATAACATGACATTTATTAACATTAAATTCCATTTGCCAGGTGGTGCTCCATATACTTATTTTGTCCAGGTCTTCTTGAAGGGCATGACAATCATCTAAATTTCTTATCCTTCCTATTATCTTAGCATCATCAGCAAACATGTTCATATAATTCTGTATACCAACTGGTAGATCATTTATGTACACAATAAACATCACTGGTGCAAGAACTGAACCCTGTGGTACTCCACTTGTGACATTTCTCCATTCCGATACATTGCCTCTGATTACTGCCCTCATTTTTCTATCAGTCAGAAAATTTTTCATCCATGATAGAAGCTTACCTGTCACCCCTCCAATATTTTCCAGTTTCCAGAACAACCTCTTATGTGGAACTCTGTCGAAAGCCTTTTTTAGGTCCAGATAGATGCAGTCAACCCAGCCATCTCTTTCCTGTAATATCTCTGTGGCCCGATCATAGAAACTGAGTAAATTCGATACACAGGATCTTCCTGATCGAAAACCATACTGTCTGTCTGATATTATATCATTTCTCTCCAGGTGTTCTACCCATTTAGTTTTGATTAGCTTTTCCAATACTTTCACTATTACACTTGTCAATGATACAGGTCTATAATTGAGGGGGTCTTCCCTGCTGCCACTTTTGTAGATTGGAACTATGTTAGCCTGTTTCCACACGTCTGCTACGATTCCTGTACACAGGGATGCCTGAAAGATCAGGTGAAGTGGAATGCTGAGCTCAGATGCACATTCTCTCAGAACCCATGGTGAAACGCCATCTGGGCCAGCTGCTTTGTTCCTCCCGAGCTCCTTTAGCATATTTTCCACTTCATCTCTAGACACCTCTATCCGCTCTATGTTGTTCTCTGGAATTCTTATTGTGTCTGGTTCTCTGAAGATTTCATTTTGTACAAACACACTTTGGAACTTTTCATTTAATGTTTCACACATTTCCTTTTCATTTTCCGTGAATCTGTTTCCCATTTTCAACCTCTGGATATTATCCTTTACCTGCAATTTGTTGTTTATGAATTTGTAGAATAGGCCCGGTTCTGTTTTACATTTATCTGCTATCCCTTTTTCAAAATTTCTTTCTGCCTCTCTCCTTACTGCTGTATAATTGTTTCTCGCATCTTTGTATCGCTGGTATGTTTGGGGGTTTGGCCTCTTCCTATACTGATTCCATTTTTGTGTCTTTTGGTCTCTTGCCCTCTCACAATTTCTGTCGAACCAATCCTGTTTTCTGGTCCTGCATCTCTGTTTTGGTATGAATGTTTGTGTGCCTTCCTCGTATAGTTTTAAAAATTTGGCATACATTTCATTTACTTCCCTGCCTAGCAACAATTCTGTCCAATTACACTCATTAAAAAAATTTCGAAGTTCCCCATAGTTGCCTCTCTTTAAATCGAGTTTATCAACTGTTTCAATGTCCCCATTTTCTTCTAGATGATATCTTAAAGCATATTTAATGTCTAACAGGACGTGATCACTCTTTCCCAAGGGAGGAAGGTACTGGATGTCAAAAATCTCTTCTTCTTTCCTGGTGAATACTAGATCCAGTACTGTGTGTGTGTGTGTGTGTGTGGGGGGAGGGGGGTGTTTGGGGTGGGGGGAGAGGGGGAGGTGTATCGGTGGTGGGGGAGGGACCGGCTGACTCCGTAAGCCTAACCACACTCCACAGATCTGTGACCCAGATGTCTTAAATGTACAGTACATCATCGTATATTTTAGGCAGGATGTGCCTGCAGGCTGGCAGGATGTGCCTGCAGGCTGGCAGGATGTGCCTGCAGGCTGGCAGGATGTGCCTGCAGGCTGGCAGGATGTGCCTGCAGGCTGGCAGGATGTGCCTGCAGGCTGGCAGGATGTGCCTGCAGGCTGGCAGGATGTGCCTGCAGGCTGGCAGGATGTGCCTGCAGGCTGGCAGGATGTGCCTGCAGGCTGGCAGGATGTGCCTGCAGGCTGGCAGGCAAGCTGGCAGGCAGGCTGGCAGGATGTTCCTGCAGGCTGGCAGGCAGGCAAGCTGGCAGGCAGGCTGGCAGGATGTTCCTGCAGGCTGGCAGGCAGGCAAGCTGGCAGGCAGGCTGGCAGGCAGGCTGGCAGGATATTCCTGCAGGCTGGCAGGATATTCCTGCAGGCTGGCAGGCAAGCTGGCAGGCAAGCTGGCAGGCAGGCTGGCAGGATGTTCCTGCAGGCTGGCAGGCAAGCTGGCAGGCAGGCTGGCAGGATGTTCCTGCAGGCTGGCAGGATGTTCCTGCAGGCTGGCAGGCAAGCTGGCAGGATGTTCCTGCAGGCTGGCAGGATGTTCCTGCAGGCTGGCAGGATGTTCCTGCAGGCTGGCAGGATGTTCCTGCAGGCTGGCAGGATGTTCCTGCAGGCTGGCAGGCAAGCTGGCAGGATGTTCCTGCAGGCTGGCAGGATGTTCCTGCAGGCTGGCAGGCAAGCTGGCCGGCAGGCTGGCAGGATGTTCCTGCAGGCTGGCAGGATGTTCCTGCAGGCTGGCAGGATGTTCCTGCAGGCTGGCAGGATGTTCCTGCAGGCTGGCAGGATGTTCCTGCAGGCTGGCAGGATGTTCCTGCAGGCTGGCAGGATGTTCCTGCAGGCTGGCAGGAAACATCCAGAGGATGTTTGCCAGACGTCTTAATAATCAGTTAGGAACAATTAAGAACTTTTATAAAGCGGATCAGGACTTAACTTATTAGTGAGTACAAACAAAACACGGTCGCATTTACGCTATGAACCTGTCGATTTTTTCCCCTAGAGTGTTTTCGTAAATTTTTTCGGAAAAATTTCTTTTTACATTTCTAGTTTATTTTTTCCCCTCTATTTCTCGTATACGAACTTACATGTTAACCGACGGGTCTCGTCCCCAAGGGGTTCGGAAACCAAGTGGTGCTCTGTATATATATGTCGTACCTAGTAGCCAGAACGCACTTCTCAGCCTACTATGCAAGGCCCGATTTGCCTAATAAGCCAAGTTTTCCTGAATTAATATATTTTCTCTAATTTTTTTCTTATGAAATGATAAAGCTACCCATTTAATTATGTATGAGGTCAATTTTTTTTTATTGTAGTTAAAATTAACGTAGATATATGACCGAACCTAACCTAACCTATCTTTATAGGTTAGGTTCGGTTAGGTAGCCGAAAAAGTTAGATTAGGTAGTCGAAAAAACATTAATTCATGAAAACTTGGCTTATTAGGCAAATCGGGCCTTGCATAGTAGGCTGAGAAGTGCGTTCTGGCTACTAGGTACGACATATATATATATATATATATATATATATATATATATATATATAACATATATATATATATATATACATATATATATATATATATATATATATATATATATATATATATATATATATATATATATATATATATATATATATATATAACAGTCTCCGTGGTGTAGTGATAAGACACTCACCTGGCGTTCCGCGAGCGCTATGTCCTGGGTTCGTATCCTGGCCGGGGAGGATTTACTGGGCGCAATTCCTTAACTGTAGCCTCTGTTTAACGCAACAGTAAAATGTGTACTTGGATGAAAAAACGATTCTTCGCAGCAGGGGATCGTATTCCAGGGACCTGCCCGAAACGCTACGCGTACTAGTGGCTGTACAAGTATGTAACAATTAAAAAAAAAAAAAAAAAAAAATCGTAGTGTCACGGTGCCCAGAGTTATTGTGTTATTTACTGTGTGTTGATTGCAAATTTGTTGACCTATGTTTTAGGGGTTATTGAGAGCACTGGGGTCATTTGCAACAGTAAGTAAGTGTGTGCAGTATTCTAATACTGTATTTGGAAATTAGAGTACTTGCCGTGTGTGTTATTGCAAAGGGGGTTGTTATTTGATGATGATTGTTGCTAGTGTTGAGCATCACTGTATGTGATTGCAGTTCAGTAAAGTCATTGTGGGGCAGTGTTCTAGAGGGTTCATGTCCTGTATGTTATTTTACTAAATTCTGCAGTATTGTCATTGCAACCGGATTGTAACGTAAATCACTGTGATTTGTCATTGTCGTGGGTGAACTCGGCTGTAGACGAGTACTTGGGTACACATATATTCTCCTGGTTATCTGGTAGGACATCGAAGTCCAGTATTCAGTGAGGTGATTGCGAGGCAATTAATATATAACGTAACCAAGGGAACGCCCATTGCTTTAAGAGAATTTGTTCTTTGACAATTTGAGTAACGTAGAATACGTTTGGATTAATTTACTTTCCTGCAAGCAGCTACGGTAGTCTCAAGGAGCCTAGCCATCAGCCAGATAAGAATTAGAGTATTGTCTGTCGTAATTAATGGTCAGTGTGCCGGGTAATTGACGTGTTTCAGGAAGTCAAAGTAATTAACCTCGATCCTTGTTTGATCGACTCCCACGAAGGCTACATTGTTCCATTAACGTAACGTCGTTATTTATCTGCCCGGAAGTACCGGCACTTGATTGACTCGTGGGAGGAGCAACGTTATTTTAGAATAACGTAAACGTGGGGCTAATTACTGTTATTAGCCACCTGAATTGGTCTGAGTATGGAAGGCTCAGACAGAATTCATACCTTAATGTAAATTGCTGAGCCAGTGTGAAAGGTTGCGTATTTTAATTGTTTAATTATTAATCTTGAGGATAGTAATTAATTACTCTAAAGGTAATCCCGAGTGATTACCGTTCTCTTAGCACTTTGGACATTGTAAATCAGAGTTTACCATCGCTGAGTGATTAGTAACCGATTAACGTATATTAACGTAACTAGTAAAGAGATTAATCAGCTGTCTGGTAGTACAGGGATTAATGGGATTTACTCACTGAATACTCGACGGGTAGAGTGTTGTGTAATTTCCGCGTTACTAGTGACAGTTGTAAGAGTTATTAATTTAACGTAAATATTATTGTGTTATTAACGTAAATCAATTATTATTGATTGTTGATCGTCCGTGGGACGGAGTGTTAACGTAAGGATTAATTTGTGGAAGGGTGCTGGAGTTGCCAGTGAACCCATTGGTTATTGTTGTCATTGAAAGACTACAGATTTGATTGCATTGCAACCGCCATTGCAGGAGTAGACTGCACTGAGGCGTAGAACAGTTAGGAGGTTACTGGAGACGTGTTTCAGAACCCACTATGTCATTTGTTGTAATTGTGATTATAGATCTGTTAGTTCTTGTTTCTTGTTGATTCCTCTGTGGTCACGCTTATGTTCGAGTTAGTTCATGATGCAGTCCGAGGGGCTGGTGTCTAGCTGTCATTGATAGTGTCACAGGAAGGATTTCGAGTAACGTCATTGACATTTCTTTTTGTTTTGTTGTAGTAGTTAGTACTTTATTGAATAAACTAAGTTGTTATGTTTAACACTGTCTTTTCGTTACACCCCACACATTATTATTGTCTTGCAAATGTTCTTCACACTCAACTAATAAAATTGAGACTGATTCTGAGCTTTGGACCAAATATACGGCACCACACAACAATAAATTATTGTTGTGAGAGCCCGTGACCTACTCGCTAGATTCGCTTCGGCGATTGGCGAAGGTCGTCGGCCAAAGTGGAGGGGATTTCAATTTTCATTGGGGTCTCGGCGTTTGCTCGCGCCTAGTCAATTGTTCATACATGGTCCCAAAGTGAGGAATGAGCTGCTTACTACACTGGCGTGTTTGCTAAGCAAGTCCTTCCTCAGGCGACCTAATTGAATATCACGACAGGAATAAAGGTTAAAGAATAAAGAAAATTCTTAGAAATTTTCCGAGTTCAATTCCTTATACCAATTTCATTGTATTCCAACTTCAAACTGTCACACTAGGTAATAAATGAAAGCAAAGAAAAAAGTTGAATAATAAACATAGGCAAATTTAATCTAATGATAATTAACTATAAATAGTTTAGTTATGATCCTATAATTAATAAGAACTAAAGAAAAATATTAATGCACTCAATTAATTAAGTCCAATAAATGACTAATTAAAATTAAATTAAAATTTACTTTAAAAAGTGTAACAAAGAGACTTAGGATAACTAGCCCGCACTAGGTGACAAGGGTGTTAATTATGTTGACTCAATGAGAGGGATAATAAGGTGGGACAAACCACATTGGGAGAGGAAAGTGTTGAGGTTATCCTCATTAGCAATCAATAAGGTTAGCAATTAACATAGGGGACATCAATCTAGCAGTGCAATCCTTTCTTCAAAAAACTCTCAGCCTTTATAACACCCATTGTCCTATGCTAACGAAACAGGTCACAACTAAAAGGCTTAACAATCCCTGGCTTACAAAGGGAATACTTAAATCCATTAATAAAAAACATGACCTTGAGAAGAAATATAGGTTAGGAATCGTCTCCAAAGAATTTTCAAAGAATTACTCGTCATTGCTATCTAAAATAATTAGAAGAGCCACAATTAAATACTACGAAGATAAATTTACCCAAACAAAGGGCAACATTAAGAAAACATGGAGCACAATTTCACAAATATTGGGATCAAAGAAGATTATAAATAACAAACCAATACTCCTGTCCAATAATGATGGTCAGCTTACAGCCTCTGATACTGCTATTGAGTTCAATAGGTTCTTCTCTTCCATTGGGTTATCCCTTGCAAATGATATTCCATTTTCCAGTACTGATGTTCAGGACTATCTTACAGGTAACTATCCACAGTCTCTGTACCAAACGCCTGCAAATTCCACTGATGTTAATGAGATAATCCATTCCTTTAAAACAAAATCTAGTGCCCTTGAGGAGATACCAACTTTAATTTATAAAAAAGCCTCCAGATCTTTAGCCCCTGCTATTGTATTGCTCTTCAACAAGTCACTTGAACTCCAAACCTTTCCAGATATTCTAAAAAAAAGCGAGAGTAACCCCTGTCCACAAATGTGGTGATCTCGCTGATGTTAACAACTACAGACCTATATCAATCCTGCCAAACTTGTCAAAAATATTTGAAAAACTAATCTACAAGCAGCTTTACTCTTATCTAGCCAAACACAATATACTTAGCTCTTGTCAATATGGCTTCAGACCCCAAAAAAGCACTAACGATGCACTTATTAGTATGATTAACTTGATACATACAGCTCTTGATAAAAATGAGTTCCCTGTTGGGTTATTTGTAGACCTGCGTAAGGCGTGTGCCACTGTTAACCACCAAAACCTTCTTCTTAAATTACATCATTATGGAGTCAGAGGTCACTCCCTGCAGTACATTAAGTCTTACTTTACTGAAAGTCTTTCATTCCATGTTTTCATTTTACTCTTTATGCTCAATTAGTATTAAGCTTTAGTCATTTAAGTTTTTCATGCCCGAAACGCTTTGCGTAATTTAGGCATTGTATGTACTAGCCCTATCTATAAATCCATCACTCTTTGTAAAATTTCTTGTATGTATGTACCTTACCTAAATAAACATTTGATTTGATTTGATTTGATTTGAAAGGCTCCAGTATGTTTCTGTGAATAATTCAATTTCTCCCACCCTACCCATCAACAGTGGTGTTCCCCAGAGCAGCATACTTGGCCCTCTCCTATTTCTCATTTACATTAATGACCTTCCAAATGCCTCCCAACATCTTAAACCAATTCTATTTGCTGACGACACGACCTTCATTTACTCCAGTCCTGACCCCCTTGCTCTAAATGTCACAGTGAATACTGAGCTGAATAAAGTCCATCACTGGCTAACTGCCAACAAACTCACCCTCAATATTGACAAAACTTTCTATATTTGTTTGGCAATAAATCCTCAAATCAAATAAATCTCAGGATTAACAATACCCAAATTGGTAACAAAGTAGATGGCAAATTCCTTGGCATTCTCATTGACCACAAGCCGAATTTCCAGGGACACATTCTAAATATATCAAAAAAAGTTTAAAAAACTGTTGGCATTCTTTCTATGATCAGATATTATGTACCTCGTCCTGCCCTGGTGACACTATTATTCTCTCATCTATCCTTATCTCAACTATGGTATTTGTGCTTGGGGTTCTATTACCCAAAATCATTTACGTCCTCTAATTACTCAACACAAAGCTACTATTAGGACAATATCTAACTCTGGCCCCAGACATCACTCGGTACCCCTGCTCAAATCTCTGAATATGTTAGATATTAAGTCCCTGCACATTCTCTCATGTGTATTTTATATACATAAAACGCTGAATTGTAATGTCAATCCTGACCTTAAAAGCTTACTAGAAGGTTGTAACAGATCCTATGAGCACCACACCAGAAACAAATACCTATTTGATATTCGAAGAGTACGACTTAGTCAAACTAGAAATGCTCTACAAATCAAGGGACCTCGAATGTGGAATTACCTTCCCAATTATGTTAAAGACTGTACCTCTCCCAACCAGTTTAAGATAAAAATTAAGTACTACCTAATTAACTCAATGTAACCTACCTCACCCCCCAAAATGTCAACCCTTGTCTTCTATTTTAAACAATGCTTACCAGTATCATAAGAAAAGCAAAACTTTCATATTATGAGACTAGATTCAAAGAAGCAAAAGGCAACATGAAAATCACATGGAATACCATCTCTAACATCCTGGGAACTAAACAACACTCCCACAACCAGATAACACTCTCTAAGGATGGCCTTACACTGTCATCTGACTTAGAAATGGCGAATGAATTTAATAGCTTCTTTTCATCGATTGGTGCTAACCTTGCAAGTAAAATCCCCCAGACTCAGACACATATCAACACATATCTCTCAGGCAGCTATCCAAACTCTCTTCTCCTCTCACCAGTCAGCCCGTCAGATGTTGTGTCCATCATACACTCACTAAAAACCAAAGCTGGGAACATCAGTGAAATACCATCCATTGTATACAAGAGCGCCTCCCATGCCCTTGCACCACCTATAGCTCTGCTGTTCAACAAATCATTTGAGTGTCATACCTTCCCTGATATCCTTAAAAAAAAGCAAGAGTAACGCCAGTTCATAAAGGAGGTAATCCGTCAGACATAAACAACTATAGACCAATATCGAACCTACCCATACTATCAAAAATATTTGAAAAAATTATCTACAAACAGCTCTACTCCTATCTCGTAAAATTCGACATTCTTAGCCCCTGTCAGTTTGGCTTCCGCTCTCAAAAGAGTACCAACGATGCAATTATTAGTCTCCTTGATATAATTTACTCAGCCCTTGACAAAAATGAGTTTCCAATTGGACTCTTCATTGACCTGAGAAAGGCCTTTGATACTGTTAATCACGATTACCTCTTATGTAAACTCCATTATTATGGAATCCGAGGCCATGCACTGGACTATATCCAATCCTATCTTAGTGATAGACACCAATGTGTGGCCATCAATAATATAACCTCTCCCATTCTACCAATAACTGTTGGAGTGCCACAGGGCAGCATTTTGGGACCTCTTCTATTTCTTATATACATTAATGATCTGCCTAATGTCTCTAACATTCTGAAACCTATTTTGTTTGCTGATGATACTACCCTCATCTACTCCAACCCCAACCCCACACAAATGATGTTGTTAATAATGAACTAAAAAAAGTCCACTTATGGATGTCAACCAACAAACTAACACTTAACATAGAAAAGATCTACTACATCCTATTTGGAAGCAAATCTACAAATGCAATTCAACTTCAGATTGACAATGTAAACATTAGCAATAAAAATGATGGAAAGTTTCTTGGTATATTCCTAGACAAGAGACTCAACTTCAGTACCCACATACAACACATAACTAAGAAAGTCTCTAAAACAGTTGGTATACTCTCCAAAATCAGATATTATGTTCCTAACTCTGCTCTCATCTCTCTATATTATGCACTAATCTATCCCTATCTCAACTATGGTATCTGTGCATGGGGTTCAACCACTGCAAACCACCTCAAGTCCATCATCACCCAGCAAAAATCTGCTATCAGAATAATATCAAATTCTGCTTTCAGACAACACACAGCCCCCTTGTTTAACTCCCTAAACATGCTAAACATAATCTCACTCCACAAATTCTCTTGTGTCAACTACATTTACAAAACCCTGTTCTTAAATGCAAATCCTTGTCTGAAACTCTTCCTGGACAGATGTAATAGGACCCATTATCACCACACCAGAAATAAATATCTCTTTGATATCCCCAGAGTTAAACTTAATCTGTGTAAACACTCTATGCAAATAAAGGGACCCAGTTTATGGAACTCACTCCCTACTGAATTGAAAAGCTGTCCAACTTTTACATCATTCAAAATCAATACTAAAACGTACCTAATTTCATCTTCACATTGTTTTTCACTTTTTGCATTAAAATTGCCCTGTATCAATTGCTACCCAATCTCCCAACCTTTATGTTCCCAATTTGAACATCTTTACCATTGTGATCATTGCTGTTTTCTTATAAGTGCTGCCAATCTGTTGTATGGTGTTTATAA
Organism: Procambarus clarkii; assembly: GCF_040958095.1. Lineage (NCBI taxonomy): Eukaryota > Metazoa > Arthropoda > Malacostraca > Decapoda > Cambaridae > Procambarus > Procambarus clarkii. The sequence goes on from NC_091154.1 coordinate 46,832,761, forward strand.
ATCTTGTTTATCTGTATCTTTTGCTACCCAGTCTCCCAATCTTTATGTACCCATTCTGAACATCTTTACCATTGTGATCATTGCTGTCTTATATGTGCTGTCAATCTGCTGTATGGTGTCTATTAATCTTGTTTAAATTACTAATCAAGCTGTCAATGTAATCAATCAGAGCTTTAATATAACAATGTGCTGTAATATACTTACTTATCTCTCTCATCTCATTTTTCTCTTGTAATGTATCTTTATCATTTATAAATTCTGATTGAATTTACCTACTTAAAATTATCTGCTAGATTAAGGACCTGCCCGAAACGCTGCGCGTACTAGTGGCTCTACAAGATTGTAAATACTGTATTATCCAATGTATTCTCACAAACCCAATGTACCTTCTTGTATATATATAAATAAATAAATAAATAAATAAATAAATAAATGCTGTTTGTTAACCAAATTGTATTTTTGCTTTTTTTTCTGCCATGTTTCCCCCCCCCCTTTTCTCCATTTTTTTCTTATTTTTTCTCAACACAATTTATACTTTAATCTCAATTAGTATTAAGTTTTAGTCTTAGTGTTTTTCCTGCCCGAAACGCTTTGCATAATAGTGGCTTTAGGCATTGTATGTACTAGCTCTATCTATAAATCAATACATACATACATACATACATACATACATACATACATACATACATATATATATATTATTTTTTTTTTTTTTTTTTTTAATTATAAATATAAAGGAAGGGAGTACCACCTCTAGCTGGAAGAAGGGGGACCCATAGCCTCGGAGGAAACCACGCATAACGCATTAGAGGGAATGTTTAGATCCCCTCCAATACAGTTTCTGTGTGCTTTTCTCCTACCACCCCCTTCCTTTTTTATTTTTTGTGCTATATATATATATATATATATATATATATATATATATATATATATATATATATATATATGTCGTACCTAGTAGCCAGAATGCACTTCTCAGCCTACTATGCAAGGCCCAATTTGCCTAATAAGCCAAGTTTTCATGAATTAATTGTTTTTCGACTACC